>NC_136902.1:80094469-80264469 GCF_949606895.1 Notothenia rossii | reverse complement strand
CTCCTCTGCTTACTTAAGCCGCTGATAGAAATGAGAAGCCTTTACAAGGGCTTCTACACTAGAGCTGTTAACACAGCCAGGGCTGGTAGAAAATACCTGTTTCCCTGCAGACATAAAGACGTATTCAGAACAAGCTCATTGCAACAACTGTCGTCCCAGTATCTTTCAAAGCCATGATATAGTGCTACTGGAGAGGCTTTCAGAGAGAAAAGATGGGACAGCATGGATGGGATGAGAGATGTCAGCCACTCGCTGCTGCCAGGAAAAAGAAACCAGAAGGGGAAGAAGTGGAAGGGAAAGTAGAGAGAAGGCGGGTGGAAGTGGAGAGAGAAAGACATACAATGAGAGAGAGAGCAGGATAGACAGTGTGAAGAAAGAGCGAGGGGTAGTGAGGGAGGAACAGAGTTGCAATGGGGCGGACTGACAGTCACAGCCTGTCATCACGCACCAGGGGACTTTAGTTTGAGCGCGTAAGTGTGTTTGTGTGTGCGCGCAATTTTGGTGTGATATTTGAATATGCACTGCCAGCTGTCACATTGAGCAAAGACACATGTGACATATCTGTCTCTCTCCCTTTCTCTCTATCACAAAGTACTCTGAGGAGCAGGAAATGTCATAGCTGCCTAGCAACCAAGTGGTTGCCTATGGGGATGTGGCAATCCAATTGTATTTCTATTTTTCATGCCAAATGTCACACTTTTACTAAAATCAAATGCATGGCCAAACCAATATGGTGGGCTAGACACAAGCTTGTGAATATCATTGTGACAGATTGTAAGTGTGTGTGTGTGTGTGTGTGTGTGTGTGTGTGTGTGTGTGTGTGTGTGTGTGTGTGTGTGTGTGTGTGTGTGTGTGTGTGTGTGTGTGTGTGTGTGTGTGTGTGTGTGTGTGTGTGTGTGTGTGTGCGCGCGTGCGTATGCGTATGAGTCTAAATGTACGAAACTGTTGTAATATACTAATAATGTATTCATGCTTTGTACCACATTTTGCCAGCCTTTAGCCAAATTGCACAAAAAAAATGGTTTGCCAGTTTAAGCTTGCATTTGAGCCTACAAGAATCATGAAAATAAACGCTCCTTGTGTGAGCTTTATCGCCGTAGGCTTGAGATCTAATAAAACAAAAAAACTAGAATGTGTTGTTTATTCAAACAGATTAACAACCAAGTATTTTCTGAATCCCAAGATGGTAACTGAGCCAACTAAATATAAAAACAATGACAAATAAGAGTAGTTTGGTAAGAAAGATTATAGATCTGCCTGTCTGTTTATATAGTTCCCTAACATTAACATAAAATATGCAGCTTCAGTCACAAGTTCTTAGCCCCTACTCAGAGTTGACTTTAGGAGTATTTAAATAAGTGTTCCCCTAAGGAATTTATTCTTAGTAAGATAAGGGGATGATTTTCAGTCCTAAGTTGTCTCCATCTGCACCTACTCACACACACACACACACACACACACACACACACACACACACACACACACACACAAACACACACACACACACACACACACACACACACACACACACACACACACACACACACACACACACACACACACACACACACACACACACACACACACTCACACTCATCTCTGTATATACTTTATCAAGTACAACGCTCCATTTTTTCAAGAGCCGAGCTTCTCCAGACAATGACTCATATATACATAAATAAACCACCAGTATAGAGCATGTGGACTGGGTCACATGGTTAAGTTGCTGTTCAACTGAATAGTACGTTGGTTGTTGGTGCCAGACCAACAATGGACCACTCTTGGATTTGCGTGCAACGCAAAGTGTAGAGTTTTTTAGTGTTTTAGTGTTCTGTGTATTCATGTTTAATTTAGCATGTTCAAATGCAGTTCAAGCACTCTGACCAGCAGTGGGGAGATGAATGCTCTTCATATGATGCATATCTCAGAAAGGACCACTCTTCAAGCCACCGAACAAAAATATAAACATCAGCAGAAACTGTGCTTTCATAGTTCTCCCTTTGAGTGATTTAAATGAGTATACAAGCTGTCTGAGTATCCATCCTGTCTGTTTCCCTGTCCATGCTGAAGATACATATCTTCCCATAAGAGCTCTTTGAACTCAGTAGTATGCCTTGGCATCGCTCTGACTTCACATAACGTTATAGACATTCATTTATGATATCGGCAGTATGATACAATCCATTTAGTTGAAAAACAGAATGTTCGAATAGGTGGAAACAGTTTTTCCATTTGCTTGGTGAACAAGTTGAATGATGTCAAGAGTTCAGAATATTAAATGAAATCTCGCATACAAGGGTTGGTTTGGTTAGACTTGAATTTGTTTTTCAAAAAACGTTCCTCATTTCGTGTTTTGATAATTTTCTGCCGCTTTATACTATTAAGTGTTTTTTACTTGCGGTCAAATCTATTGACTGTGAAGGCCAAAGCAAATGATTCACATCATGACAACCATATAAGCTCTCGTGCACGTTGTGGACGCACCTGTGTTCATTAAGTTTATCTTCTAACAACACAATGTGGTTTGATATTCAATTCACCACATGCATGGATTCAGAGCCCTGTGTTGAAGGACTTGCTTGTAAAATACCAAATACCTATTCACCAGATTGCCAGGGAATAGCTCTCCACTCTGATGAATGGAAAGGCTGTTGAAATTCTTAAAGAACAACCTGATTCTTGAGTTAGAGTAAAAAATGATCCTCTCATCTCTGGCAGCTTGTTGAATCCATGGTTTAGGTTGTTTTGTCGGAACAAAGGGGCACTGTTGCTACAGCTTGTATTTGAAGCTAAAGAAAGGTACTGAGTTGCACAATAAACAAAGACGAACACACACACACACACACGCACGCACGCACGCACGCACGCACGCACGCACGCACGCACGCACGCACGCACGCACGCACGCACGCACGCACGCACGCACGCACGCACGCACACACACACACACACACACACACACACACACACACACACACACACACACACACACACACACACACACACACACACACACACACACACACACACACACACACACACACACACACACACACACACACACACACACACACACACACACACTGCAACAACAACTCTTACCCAGCTACCATGGAAGAGATTTGAGATTGAGAAACTGAACTGCTCGATTTTCACTTTTACAGAACTGATTTTTTTTGTGTTTTGAAGAATGTATCTCTCACTAAGAAGAAGTTTTTCAGAACATGGTCCAATTAAGAAGTTTAGTTTGTTAGCTTTAAAACAGCTTCTCTTATTATGTTGGAAACAAGAAGGAATAGGTCCATGTCCCATTTTGGATATCTAAAGTGGTAAAAATCCCCTGTGTGCGTGTGTGTGTGTGTGAGCGTGTGTGTGTGAGAAATGCAGGCTGTTACTGTTCCTTTCTTTCCTGCAGGGCTCTCAGGACATCATAAAGCACCACAGACATACTGAGAAATAGAGCAGAACCGGCTAAATAGATAAAAAAGACAACACATATATTTTCTCCAGGCTCCATAACTTGGTCCTTCCTTGAAAGCACACATCTAAGGGAATACAGAGAATTACACAAAGCAACAAAAGAAAAGTCTGACAAACAGCAAAACAGTCAGACAATATGGGACAAAGAGTGAGAACCAGTGAGTACTCACACAGACAGTCTTCTTTCATTCCAAGGTCGTTTTTGTTTTCTGTTTTACACACAGTAAACATATCAGATTAACTGGTGTTTTCTGGTCACCTAAATGACTTCTGTGGAACTTCCCAAATGTTGCAACTGTCATATTACCCAGCAGCAGTCAATGTGAGTAACTAGCATGGCGAGACAGGAGATCGTCATAGAATAACAGCTGGCTTCCAACCACCTGCTTTTCTGCTCGTCTTTCTCTATCTGCCGCCTCTCTCTTCCTTTCTCTTCTTTCTCCCAGGCTGTCTTCCTGTCTACCTCTCTTCACGTCCTCCTGCCCACAGCCTCTCTGTGTCTCTTTCGTTTTCTTTAACACAGTTGGTGGTGTGAAAGAGGGCCGCCAAAATAAATCTATAACCCTCCTTTGTGCTTTGCATCTTGTATTCGCCAGTTTAAACGCATGCTTATAATGCAGATCATTTCTGTTCCACTGCAATCAAAAGGAAAAGGAATAAAAATGTAGCATGAAAAATGACTATTCATGAATTCAGACCAGATTTCATTGACTCCAGTGTCATGTAAATTGCACGGCCCACCTGATCAATTTTTCATTTTAAGAAAATGGTCAGGGGAATGGGCCACTGGGTTGGATGAGCTGCTGAATTAATGGAAGAATGGATGAATAGATGGATCAATCGAGAGTGAAAGGTCCAGGCCCGTGCCTGCGGTAATCCCAACGCACACATATCCATCTTCCACACCCCTCCCCTCCATCCACTCCACCTGATGTGTGTGTGTGTGTGTGTGTGTGTGTGTGTGTGTGTGTGTGTGTGTGTGTGTGTGTGTGTGTGTGTGTGTGTGTGTGTGTGTGTGTGTGTGTGTGTGTGTGTGTGTGTGTGTGTGTGTGTGTGTGTGTGTGTGTGTGTGTGTGTGTGCAATAATCCTGTGTTAATCACATTCTCTGACACACTAACCTCAGTCCTTCTGGAGCATTGACTAATCCAGATGATGCCTCTCTGTGACTGCAGCTCATAACACGTTTGCATATGAAATAAACTCTATCGATACTAATTTGATCATTCTAATCACATGTTTTTCTTTTGAAGAAGGGAAGTACAGAATGTTTTCCAGCTCACTGTTACAAAGGCTGATTTGAAATGGGAGAATATAGGGGTTAGATGGGGTATATGGGGATTAGTGAGGTAGTGCCTGTAAATCACTTACATTATTGTTACAGCTGATTTTCTATTCACCAACCTTGCTGTAATTACATTAACAGTGTCAAAATCCTAAAGCTTTTTTTCTGTAAATGGAGAAAAAAAAACAGTTTTACTCTAGAGCACCAGTTCTCAACCGGTTAAATAACGGACAATGCACAATTCAAGGTTTTTGCAGGGCATCAAGGCAATGTTTGGAAAAAAGAAATGTGGAAGGTGATGTGTGCTGCTAGCAGTGCAGCATCCTGAATACTATTGGTGCCAACTGGCTTGACTCTATTACCACTTTACAGAGGCCACAGTAATATGGTGTCTGAGCCAACAGGCTGACAGAGCTCACAGCACTCACACTGACTACCACATACAGAGGTGAGCTATCTGTGTGGAGGCAGATGGTGACACAGAGCAGCTATTTATAGCCTTATTTGAGAGAAAAAACAGTGCAAAAACATTGAAAGAAAGGAGAGAAGAGCAATAAGTGCAGCGCCTCACAGCCAGTGGCATTGATGGCTGCATCTATGACGTCTCGCCATCTACAATATTGACACACTGGTGTAAAATGCTCAGTTATTGGATCGCTGTCATATTCAGGTTGCTGCAGTCAAACATGTATCACCTGTACTGTGACAAAGGCAATTTTCTGCAGATTAAAAGTATCAAAAAATAATGTAAATGTTCCCTTAAAAGGCTCAATATTTGTGTTCATTCTGACTTCAAATTCAATGGACCATTTCATTGTCCCCTATGTCAGGGTTCCAAAGGGATTAAGACAATCTTCAATAAAGCATTCATTTTATTTATTTTGTGATTAGAAATTCTGGCCACTCATCTCAAATCCATTAACAGAACACATTTGGTCATATTTGTTTTTTTCCTGGTTTACTCCCTCCTTTTTGCATTTCCATGTATTTAAAAATAGATTTTGTTAAACTAAAATAAATAGATTTAAAAAAAAATGTAATTACTTATGGGATTCACCATGTGTGTATTGCCCAATCTAACATGCTGCAATTCCAAGTATACCATTGAAAAAGTAGATACACATTTATTTTGTACCTTTGACTCATTGTTAGGGCCTTAAAAAGATATTCCCACACTGGGAAACATTTGTCATGGAAACATCTTTCACAGAGTACAGCAGATGGTATACCCTGTGCAAACAATATCTATTTTTCAAACGAACCACCTACAAACACATTTCTTAGAGAAAGTAATCCACTGAATATGTAACTTGACTAGAGGCAGTGGGCAGAGTTTGCTCACGGATGCCAGCTATCACTTTCTCTATGCTATATTTCATTGTTTAAAACCATAATATCCAACTTTCATATTAACATAAAAATCAATACATGTGACACAATCAATTGTCTGAGACCCTCCAAGTTTCCATTTGTACCCTACAATGATTTCTCGATGATGTTTAAGACATTTCTGGAGTACAATAGTTGCTGCAGGTACAGCCAGTAGTGAGCCATGACTGAGTCACTAGGAACAAAACAATGTTGCAAAGCAATGTCAAGTGGAAGAACAGCGAGGCGTAATGTGTGAAGGACAAGCGCTGCTCAGAAGCAGATGTCCTCTTATCATTTGCTACTGGATGAAGCCCAAGTGTTGCCTAGGCTGGCTTGTCCTTTCACATTAGAAACTTCAGAAAGCATCGTCTTCTTAAGGTCCTTACACACCAAGCTGATTTTGGCCGTCGATAGATAGATGTCGATGTCCCGCCCCTTCGTGTCTTTTTGGCCGTGCCGACACCTTCCGCCGCCGATTCAACATGCTGAATCGGTAGGCTGTCGGTAAAAGGCCGTCGGCTAAAGAAATATTATTATTGCCACTCACGCATGCGCAGTTCGTACGTGCTACTTGGACGTCGGCTGAAGTATTTGCGGTGTGTTCCAGTGCGACTGTTGGCTAAGACGCGGGAGACGTGAGGCGACACAACAGTCGGGTCCGTTGGGACGTGTTCTTTGGCGTCAGATTGGTGTGTAGGGGCCTTTAGTCAAACTGCTTTCAGATCGCCATTGCCGTGACTATTTGTGACTTTAACAAGCTGCAAAGGGGCCCTAGTCTTGCTCTCTCTAGAATCTTTGATCAAACTAAAAACTCTCAGCTACCAAAGTACCTCTTTGATTGAAGTTGAGTTGATACTTGACAGTACTGACTTAATTTAGTTGGTTCCCCTTAAAAGTAAGAAATGTGGTACCCAATCACCAGGTAGCCTCTTTAATAACACATCAATTGCAATTTTGGCAGTTTGTTTTTAACACAATGCGTTGTTTCTTGAGGTTAAAAATGTTTGATCATGACAAAGACTAATAAACAGAAAGGATATAATGTATACTGTGAGATTAACATTTGTACATTTTGTGGCATACAGTAGTCATGTTGCAGCATATTAAATATTGTTGTTCAAGGCTTTTAAATTCAACGGTCTGTACATGGACATATTCTTTGGGGAAGTCTTGATGCTGCTTGTCATTGTTTCATCACTGCAAATCCAGATGCCTTTGCTGTACTCTTGGGTTCATTGCTGACTTGCTGGCATGCTGGCTGTCGAGTTTATGCCTTTTCTTTTACGTTAGTGAGGTGGTTTCATGAATTCACAGACACACCAGGCAATAAGTATTGTATTAGGAAATAAATGAAAGGGTGTTTAAATGTCAGTCTAATCAATTAAGGCATACTTTAAAATGCTAATTATGTGTTATTAATAATGATATGTATGTTCTTTTCTAAGTCTAAATTAACTTTAGAACAAGATGTGCCTTGCTAAAAAAACTCCTGGCAATATCATGTGAGCCCTTCATCACTTGGCCTTTCGCTCGGCTCCAGCTGGAGATCACAGGCTGCTCTCCAGTCTGTTCAATTGTTAGCAGTGCTTCACCACATGAGGCTACGGCTGCGCCCCTCGTATTCTTAATTGAAAAACCAATTGTTACAGACTTGATTTGCATAAGGGGAATGAATTAATCAGACGTTAAACTTGTGATAGCTGCCGAGATTGGTTGCTGCATTAAATTCACCTTTTATTAAAGGTCCCATGACATGCTTTTCCAGTTATTACCCGTCCCCTTGAATTGAATTGAATTTTTTTTTTTAAAACAAGGGACAGTGTACATTAATCAACATATTAAAAACATGTAAAAGTACTCGAATTAGCCAAAAGGCTAGTTGTTATGTAGCTTTTTATGCATGTAAACGGTCTGCAAAGTTACAAACACTCAAAGTACACCCTGTAGCGAGTACAACTCTAACACAGAAAAGACCTGTCTATGCTGCCCCAGAACGCCTCGTTGGAGATTTATCTTTTTCCATTTTTTTCTTCCTGGGTATAGTGACGTAACGGGTATAGTGACGTAACGGCTGGATGGACCAATCCGTGGAGCTCCTCACACACCAGGATCCCTTGGCGTCACTATTCTAACGCAGTAGGGGCCCTTTAGTGTACATTTTCAACTATCAGAGAGTCCCATTGACTTGCATAGAGCTCCCTGAACGTTGGTAATAGACGAGTTGGGATCGCGGAGAAATGCTCTCAGCAGACCCATTCTCACAGCATTTATCAACCTTTTTCTTACTCAATATCAAGCCACACTTATTGTTTTTACTTCGGCTGTGAGTGTGTGCGTGTGCTCAGGCTGTGTTCAGGCTTTTTCCCAGAGTTTCACGGTGTCTCGTTGTCTCGCAGACCCCACACAGCAACCAGGAAACGACACCAGTAAGCCAGCTCACACTGTCCGCTCCGCGAGCCTCAAAGGGCGCAGCAGTGAGCCCCGCAACGTCCCGCTAACACGGCACCCAGACCCCACGCAGCATTCTCACCTGTTTGTCATTACTGGTGTGATTTTCTGGTTGCTAACAACATTGTAACACATAATCACGGATGTTTCGCTGTAACGGTGGTGGAATCATCAGAACAGAGTGGGCGAGCTGACCAATCAGAGCACAGTGGGAACATAGGGAGGGGGGGCAGGAGCTCCAACAAGCCGTTTAGGACAGAGAGTGAATACACATACTATACAGAGATGCTGAATGAGAAACCAATGTGATTTTGGAACATTGGACAATGTAAATCTATTCTAGTAGACCTCAACAATGGAATTATGATCAGTAGAAATGGCCATGACATGGGACCTTTACATAGTGTCTATCATCCTTGTTTCGTTATCCAGTAGAAAATGTACCAAAGCATCATCACTGACAGCTCGGATATGGTGATGATGATTTTAGTGCCACAGCAGCAGCCAAAGACCTCAAAGATTTGTAATGGAGCATAATCTGTCTCTGTCCAGCAGCCGGCTCAAAGCAAAGTGCCTTTTAGCATCCTAAGAGTGTAGATGGTTAGCCTAAGGTGAGCTAGACTATGACCAATAAAATATCACAGCAGCACCACTCAAATGTATTGTACAGCCCCAATTACGACCAACTATAGGAGACAAAAGAAATGAAGACAAGAGTGAGGAAAAAAAGACAAAGAAGGAACAAAACCGAAGGACAAGAACAGAAAAAGAAGAAAGAAGGAGGAGAGAGATGAGTTGTTTATTAGCTGCCCAAGGAGAGGTCAGCTGTGGCCGATAGACACTCACTAATCTGTCATTACTCTCATCAGGCCTCCCGGCACCGCCATGCTGGTGCTTGGCGCTAATGTGTGAGGGTATCGAGTCTGATTGGGATTCTGTTCGCTGGCCAGGGAGAAGCTGAGTCACCATGGCGACCTGGAACCAAGGAGGAGAGCAAGAGGATAGAGGAGCTTAGCAAGAAGAGGAGGTGGCGGGATTAAATCAGAGGAGAGGAAGTAAACAGGAGGCAAGAAAGGAGGGTACAGAGTAATGAAAAAGTAACTCCCTTGGTGTTAAGGCCATTGTGTTCTGTTCAGTTGTCATGTGAGCAAGTTGTATAAAGACAGTGTCTTTGTTTCAAAGAACGGAAGCCTCATGAGAACAAGTAGGTTTTTCTTGCACCTTGTTCTGCAGTTTATCATCTGCAGTTTATCATCTTGTTGTTTCTCGGAAAATGTAATATCGTCTCTCATGTCTATACCTCCAACTTTTCCGATGGTTTTCCTTCCAACCTTTTGAACACAATAAGGTCAAACGGACATTTCAACAAGAAACACAAATACATCTAGAAATAGTCCTAGCATCCCTTTTTAACCGGAGCATTCCATGATGATGGACACATTTTTAACATTGTTTAGCATTTTCCTGAATTTCCACAAAGTATTTCATTATTTCTGATCATCCTGTTTTATCTTGATTCTACTACAATTGATATGTACAGACATTAGGATGTTTATAAGTTATTAATTGAACACATCTTTCAATAGCAAAATGTGTCATCATCTTGACATGATATATGTTTTTATCAATCAATCAATCAATTTTTATTTATAAAGCCCAATATCACAAATGTTACATTTGTCTCATCGGACTTCACAGTTTGTACAAAATATCAGTATGACAACACGACCCCCTCTGTCCTTTGACCCTCACATCGTACAAGGAAAAACTTCCAGAGAAAACCCCACAGTTTAAAGGGGAACATGGGAGAAACCTCAGGGAGAGCAACAGAGGAGGGATCCCTCTCCCAGGACGGACAGACGTGCAATAGATGCCGTGTGTAAATCAAAAAGATAATACATTTACAACATAGGTAGTCCAAATGTTTGGAAATGCATGGGTCTATAATAATAAGATGAATCCACGAGGATGTCAGCAATTCTGTGGGAGCCATCATGATTTGACACTTGCTTTCCTGACATGCTAAATATTTGTTCACCCATCCTAAATTACAAACACATTGTAGCATTTCAGGCACTTAATAGGAATTCATTATTGTATCAATAACTGCCAACAAATAAAGCAAATAATTAACTGACTATCTGTTTCTACCTTCAATCAAGCCTTGGTGTACTCCTTCTAATGCACTAAAATGCAGCCAATGTGTTAATTAAAAGTAAAGATTAATAAAAAGCTGTTTGCAGTGTTTTGCACAGGTCTCTGCACCTCTAGTTGTGAATTAGGACATGTTTTAGTATACCTCAGGCCTTTCAAAATATCGTAAAATTGCAAGAGAGGAGGACAAACACTTTGCCCTGAGTAATTTGTTCCTAAAGAAAATTAGCTTTGGGGTTTGGGGCCAACACAAACGCTTCTGTTGAGTAATGACATTCAAAACTATTTTCAGCAAAGCTAAAAATAATGCAGGTTTTTAGTCTTATTGGCAACAGTCAGAGATAAGAGCCTTTCTAGTACCATGATGCCAAAATTAAGAACAAAAGCCATTATCGTTTCACAGCAGAACACAAAAGCACAAGGAGACGACTTCCTGGATTTGAATTATAATACATCTTGTGCCTATTCTGAAAAAGGTAGCAGCATACAGTATAAAGATGTTTCAACCATAACATTTAAATTCCTCAGCTAACCAATCAGAGCAGACTTGGCTCTTGTTTTAAGAACAGAGGCTTTAAAGAGTGCTGCAGCAGTAACAGGCAGTATTTGAAAGATAAAGAGTTTAGATCATAAATGAATGCTTCTGTGATCACACAGTCGCAAGTGTTTGATTTGCATAGCAAGAAATTACCACTGACCTGAGCCTGAAAAGGTTTTTCTTTTGTTTACTATATCTGAGAGACATTTAAGACACACGATCAGTCAAGGAGATGGACCCACTTGCATAGCTCTGGACATCTGAAAAACATGTCACAGCAGCAGACATGGACATGCCAGTCACTGGCTATAATTGATTTTCTTTTAAGGTGAAAAAAAGGTTTCAAAACCCCAGTATTGATGTTCCCTTTTTCTAACAAGAGGAGAGAGTCTGTGAATGTACGTGTGTTAAAGAGACAAAAACGGGGAGAGACACTACAATGAGTGAAAAGAAGTGTCTGTGAGTGAAAGAGAAAGACTGACAATTATGTGAATACATGTAGAGAGACAGTGCAGGCCTTTCCAGTATAATAATGGGAGTTGATGGGGATCAATTGGTAAATTACAAGCTGCACTGATTATCAATCTATAAAGTGCTTGCTCTTACGCACAGCTACATTTAGAGGAGCACATGTGCGTGCGCACACACACACACACACACACACACACACACACACACACACACACACACACACACACACACACACACACACACACACACACACACACACACACACACTCACACTCACACTCACACTCACACTCACACTCACACTCACACTCATACACACACACACTCAGACACACACACACACAAACTTGTGTATATGTGAACAATCCTTTACATTACCTTGCATGAGCTTGCACACACACAAAAACACAAAGCACAATGACAAATGACTCTCTGTGTATTACACTGTCAGCAATGCTAAATAAGAAGACAAGCAGACCTTTACATGCTGAAATGCAATACCTGTATTGGAAATAGGTTTTCTACATTTCCTCTGCTATTCATCAGCCCATTCATTTAGTCTGGACTTAATTTAATTTATGGAAGGGTTCCTGAGGCATATCACATCTGTTATGGGGCTGTTTTTTTTGTGGTGAACCCTTTGTGCTTTTCTTAATTTGGCATATTTGTTATCTAATGATTGAAGTACGATACATACACTGGAAATCTGTTCTTTACCAAATGACTGTAGCTTTAGGGATTTCCATTAAGTTGCCAGCCGGGGTTGACAAGGCATGCTAAAAACTCACGTGAAATGTCACCATTTCGACAGATAACAAATACACAGAATCTGAAGAGCTTTGATTTTTTTTGATGCATTGTGTATCTTTTTGAAATGATTAAGTTGTAGTACATAGATAGCCCCATTGTGTTTAAAGTAGATGCAAATATTCCTCTCAATAACGTTTTGTTAAGTTCTAATATAAATGGACAGCGTTGGTAAAGAAATGGAAGTATTAATCAGTATTGTTCACCCATCTTCACCCTATTTCAGTATTGATCAATGGTGTTTTTCAGAGCAAGACCAACGCTTCAAAGCTAAAATGTTGAATACAGATTTTTTTCTCAAGCTAGTGGTCACTTATTACACTTCAGAAGGTTTAACGTTTAATTATCTTCTGCTGATAAACACTGATTAGCTCATGAATGAAAGTCTATTACGCACTATCTTAAAAGTATAGACTCCAGATAATTAATTACACATTATAAACAGCTGTCAACGTACCTGGAAGATTACAAGTTGTCTTATTAATAATATATGTGATGATAACAGTAGGGATTATGAATCATTTGCTTTGTGACGGCAGTCAGTGGATGCATCCACCGTGTGTGAGCCTTTGCACAAAGCACACACATACCCTTGCCAACTCATTGACAGTCTACTGAACATCCCTTTATTTTTTTACTGCCATAGAATAATCATCATCTGGTGCTGGAGATAAATGTCTTACCTGAAGCAAAGTTTTGGACTTTGCTTCAATTTTAACACAAGAACACAGAAACACAAACTAAATAGGTTCAAAAACGCAATCCCAAATGTGTTTGCAGGTAAAATATTGTTAAAAGAAAATACATGTACAGTGATGTGTGCTATATTATTTACCTTGGACCTCAGCTGAATGTTGATATCAAAAGACAACATGAAAAATCAATTTTATCTGTATTCAAGTAATGCATTTATGTCTGAACAACTGCGGCCAATGGATGTCAAGCTACAGGCTTGGTTAAGGTGGCAAAGAGCTACATTTAAGCTGCCACCAACGTGTTTCTGATTGGTTGCAGTCAGCTTGTGATAGAAGGTGATTCATGGTGATTCACCTAATTCCCTGCCAAGACTTTTGTGTGCCCACCCTTTTCCAAATAGTTTTCTCCGATGGTTCTGTGTAACAAACCATCTGGCAAGTCAGGTTAGTCCACTATCCAAATGTCTCATGATATAAATCAGAGTGTATGTAAACAAGGCTTAATATAGGCCTAAAAAACGATATACAGTTAGAGATTAGTCGAGAGAACAATTTGAAAGTTAAATGCCTCAAAATTCTTTAGATAACAGATTGGAGATACAAATTCATGTTTCTTCCTTAAAGAAAACATACTCCAGTAAAAAAAGGAATATGAAAAAGATCTCTTCCGCACTTACTTTGCACATTATGTTTTACTCAATCAATGATGTATCCCTAGTTGAATTCAATGTTTACTGAAATAGACAGAAAGTGAAGGGTAAACAGGATTATGTGTACCGATGCCCTCAATATTTTGTGTCCATGAAGAGAAATTCAAGAGGAAGAAAATAAAATATGTAAACTTTGGTTCAGTTCCAATGAATATATGTGACAACTCAAAACACTGGGGACACAGCATCAGTAAAAGCATCATGAAGAGGATTTCACACACTTCATTTCTATGATCTTGAGTAGTGCAAAGTATGTCCATGAACAATATTCTTCAAAGATCCAACACACACCAGATAGAAGGGACTGTCAGGCAAAATTACAATGTTAATAACCTTTAAATCTGAGCTTAAACATCACAATATTCAGACTCCCCTTGAGCTATGATGACTACTTCCATTCTTGCAAGGATAATAGATACATGTATCCTGATATTGAAGATCAAGCCGGTGACGAGTGATATTTTCTTAACAATAGGTGATGCAGAATTGTGTCATTTTCTTCTCAGACTTCAAACTGATGTATATGTAACTTGATGTAAGATTCCACGGAGAATAAACGTCAAATATCATAATTACTTATAAATATTTGCATAAGCTCTTTTGATGATTTGGTCTCATTGTAATATGAGGGCCATTTGATATCAATGCATGACCTACTTCAACACGTGTGATACACATTTTGATATTAACTGCGTGTGGTTAGAAAAAACAAGTAGCTTAAAGAATTAACTAGAAATATAAAAATACATGTTTTTGTAGGAGCTCTCCTCTTTATTCCTCACATTTATGTTACCTGTCTCTCTGTGTCCGTAAATGTGTGCATGCAACTCTGCTTTACGTTCTGATATATTATAAAATGTAACGAGAAACATTAGACTTGAAGCCTGATACAACTTCTCCAAACAACACTTTGTTTTCTGATATTGTGACCTATTTATTTGTTATATAATGTGCTCAGTTCATTACTCACTCTCCTTAGGGGGAAAAGCCAATTAAATCATTATTTCTGAGACAACAATTATCATTACAGGGACTCATTATCGCCACAGTCCTCATGACAACCACCAAATCGGACTAGCAAGGTGTACCCACCAGCAATAATGAATGTCAGGGATGAATCTGCGGAATCTGTGAGCCAAAAGGCTTGACATTTTCACAGGATTATTATAGGATGGCATGGAAACTATACGCACTACAACTATATTTTAACAGCTGCCAGCTCAATGAGTTGGCAGCAAAGCACAACAGCTGGATCTGTACAGCTGCCACACAAACACATAGAGTCAAGCCAGTGAAAGCTGGACGCCATTAAATTGAAGTACTAAACGTCCTGTGGGCGCAGTTAATACAAACAATTATTTTGAACAGACACCGAACCTGAGCCCTAAAGTGGTGAAATCCACACAAATCAGACCAATCAGAGTTTGTTTGGACGCTGCAGCTTTTAATGGCGGCCATCTTGGTCATTACATCCTTCCCTATGAATGTTTTGAGTAATTTGTGCATCACTGTAACATGATTTGTGGACTGCTTGGTACAGTACACCAGTGGCAAATATCTCCCAGTTTTAAAGAGCTATATAAAAGAGAGAAGGCTGAGTGGGAGACCCCAGCCAGATGTCTGCCCTCATCCAGCCTAAACTGTTCCAGCGAACCAGTTGATGATCCTCGCTGTGGTTTATCATTGCCAAGGTCTTTTTCATTGACTTGTTACTTTGAGATCAACCATATGAAAAAATACGTAATACATAATCAATTTATCTGTTCGTTCAATCCCCAACTGACATACTTCAAGGTACTATGTCACATTAGATTTGTTTTTTGCAAACTCCAATAGCTTTGATTCACAACATAATATTACTATGAACTTACGATAAAACACATCAACAATTATTTTGTTTATGTTGTCCAGCTATTACTATGTACAAATGTAAAATCTAAGTATGTGAACACTGTTGCAGTAAATGCTCCCTTTAAAAACAAAAATACATTTCACTACCTGTCTAAATGACCAATTCAACTGCATTAAACAATGTATTCTATGAATATTCGCCACATGTAACTTTCAAAGCAGAAGCAGTTATTGAATGAAAGATAACAGAAAAAACCTACACAATTATTACATTAATGTCTTGTGTTCATACTTGACTAGAAATGTAAAGGCAAAACAAAGATTTGGTAGAACAGCTTTAGGCTCTCTTCTCCATGACTTGCTGTTTGGTCTCCCTCACATACACAAACATCTCCAATGTCAATCAAACCATCATAAAATATGCATCAGGAGCCAGAAAAAAATTAGTGTGTATGCGTGTGTGACAGAGACCTTTAGTATGAGTGAAATCTTGCACATGTGCTCAAACTGTTTGTAAGAGAATAACTAATGCATTCGTGTGTGTGTGTGTGTGTGTGTGTGTGTGTGTGTGTGTGTGTGTGTGTGTGTGTGTGTGTGTGTGTGTGTGTGTGTGTGTGTGTGTGTGTGTGTGTGTGTGTGTGTGTGTGTGTGTGTGTGTGTGTGTGTGTGTATTCCTTTTTCCACATGTCCTATGCACTGCGTGCTAAACCCATGCAGAGTGAGCCTCCACACTGCAAGCCTTACATCCATATTAAAAGAAAATATATCCCATATTCTGCTTTTGTTAAGGCTCCCAGCCCCCCATACTGACGGGAAGACTTCTGTACCCCAGGGCTTTCTTTCCAAGAACTGAAGCAAAACTAGAAAGTTGCAATAGATGTAGAAGGGAATAAATAATTTCCTATTTTTCAGCCAGATTTTCAATGTCAGATGACAGTTTCCCAACATTGTTATAATATTGTTAATGAAAAATGATATTATAGATTTAAACTGTATAGTTATGCCAATATTATTCACACATGAAATAAAATGTGTTGTTTTCTCTCTTACTTACTGTGAAATTATGCAAAAAAGAGACTGTAGATTAAGGATTAATTGACTGAAAACATATAACAGTGGGTTTTTCCTCTGCAGATCATAGTTTAATATTAGAAGTGCCCCAGCCACTTAAAGAGTACTGTGCCTTTGAGAGCAAGCTTCATTTGCAATTTCTGATGATTACTCTGTGCTTAACCGCTGACAAGCTTAACAGACAGCTGCAGTGAGATAATGTTCCCAGCGTGTCATGAGGGAAATGTGAGTGATACAATGACTATACTACAATGTCCAGTTACAGAACCCCAGCGTTGTGTAGACAATTCAAAGCAAAACCACGTAAATCAGATATATAGATTACAACTAGGGTCCAGATAAGAATCAATGTTAAATAACAAACTGTTATAAACTATTATATACTTGGTTTCCAACCATCTGCTGCACACACTGCTCCTATTGCTAAACTTTAAGAACCTAACTGCTACTTCCTGAAGAACGCCATTATCTACGGTAGATTGCCCTCTCGAGTCTAATTATTTCTCCCTACTATCTTGCAGACTATCAGACTCTTAGTGTGTCAAGTGGACCTTTTCAACCCAGCTGGGTCTGTGCTGCGAGCCTGTGTTAATGCACACTCATTTGGTGAACTGCTGAGCGTGCTGCATCAAGGATGAAGGCCTGACTGTCCCTTCAGCAGCTGTTTTCAAAACCTATGACAAGGTTGGAATCCATTACTTGTAATTCTGTGAAGGTGTAGCTACAAATTAGTTCAGGGACACACACTCTCACCCGTTGCCCCTAACACATCAGACAGTACTCTAAGGAGCGCACATGACATTGTAAGTAACGGTACATTTTCTGTGACGGTAAGATCAAGACGATTGGGAAGGCTTTTAAGTGCTTAGGAAGTCTTCTATAAGAGCTAGGCTCTGTTCATTCATTAATCTGTGTGTTCACTTGTAATTCTGTTTGCAGTGTGCACTGATTAGGGGAATGAAGTCTACACTATATTAAAGCATCTCAGAGCCCCAAGAGCCCTGTGTGAATTTGTACAATAAGCAGTTCTAAAAAAGTGCATTACATTCAAACTGCAAGACAATGTGTTACTTATATGCAGTACTCATTTGATTGTTAGAAGGAAGAGTTTTACAGGGCAACCTTGTTTTACTTAACACAATTAACAGTTAACAAAATATTCCTTACTCAAATTCCCCTTACTGGCTAAGCATATACATATGCAATAATTCATCTAGGTGTATAATTGGCTGTGAGTAATATTTAGATAACATGGCAGTTGTCAAAACTGTTTAAAGACAAACACAACTTCACCATAGCTTAACATATACCAGTAGGCTATATGCACTTAAACATTAATGTGCCTACCAAATATTTTGGCCCACTCGACCAAGCTATTAGCTGTTGGTCCTAAGTTGAGCACGGGCGACTGGAATCTGTTCTTAACACTAAGTGATGCAAGTGAGTAAATCACACCATGTACTGTATTAAAACAAAGTAAAAGCAGCAGTTTTGATTAAAGGCATCAACACTGACTGCACAGAGTAAGTGAGCCACCAAAGCTTCACTGGGATAACTATTTGGTCTTGGGTAACATTTCAGAGACACTTTGCCGGTATTAAATACTGCTATTTGCCAGAGACAGCATATGAATGTTGTATTAATAAAGTTGGGGATAAAAATAAGCTGTCTTAATACCATCCAAGCCCTGTTGGCTTTGTCAATAATAATTATATGGCACTGGACTATCTGTGGACACATTTACATATCAAAATCTGATGATCTCTTAGGTTAACTCAACCCTTCTTACATTTTGTTGTGCATTGTTCATTTAACTTAATAATTCAAACATAGGACAATCAAAAACATACAAGAAACCGCTTCTAAAAACAATGCTGTCTGTTTTTTAGAATCTCACTATTCCAATATATCTTCCAAAGTGCAGATTTTCTATTTTTAACGTAGGTTTTGTTTTTGGGCCATGGGTACTGAACACTTTTTCATGTTTACTTTCAATTGAAAAGTCAACCTACTATGCCTGCAGGATTAAATATGGAGAATTGAGTGCATGCACAGTTAGCAGAGACTCGTGCCTGTAAGACACAGCCGACTGATAAATGGCAACACAAATAGAATGAGAGATGACCCAGTCATTGAAAACTCTGGGTTTGAGCAGATCTTTATAACACAGACACTATCATTGAAACACATCCTACCTTCACTGTGAACATGCTATCGAAATAGGTAAAGAGAACACCTGATAGAGAAAGGAAAATGTGACAAATGATAAATGAATTATCGTCACATACAGTAACATAGAGAAAAAAGACTCAAAAGGGATGGAGCAAGAGTAGACGAAGAGAAACCAAGTGGAGAAAAATGAGTGAGTGAGAGCAAAACTGTGAACAGAGTGAGAGGTGGATAGAGAAAGAGAGAGGCATCCATCCATCATCCGAGCTGCTTCTGTCAGAAACGAGTAATAGATGAGGAGAGATAGAGAAGAGAGCAGCCACTCCTCTTCAATCTATCTCCACTCACTATCTGGGTTCGCTTGTCAGGTCTGCTCTGTCACCCTAGGCCTAGACCAAGACAATTACAGACTGAGGGGGTTACAGTTAGACGCAAACATGGATACAAACAGAAATAATAAGCAACTGCATAACTTAAAATTAGGGAATTGATCAATACAGTTTAAACTATACTGACGTATCACTTGACCTAAGGGTTGCCCAGAAACAGTAACCAATGACCAAGTAATTAGTAATAAATGGGTGTTAACTAGTATATTGGAATAATGACAATTTTCTTAGTGAGTAGTTCCTGATTAGCTCCGAACAAGCTAAACAGATACTTAAACTCATCATTACCTAATGGTCCATTGATAAAACCTCTCAATGTATTATCTAGGAACTCTTTAAAATGGACTATATAGTCGTGCAATCAGTGATTCATTAATTATGAAGATGTGTTATTAATACAATAATACAAAATAAATGATAAAAGAGAAATTATGGATTACTTAATTTCAGTGAAATCCATTTATTAAACAAAAAACAGAAATGATCATCTAGTTTGAATTGATCGCTAGAAAACTATAATTTATTTCCTGTTTCAGCGACTATGCTTTTTTGTCTTTTACAGGAGAGACATTTTATTTTTAACAAAATTAGAATGTTTTAACGTATTCATTATCCAACATTATTATCAAAATAACATGCTGTAAAAGCACTGTAAACACTGGAAAGCTGCACTCACTGTAAAAGCATCTCAGTAAATAGAGAATAGATTATGGCTTTTAGTGTGAAGCAACTGCACAAGTCTTCAGTAATGGTTATCGTGTTTAAGTGGGGGTATCCACTCATTTCTACATTTGGAGGTTTTCTATTTTTCGGTGGATTACTTTTACACTGTGAACCAACAGGAAGGGCCGTAGGTGCTTACTGCAGTGCTATAAAATCACCATAGACCCTAAATATGCAGTGACAGTAAGATAGCCTTTTTATGCCCCATAACATATATTAACAATGGAAATCACCAGTGTGACACTATGCTAATAAAATATGCTAATTCATTACTGTGACCATGTTGTAAAATGCGATATTTTATTCATATCCTAGATGTGACCAGACAACTTGATGGGGCTTCAGGAGAATTGTCGGAAGGGTGGCAGAATTGGGTCTAATGTTTTTACCCGTCACGGCCAATTAAATCATCTAGTTCCATTCCCTTTTATAGCATTTTGTTCCCTAATGGCAGACTTTTAGGGTTGTCCAAGATTGAGATACACATACTGAATGAGGCACATGTTTGTTTCACCTCACTGTTAAGTTCAATTAGGGACAGAAGCCACTGATTTGACCTATTGTGCAGTTGTAGATGATAGGGGTGTAACGGTTCACAAACATTTTGGTTCGGTACGTTACCTCGGTTACAGATGAATGACATCCCCCAAATCAAATCTTTCAGAATATAATTTTTCCATTTAACTCCACATAACAAATAGAGATACATACATGAACAAGTCAACATCATTTAAAAAAAGTTGAATTTGAGGCGAAGCATAAACAATACTTGATGTGATTTAATGCTTTGCCTTGATCTCTGTATTTGCACCTCATTTGTAAGTCGCTTTGGAAAAGGTGCTGCCAAAAGAGTAAAGGAGTAATGCAGATGACGGGTTATGTGTCAGAGGTTGATATACATTAACCTCTACCAGGTGAAACCAAGACTTATCGTTTCTCTGGATTTACTACTAGTAAGGAACAAAGCATATAATTGCTGCTGTACACTGCTGTATAGCCAGGACCCATGTATTTGATAAAAATATGGTCAAAATAGATCCCACTTTAGGTTTACATGTTAAACAATGTGCTTTTTATTGAAAGACATTGCCATCATAAGTTAGTGGTGCTGTTACAAAAGCAAACCAAAACAATTCTGCACAGTCCAAAATCAGCAAAACTGTAAGAAAAAATAACATAATAAAACTGTCAAACCCAGAAATTAAGTTTGAAAACTTAAAGGACTTGTGTTTGGCTTAGCAACGTTATATCCCTCTGCCTGCCTGCGTCTAATGCCATGCTGCTTGACATTCAGCACACTGCTCTCTCCTCTCTTTCTCCTGACAATATCCCTCCCCCTTTTCTTCACCTCTCTCTCTCCCTCTAACTCAGCAGCATCTCTCACCCGCTCTTCCCTGGTGAGGTGGGATTGCGCTATTGAACCAGCATCTGCTGCCACACACATTCACACACACACGTCACACACACACACAGACGGACGTACTCTAACTGTGTAGACATTTAAACCCCTACTGTAGTGGACAGCATGTCGCTGTGTGGAGAACATCATGATGACATATTTTGGACATTACAACTATAAAACAGCACAGTCCTAACACCTACAGCTTCCTGGTGAAATATGTTCATCTTGCTTTACTTCTTTTCTCAATTCTGATTCCTTCTTCCTCTTTTTCTCTTTCTCTTCCCTCATCCTCTCCCTAATAACATGATAATGTTCTCCTTTTCTTTTCCCCCTCCTTCTCCTGCTCACCAACCCTTCCTCCCCCTCTATTCCCTGATGTCCTTATCTCCACCTTCTCTCTGTATTTTAGCCCAAAACAGAATGGGTTCTTAATTGACCCCTCTTGTTGAATAAAAGGCAAGTCTTCCTAATAGCTTCCTATGTTCCATGTTGTTCTTTAATCTGACTTCCTCCAGGCTTCCAAGTAGGGCTGCACGATATTGGAAAAAACTGACAATGCGATTTTTCCCCCCCTGCGATATATATATTGCGATATGAAAATCTACAGGAATTGAAGAAAAGACCGTTTTTTCCCCGCATAGTACCATCCTTTCTTGAACTTTAATGCTATACTGTTGATATTTTTTTAACTATATTTAACTAGATGAAGGATTTTAGTCACGGACTTCTGGATCTTAAGTTATCAGAGCAACAAGTTGAGCTAGCTCAGTTAGCAGCACCGAACTGCCCTGGAGAAACACATGAAACTACTTTATTCAGTGTTTTCACCTTTAATCACCGGGTACGTTTGCTTAGGAGATTTGATTGTGGTTTGCTGTGCATGCAGAGCCTGCATGTCACTCACTCAAGTACCCCTGACATGAGAGCCGTGCAAGTTTTCCTTTAGTAGCAAGCAGCAAAATAAGTGTAACATGACGTGTCTGAGTGTTTAAAATTGTTTTTATTTAAAAAGAAAAAATGTAAAAATCGTACGTCCACGCAATGTGAGCATCGAGCATGAGCATATCGCGATTATCGTCACGACACGATATATCGTGCAGCCCTACTTCCAATCTTCTTTTTCTGTTATCTGTCTATTTATAGCCTTTCCATCCTTTTAAACATTTCATCATGGCAACATCACTCCGTTGTTTACTCCTCAAAGCATTTAGTCATTACTGCATCCGCATAATCACATTTCTTTAAATAAAAACCTTATATTTGGGGTAGAGAACTCCATTTTCCCACATCGTCAAAACTGTATTTTCTTTCTCCTTCTGAAACTCATTGAGATTGAGCTCCATTTTATGTTCTGCTCCGTCTCTCTTGCTCATACGAACACATCAATCAATTAGACTTACACTCCTCCATAACTCACACTTCTCTCGAGCTTCATTATTCAATCTCGTGTTGACAGAATGAAAGGTATTTTACACGGCCTCCAAAAGAAAGCTTTATTGTTCAAAGTTCATTTTAAAAGGTGCTTGGGTGTCATAGCCAGTCAGAAATGATGGGGGATCATGACACAAAGCTATGCCACTCAGGGCTTACGATTGTGAAATCCATTATACAAGTTAATGAACATAGTTAGTCCCAGATTATGTTCTAATAATGTACATGAACAAGTTTTGTGCCATGCTTTATAAAATATAAATAACCTCCTTCAACTCAGTATCAAACATTCTGCTTGCCAGAAACTGTAAAGATGAATGCGTATTCAGCTCATGTTAAGTGTTAAGGGAACTCCACTTTTCACATTGTCACATGCACTCTCCCATCAATCTCCCACCTCTCCTGCACTTAATTAGGAGGGAGAAGAGAACGATTTGCTAATCTGAGTTATAGCCACCGGAGTAATTGGACAAGCAGTATGACTTCAGAGTTCAAAATGATCAGGAGGATTGAAAGCATTTTTTCTCACCCTTTCTGGCCCCATGTTTCCCTCTGGTATGTTTTCTGTAACCTTCAGATTTAATCCCAATAAGCCAGAAAGATCATGAAGCGCCGCTTTCACAGCTTGTTTTCCTTCTGGAAGTCAGGGTCAAATGAGTGTCTGGCCTTCCTTTCAGCTGGAATGTCTACATTTCCTTGACTTGCCTTAGAACTGGTTGTGCAGTTATATGAGTCGGTCAATCCAGGCCTTACCTTATCTATTCTGACATCTGCTGTTCAAAGGAATAGCTCTACATTTTGACAAATATGCTTATTAGTTTTCTCACAATGAGTTGGATTGGACTAAAGATTCAACTCGACCATCTGCAAATATGTAGTTGGGGCCGGCAGCAAGTTTGAAACGAGGAAACAAGGCGAGCTTTGTCCAAACACAACTAAATGAACCTACCGCCTATAAACTTAATTTAACAACCATTTCATTTGTTTAATTCATACAACAACTGAAGGTAAAAACAATATTGTCGTTTTTTAAAAGGGATTATGTACCAGACTATTCTGCTTGGGCACAGTAACTTTCTGCAGCTTTGTTGATAATACATGTAACATAAGGAGTAGTTTCATGGATTGTGGGACATCGCAAATATTGTAAAAAAACGTTAAACTGTTTTATTTTTCCCCAAATGTATATCTGACCTTACTGCAACATCACCCACAATGCTTAGAGCCACTGTTTTAAGAACATTGCTGCTCAGTTTAAAGTTGTGTGTCTTGTAATTGCTATAGTGGTATTCATAGATAGGATATGGAGATGCATTAGCTGTGAATCTCAAATAAGAGCTTATCCAGAATATGAGCCATAACCCTGAACACTGCTCGCATGTTGTCAAGCTCACTGTGACAGCAATGTAAGTAACCACGATGATTTCAAGAATTAAGGCCCAAGTCATTACAGCCCACTCTAGGGCTAGGTCAACTAGTAATTGCACACAAGCATGTTTTGAAATGTATTTCGAGATTGGCTGGTGAAAAAATCTGCCTGCAATCTTCTCTGGGCATATTTACCAAGTTTGAGGCTCTAAGCTCAATATAATCCCCTGTCAGTATTTGTGTTTGAGCGTGAATGTCGATGTGCAAATCAGGTCATGATTGTTCAAACATTTCCCATTGAAGTCCAGCCCGTTAAGATATCTTTAACTGTACACGAGGATTTCAAACATTGATTGTGATCTGAAAGGAATTAATAACTGGAAATCTTTCAAAAACACTGCCACTGTTCCAAGACACATTCAAACATGATGAGTCAATACAGGCGAGAAAGAATGACAAAATGTTATGTAGGCAGGAAAGATTGAAATAGCGAAACAAGGCTTCGGTTAAGCCTCAGGTAAACACTCTTCGAGGCGGAAACAGGAAAACAAGCAAAAGAACCTTCCCCAAATCTTATTTAATCTGGCATGTGTGTTTACATGTGTTTTACGATGTCTTAGAGCCTTTGTAAAACCCCATCAAAATGCCAATGGCAGTTAGGGAAGAGGAAATGGCAGGTAAAGAGGAGCTGATGAGCTGACACTGCAAACTAAACTGTTGGCTGTGTGCAGCTCTTTTTGGCTTCTCTTCTTCTCTTTCCTTGGTGCAGCAACAACCATTATGCAGCGGTCCCTTTGACAATATACCATGAAGTAGCTACAGCAGCACTGATGGAGAGAGTATTCTACTCTTAGCCTCCAGCATGCGGCAGTTAGAGCTTTCCTAGGGGATCATTTGAAAAGCCAGCACCTGCTCTCCCTGTATGCTCCCTCTCTCCTTGGTAATGTTCCCACTGACTATGCCCCACTATCTGTTACATTTGTGTCCATCTTTCTCCTGGTTTATTCTCATTTCCCTACCCACCTCTCAAGCTGCCTTCCCTCTCACCTGCCACTATGTCTTTCTTTCTCCTGAACACCTCTCGCCTTTCACCCAGCCCATTTCCTTGTCTGTATTCCACCCCAGCTCTCTCCTCACCCTCTTCCCCTAACAAGTCCTTTTAAGTCTCCCCTGTCTCAAATATTGCCTTGTCTCTGCTCCCCTAGTCCTGCTCTCCTTGCCAATTTTCCCCCCAGCCCCCAATGTAATCAATTGTAACGTTCTCCTCCCTTCAGCTTTGCCATCATCCATCCTTCCCTCATTGCCCCTTCTCCTATAAACTCTGACTCCTCTCAGCCCCTTTTCCTACCACGCTTTTTTTAATCCCATCTCTACTCATATCTGGTCTCATCTCCTCATTTTTCACACCAATTTATTCACGTTTCCAATGCATTACAACCCCCCGAGCATGGCCCCTACTGTCTTTAATCTAGGGAAAGGATATGACCATCTCTACATCGTATGAGAGAAACCCATAGCGCCATTATCTCCCCATCTGCCTCCTCTCTCTCTCTCTCTCTCTCTCTCTCTCTCTCTCTCTCTCTCCCTATCTCTCCCTATCTAATCAACTCGACCCCTTCTAAAATTACAAATCAATCTCTCAAAAGCGTCTCAAGACACAAAGAGCATAATGTGATGATTGAAGGAGTAGAGGACGGATGAAATTGTGCGATAATCGGTCAGATGAGAAAGTAGATAAAGAGACAGCCATACCTGGGTGCCTCTCTCCTCCTCGCCGGTTAGGTACAGGCGGTTTCTCCTCCGTTCTCCCCTTCTCTTGTAAAGCCAGGTGAAGAGCTCTGGAGCAAATAATATGTTAAATCATCCTCCTCCTGGACAAATAATTTACGAACCAAATAAGTAATGATATCCACTTTTATTTTGGTTGTCTACCGCGCAACGCTGGTCGCGCTGCAGGGATCCTTGAGAGGTGCTGGGGCACGCGAGCCGTTTCAATTTAGTTCCTTTGGAGTTGCCTTAAAAGCCCGATGCGGGTACACGACCGGTGGCAGCTGATAACCTACAGCAATCCGGTGTCCGCCGCAGATCCCCTGGGACGGTACTGTAAGCGTGGTAAAACGCCGTTAAACCGGCGCACAGCCGCGTTGCGCACTCATTTGGTCTCCATGTGAGCTCTCAGCGTTTCCATTAAGACTCCGTTAATCGTTGATGTGAAGAAAAACGCACAGCTGTCGGAGGTTAATATAGCTGGGAACGTGTGTCCTGAATACAGAAAAAGCACTGAGTGTGGATAGTGAGGAAACGTCTCAGGCTACACGGTGAAACCGGGCACGGTCTTCGTTTTGGGCTACTCAGCCGGTGTAAACTCCCCTAAAGATGCTCTCTGGTCCCCATTCAGCAGCTGTCATTCCTGCACCAACACATTTGGCTCATTCCCATCTCAAATTATTTGCACTTTGCTGTAGGACAGTAATCCTTTCTGGTTGCTGTCTATCCGTCTCAAGGTAAGAACATGATCAATTAGATAACAACTGGTTAAAAAATAAACTGCAGAATCAGAGAGGCTTGGTAAACGGGCGTCCCCTCCTCTCCAGCCACAGAAGTGACTTTGTCTTGACCTATCTATCTGTTCTTCTCGTGTCGGTCTATCCAAGGAGTTGCGCCGGACAAGAGTGCAGGCTGTCCGGTGGATGGAAGCCTATATGATAAATCCCGCTAGGAAACCAGCATCAAATAATTCCTGTCCTTTCTCCCCTCCTGGCCGTTACAAAGCACTCTACGTCCCTCCTGCAGTCACTTTCACACAGTGCGTCGGTTTGTCCCGGGAGGCGATACGCCTACCAGCCCCTCTGCTGTCTGTCTCCTTCCGTCTGTGTCCGTGTCCTGCTTTTCCTATTGACGAGTCGCTGCTCCGGTATTACCAGCTGGTAATAACCGATGGATACGTTATGACGACTGTGCGTGGTGCCATCTCCGGGGCGTTTGCCTGGGAAAAGTAGTTGATATAAATTGGGTCTAGCAGGAGACACAACCCACATCTACAGGGCCGGTGGTTCTCAGTGAGGGGCGGGAACCTCAAGAGGGCCGTGGGAATGCAAGTGCAACCCTTGGTAAAAGTAGTTTCCTTTTATGATTTTAGTATTATTTATTATAATGGTAGTTTTCATCTATTTAGGCATAGACCTAGCTGCATGCAATGGAATCCAACTGAGAGTTTTTTCTTGTAACAATATACAAAATATTTATTAAAAATCCTGATTATTTGTTGTTGATGTTAATATGCTCAACATCTCCTAAGCACACTGTATACCAGTGAAAATGAATGTTGTTGAGATGTAAAGAGTGTAGGAAATGCAAATTGGCCAATAGTTCTCCATTTTAAAGCAATCATTTGACGTTTTGTGTTATATGCTGATTTGCTTTCTTAGCTGGCTGATTAATTTGACTGTATCATTAAGGATGGTCAGCTTGTCACCAATTTGCAGCCATGTACATTTCATTTGAGGCATATAATTATGACTTTGAAAAAGCCCTACTTGTAATGACCACTAGAGGATGGAGATGAGAAGATTCTCCAAACTCAAGCAAAACAATAAAATGAACGTGACATTTGACATATACCTTTCAGTTTGAGGGTCATTAATACAAATGCAAAGGTGTGACCTTCTTTTGGATACCGAAAACCAAAGCATTAAATGGCATCGTTACTCAGAAGCTGCAGTGATGAATGCTAGCATCAGCCATGGGTACAGCCGGCACATGAGGCAGATTGATGGGTTCGCTTTACATATTCTGCAGGGTTTCATGGTTTATAAAATCACAGTGTTCTACATTTATCTGATTAAGAGGTGGGATAAATGATATGGTGTACTGCTGGCATAACATAAAATAGTTCAAGGTTTTTTTGTGGTGGTTGGGCTGGGAGTGCAGGGGATCATAAAGAGATACAAACAATATCAGAGGAAGGCAAGAAATACAAGACAAATAGATTTAGAGAGTAGGCAGAGATTAGACAGTGGCCAGGAAAATGAAAACTCTGAATGTGCGCATGTTCTATAATCTCAATATAAGTAGAAACACCTCTGTCCTATGGCCTGAAATTCAGTCTAAGAACAGATAAATACATGTGTGTGCTTGTGGATGTGAGAAAGATAAATGTATCACTTGAGAATAATATATAGGAGTTGGGGATGTTTTGGATAAATCTTTTGTGAATTAAAATGCATAAAAGTCAACGTTGGTGGCATTTGTAGGAGAATGGGATGAGATTAAAAGCAGGCTGCAGCACATTTTCAACTATTTGTCAGAACAAGAAAAATGGGTCAGAGTTTCTGATGGTTCCTATCCATAGTAATTTAAGTAGAGCTGGGTGTCCCCAAAGATACTCCAAATGTGCTAGTTTTGGGAGCCTCATACGAAAAATAATTCCTAACTTGAAGTATTTTGCTGAAATAAAACAAAGGGACTTGGTATCGGACTGTTCATTGGACAAAATTAGGAATGTGATGATGTCACCTGGGACTATTGGGAATTTAAATTGTGCATTTTTCTTTATAACTATACTTACAATTATCAAAAAAACAGACAAACACATTATATAAATGTTTTTGTTACTGAACTAGGTCCTTTGTCACTCCATGCCAAACAGCCCATGTGAATCATTTCTAACCCAGTTAAGGTACATCAAAAACTTGATTAAGGGTTAAGGTTGAGGGTAGGAAAAATGTGGCTGGATACTAGGAAAGAGTTACAGACACTGGTCTCCCATGTCACAGCATGTCTCACTCAACCACTGGACTAAGAGGCTGTGTGGTGAAGTAATAACTATGGCTGCCTTTGTTTCCTGGAAACTTCAGACAGAAGGGTTCATACAGTAAGAGGCTTGAAGAGGTCCTTGTGAGGTAAGAGTAAACATGTTATGTTTAAGGCATTTGAATAAATTACCATAGCTGTTATTTCTTTCTGCCGAGGGCAGCCTTTTTAAGTTGCAGCCATTGTCATTGTGAACACATTACCATATCACTCTTTTACTTAAATCCACACAAAAGCAAATGTCTTCTTATTGACTAATTTTCATATCTCATTTTATTATTCATGTTGTTTTCGTTTTTCGTTGTGGTTTTGCCTACTGTCATTTCAGTGCTGAGTGTGTTGACAACGCCTTGCTGACTTGCTGTGTTTCACAACAATAAAGTGACTGTGAAGTTAAGAGAGAGAGATCGAGTAGACACAGAAAGGGCAAAAGAGATAAAGACAGACGAGGAGAAAAAATGTAAGAGAGGAAGTTAGGGAGATAAAAAGAGGCGGAAGACCCTCCAGCTGATTCAGCACCATGGACAGCGCTGCAGCGAGACTCAGACTCACAAGGCCGGAACAAGCTTTATCCTCAGAGAGAAAAGCCAAAAGCTCTTCTCAACATGCTCTGATCTCTCTCACTCTAACTCCCTTGCTCTCTCACATACTTATCTTCCATGTTGCTCTCTCTCTCTCTCCCTTTCTCTTTTTTTCTGACACACACAAACTAGTCATTGCCTCCCTCATCTCCCTTGCCACCCTCCTCAACCCTCCACAGTTTGCCGTTCGTTTCTTATCATTTCTCTGCGTAACTGCTCTCTTTGTGGATCAGGAAATACTGTGTGTGTGTGTGTGTGTGTGTGTGTGTGTGTGTGTGTGTGTGTGTGTGTGTGTGTGTGTGTGTGTGTGTGTGTGTGTGTGTGTGTGTGTGTGTGTGTGTGTGTGTGTGTGTGTGTGTGTGTGTGTGTGTGTGTGTGTGTGTGTGTGTGTGTGTGTGTGTGTGTGTTCGGCACATTTGGAGAGGAGGCATGAGTAGAGGCAAAGTTCAAAAGGACAATGCCCACTAAACCGGTTGACTGATTTCTAGACAGGACAAGTGTGTTTGGGTTTTGGAGAGTGGAGAACAAGATTAGACAATAAGGAGAGGGCAGAAATAAACTAAACAAGAGAAAAACAGGGGTGTATAGAGCATGATATGAGACAGATACAAAGAAGCACCATACTTCTGTTGCTACAAGGGAGGTTGTCTTGAAAATGAACAGAAATATGAGCACCTTATACATATACATTTTCTTCCATTGGGACAATCTGAGATGTCTAATTATCATGTTATCATTAATAAAACCCTTTATTCTTTAACTGATCTCTTAAAGGCATTCATAGTGTTTAAGGTCAAAGCCTGACAAAGCCACTAAACTCATATTCATTTAGAGTGAGAAACACGCGGTGACTCATGCTGTACATTATTTATCATACCAGAAGTTATATTTTATAAGTTGCGATCTGCCGGGTCTCTGGAGTATTTGAGTTCTAAGTCACTTTGTCTACTTCTTCACTCCCATGTGGTTGCACAGTTGTTATTGGTGTGTCTCGGATGGGAGTCATGTAGTTTTCATATCCAGCTTTTTAAAACAGTACATGTGAGGGGTGACAGATGTACATTTTTAATAATAATATAACTGATGATAGATCAAATAATCTCAATGCCTGTGTGAATATCCACTTGTCACACACACGCTTGTTTTCAAGTGACAATCACACTTCAACACCCTGTCGACTCTCAGAGCCCCTCTGTCCTTGTCAGTTCAACATTGGCCCGCCAGTCAATAAACCAATCACTCCATCTGCTGATCATGAGATCAGCGCTTCAAGCTGACGGATGATCCATCGTCCAATCAAGTAATTGATTGGAATTGATTGGTTAATGCCCCATAAGTGTTGCATTAAGGAGCCCACATGCCTGTCATACAGAGAGGATTAGGGGTGGCCAGTTTTTCGACTCTACTGGTGAAGTACGCACTTATCTTTATAATCTCTTCTATGGAGATATATTAAGCCTATTCATGTCACAACATACTCCCATTTATGAATGCAGAATGGAGCTGCAACAGAGGTGGCTCTTGTTACTGAAATGCAGACAGAGTAACCAGTAGGTGTAGAATAGACTAGGGCTTCAGACCAAAGCAGTCAAAATCTAAAATTGTTAATTCTCTGAAAAATACATTCAAAATAGATCGCCACTATAAATCACTCAGACTTGGCAACACTCAACCTATTCCTGGTAAGATATTCTGTTTACCGAGAATTTGATTTGCTATCTGTCTCTCATGCCGTATCAAAACAAATACCCTTTCACTTCAGTCTGAACTAAGTAATGTTTCATTGGCACATTCAGTTTTCAAACAGTTATGATGGATTGTACATTCTGATTATATGACCCCCCCTCTCTCCCAAAACAATCTATTGTGTCCCATATCGGAGAACAGAGGCAGCTAAAAAATGACTTAGACAAAATCCATCAGCCTCCCCATTTGACGTTGGTTTATGAAGAAATAAAATACAGCAGATTGAGGTATGGCCCTCTCTCCAGCAGTTTCACAGTAGTACATTTAGGTGAGACCAAATTGGAAGAAAGCACTGGCCCACAGAGACGACCCAAAGGAGAACCACCAAACCTCCCAATCGTAAATTAAGGTATGATGGTTGTTCTCAAAAGTTTTAGAGGGGTTTGAGCTTCATGAGCTCAGTGGTATCCTAAGTCATTTAGGAGAGCAGCTGTTCCTTCAAACCTAGAAAGAGAGTTAACTGCATGTGAATAGAAATAGGTTTCTAGAGTGGTTGCTACCAATCTGTCGGTTGTTCGAACCCTGGCCCATGCAATCTACATGTCTAATAATTGGGCAATATACTTAACCCCAAGTATGTCCCCATCTGTTACGTCCCGGCTCGTGGAAAGTGGAAAATAACATTTAACCAGTTGTATCTGGTAAATAGGAAGGAGTTTTAATAAAGTGAATACAATTAAAGTTGGCAACAACAGCCACAATCAAAACAAAACCCACAAAAGCAGCAGTTTAAACACACACCAAACAGAACTGAGGAAGACTCTTTAATAAGTAAAAGTTGTATTACATGTTACACAAACCAAACAAACAAACAAACAAACAAACAAAATAACCCTCACCTCTAGGGTGGAAGATAAATGGGGCTAACAAAAAATAGACTGTTGTAAAACACAGCCTGGGAACAAATTAACCACAGTTAATATTGTTCCTCAGTATAAACCGAGTTTACACAATTAATCACACTTTAGGACAACTTGTTAACCACCGTTAACAACACTAACATAGAATGTTTCAGAGAGGATATTGAGAGACGTCTGACACAGATTCAGACCTCTCTCGACTAACACAGTGCACACGGTCTTAATAGCTGTCACCGGGAAGGGTGCGCGGGGATTGGAGAATCGGGTCTGGCATGCTCCAGTCCAGACCTCCGGATCTTCGGTCATGCCTACCGGGGGAGGGACAGGAAGCCGGCGTCCAATGACGCTCATATACATATCTCACATACACACACACACACGCGCGCGCACACACACACACACACACACACACACACACACACACACACACACACACACACACACACACACACACACACACACACACACACACACACACACACACACACACACACACACACACACACACACACACACACACACACACACACACACACACACACACACACACACACACACACACACACATACACATACACATACACACACACACACACAGACAGCTGCAAACAATCACAGACAGGTTAATGGGCAGAGAGGAAGCAGCAGCCGTAACACCATCGCATAGCTAATGTTGCGTGTGAGTGTCTCTTTTGAATAGCAGGTTTTATGGAAGCCTTTGCTTTTGTGTGAATGTGTTTGTGAATGCCTGAATGCTTTGTAATGCTTTACTGAGTAGCAGCAATATGCATACTTTTTATGTTAATCATTTGTTTCTCAAATTCAATAATTGCACTACACATACCTGTACTGTTCTATTCATTTGCCTTTCTTGGGACTCAGACAGTGACAGTTTTTTATTTTTATTAAGACATCTGATTTACATTTCTAACTACAATAATGCCAAACATAGAATGATCTAGTGAATTAGTTAAGTAACATAACTGGTAATCATTATGTTTTTTTTCCACTAGCAGGGTATCTTTAGTTCCATGACTAAATCAGAGTGACAGAGATGTTATGGCATTGTCCTTCAGAGTAGCAAGGTTACAGTTTAATGGAGCCAACATGAATGCGTCTCCTGACACATCCACCCCAGCATGGCCATCTATTAATGTGGGGACAGACAGAGGGAGAGGGGGAGAGAGGGAAAGCAACATAAACTGACAGAAAGAGAGGGAAAGACTGCCAAATCATGGCTCTCTATCACACTGATGCAGAGAGGGAGATGGAGTGGGAGTGCAGCGACGGAGAGACCCTGACACCATCACAACATGGTCATCCATTACTCCCGAAAGCAGAGAGAGGGATGGAGCAGAGGCAGACTGAGAAAGTGACAGTGACTGAGGTTTTATATTACATAGGGAAGTGTGCAGTAATATATGTATAATGTGAAACATTCGGAATAATTATTCTCGCACAAAACTCTTTGGCAGTACGCCTGCATTTGAATTTAAAGGTGACCTATCATGCAAAATGAACTTTTGTGCGTCTTTTATACATGAATATGTGTCCCCCCGGTGTTCCAGGGAACTCACCAAGTGTCAGAAAACACAACCCTCTCTATTTTCCTCCATACCCAAATCTCTAAAAAAGGGGCTGCAACGGATCTGATACAGACTGATCCAGATTTGAACACTTCTATGACGTCACAGAAGTGGCGCTACGTCTATTGGGCCAACTCCACCAATCAGGAGGGGACAGCCACGGACATTGTCGTTGGAAAGCGCTGGAGACGCTGTAGTACATATGCTAGGCCTGTAGATGGTGCTGTTCTCACAGAATCAGCCCATGCAAAGACAGTGTTAAATTGAGCGAAATCAGGAATGGCTAAAATGCATGATCTGTTTGGTATTTTGAAAAATAAAAAGTATAAATATGCCTTATATAGGTATTGTCCTACACTATATTATTCAAATATAGCATGATAGGTCCACTTTAAGAATGAAGACAGGAAGGAGATGCTTGGTTCGGGGAGGGGAGGGAGTTCTATGTAGAGATACTGAAGGAAAACAGTACATGGAGAACAGGAGAGTTAGAAGCAGGAGATAGAGTTGGTGAATGTCTATCTCCCGTGGCTCAGGCTGGGAAAGAGTGATGGGGAGAAGATAAGGAGAGGAAAAGTCAATAGAGAGAGCTTGACTGAGTGACAGGCGGAGAAAGGCCATTGGAGAGAGGAGGAGAGAGAGACAATACAAGTGTTATCATCCTGTCTTCTGAACTCTGGAGGTTGTTCCACATACAGTAGGTCATCATGCTCTCAAACCAGGTTACTGTGTACACGTTATTGTTCTATAACACCACATAATGTGGAGAATTAAGACTCAAGGCTTATTAAACATGTCATATGGTGAATGTGCCAGGTCGCAGTGTCCTAATCACATGTGGTTTTGACATTTTACCATTAACATTGATTCACACTCCAGGGAACAGTACATCACAGCTCACATGTCTTCTGCTTACTTTTAATGAAATTTTATCATCTATTTGTTACCATGTGTTTGCTAAGAGTTAGATAATGCACGCACAGCTACTAGTTAAAATAAAGGAAATGAGAATAGAGAACAATCAGGAGAGAAAAGATAGCACCCAGGAGAAAGAAACTCCAGATGTTTATGTGTGTTTGTGTTTACATGTGTGTAAATGTTTAGCGTTTCTCAGCTTAATTATGTGTGTTTGTTATTACAATGTGAAAGACAGTGCTGGTAAAGCTGTTTATTCACTCCACTGTTTTGTGTCAAGTTTAAGGAATCAGCATAAAACGTTATGTAAGTGTGAGAAAATATTCAACATGGACATGAGCAATCACCGGAGAGAAAAAAACAGCACACAACTGCGTTCATTAAACACTACTAATACAATTGTGACATTAAGATGTGAGAGATACATTTCCAAAATACAGTGTCAGAGAGGAGAAATAATGGCAGTCTGTTCATTAAAATAATTTATTCTAGTCAATATTAGCAATAAAGTACTGCTGCCTGAGTAGAATACGTGAAGGTCAGCCGTAATTGATAATTAATCCAATAGCTTCTCTCTATTATACCACAGACTCTGCAAGGCAATTTGGCTTAATATAATATGTGCTTTTATACAAATTGGAGGGGAAAATCAGGAAATACATAATGTTTTACACCTCATTCCCAATCCTCGTAGCCTTTTCATGTTTACTACATACTCTCATGTGAAGTAATACAGTATGGGAACACCTAAAGGACTAAAAACACACAACATCAATGTCACTGATACAGTAGATTAAGCATGTATGCCTCAGACACTCTAAAAAATACCCAGAATGTCTACTCCTTTATACAATCATCCTGTGTTTGCGTGCCTGTCCGCGTGTCCACAAAGGCTGTGATTCACTCAGTCTGGTTAATTAGTGGCAGATGTGTTGCTTCCCAATTTAGAAAGGGATGATTCAGTGGATGCGAACCAGCACTCTGCTGTCCTCCTCAAATCCATTAGGAGAACAAAAAGGCAAAAATAAATCCTTTCATATATTGAATTATGCCTGGACAAAATAATGTATAAAAATCACTTCTCTGTGATACTCAAAGCCCTGATTCGAAACACACAAGTCAAATATCATTAGTACAACACAACTATTATTGTCATTTAAGGGGTTAACAACAGGTAAGATGAAACAGCAGGACATACCTAAGACCTTTTTCCTAAAAATGCTTTTATTATACCTTCTCAACACTTAGCCACCGACTGTGTATTTCCAGCACTGTGTCTGGTTCACTGCGTCGGACTTGCTGGTAAACAGAACTCTTAAATGCTGATGGCGGGGCTCCAAACTGCTCATCAAAGAGTTTTATGGTTGCGTTCCTTGAAACGTGTGGACCTTAACACTGCAGCAGAGATACCGACCCCAGTTCTATATTAGAGAAAGGCACTACATGGGAAATCACATTTCAAGCCCAGCATGATGTGGTACAGTACAGCATTAAAGACCATAGCGCAGTAAAACACAACCAAGCACAGCAACGGATATAGACCTGCTTTACTTCGTATTAAGTCACAAAGAAAGTGCAGTGATCCAGCACAGATCAATGGTCCATTCTGCTCTTGCTTGGATCGGCATTACTGTTTAATGCCGATCCAAGCAAGAGTAAAATGGAACATTGGCTTGGCATGGCAAGAAGGCACTGGATTGCATATCAAATTAGCATAGAACAGAGAAAGGAAAAATGGACACTGAACAAAATGGAATCTTTCACTTGGTGTAAATTTGACTGTAATGGAGTCTTTTACTATAAGTTATCCCAGACACATCCAGACAGCAGAATATAACCTGCCTTTAGCCCAGTTCAAGCTGGTAAAATCTCCTCCACCACCTGGAACGAGATGGGCATAACATTGATCAATTATTCAACACCCAATTTAATAATCATTTTCATCTCCGTTGAGCGGTGAAAAACGGACTGAGATTCTTCAGCCACTCTACTGCCCTGTGAGGTTAGACTGCTTTATGCTCAATGCTGGTTCAGCATGATAACAATGCTTAACATCTCAGTTTAGCATGCTTTCCTAATTAAATATAACCTCAAATAACAGCGCCATATGGAATATTATAGGGATCAAAACTATTTTTTGCAGGCGATTCTTACAAACCATCATTAGATCAAACATGTTTCTCAAGGTAAAAAGACAAGTTAAGATAAGATAAGATGAAACTCTATGTATTCCCTTGGGGAAATTCAGGCGTTAATAGCAGCAACAGTGTCAGAATGAAAAACAGGATTCACACAGGGTAAAAATGAAGATGAAATTGAATACAAATGAAAATAATAATACAGCAAAAATAAACTGATAAAGTAACTATTAAAACAAGAAATCACTGTAAAAAGTTGTGCATTTGTAAAAAAAAAAAAAAAAAGTAAAAGTGCCAACATGTGTTTAGACATCGGTCAATGTTGAATTATTGTACTGTGTAGATGGACACAGTCAGGTGTAACCACAGGAAACATTAGGCAATGTTCAGGGGTTCAACCTCTGAGGACCATGAATGTCTAAAACATTTCATGGCAATTGATCATATAGTTGTTAACCCATTACCCTTAGTAGATTTTGTGCAGTGTGGGATATTTTTCAACTTGAAGTGAAAATAAAACAGGAGAGAGAGAGAGAGAGAGAGAGAGAGAGAGAGAGAGAGAGAGAGAGAGAGAGAGAGAGAGAGAGAGAGAGAGAGCACAATAACAATATGCAGCATCAGGTAATATACTGAACTTGAACTTACAACATGACATGTGAGTTGCCCCTGCTGCTCCACAGAGCCCCCCCCCCATGCTGTGCTCTGTTCTGCTCGTGCTGAGGCGTTCTGTTTCATGCCAAGCAGGCTAACTACACTGTTATGCTTCGCTGGTGCAGAACATCAACTGCATCTGCTTCACTGCTCTGTCCTCGTGTGTGTGTGTGTGAGAGTGTGTGTGTTTGTGTGGAGTGAAATGTGACTGAAAAAAAGCTGAGAGGTGAGAAGTACAAAAAAAAGAAATAAAGAAAACAAAATATGTGAAGAATCTAAGAGCTTACAGAAAAAACTAAATGTTTGTAAAAAAATATAAAGAGCAGATGGAGTGATAAGTTAAATAACAGCTCACTGCGCAGAGCATCAATTCCAATCTGCTGTGTTTTTTTTTACTTGATAACACCGTTACTATGTGCTTTGGAGAGATGAGACTGGGTACAATTCCCACATTTCACAAAGGCCTATCTGTCATCTGACTGTCAACCATCTGTTACGGTTTGAGTTTGAAAACACATTGATTTTCTTTAGAATTGTTCAAAATTAGAACAGCTCTAACTCCTCTCCTTCCCTCTGGCTCCTTTTACTCCACACGCTGTCTTCTGATCCTCTGATGCTCTCGTGTCTCCTGTCTCTCGCATGAGCTCCATGACAGGCTGTAGTGTTGTTCCCTTGGGCTTTTGCTCTTTCTCCAGACCACCACACATCGAGGGAAAGGGAGAGAAAGAGCCCTTTGAGTCGTTCTTTGATCAAATAAAGTCTTACTCTTGAAATAATATCAATGGAATGTTGTACAGATTTAGAATGAAGATTGAATGAAGAGAATTTAATGGAATTGAAAAGATTGAATGAAGATTCAAAAGCACTTTGTCTGTGTATACAAAACATAATTGTTGATCTTGTTTTGTTGATGTTCTTCTCAGAGTAGGTTCAGCAGCATTGCAGTAACTGCCACATTCGGGTCGGTTGACTCCTGACCCTGGGTCTGTTTTTATAGGCCTTCTTAATAGCTAAATCTTCGTGACAGGATTTTGATGGAGGTCTGTGCAGGTTTCTTCCTGACATATCTTTGAGCAACACAGCCAGTAGAAGACAAATAGCGATTGAGATAGGATAGGATAACATAAAGGCTATAAAAAAAAAAAGGCTACCAACACAATTCAGTCAAAGCAGCACTAAAACCAGTTTTATTCCTACAAAAAGTCAAATGATAGTGTGTAATGTAAAGGGCTCATGCATCGAAACCAAACCACACACTGTAAGCGCACATGACTTTGCAGTTCCCCTTAACTCTACGGAGCATGTTAGCTTATTTCTTGGTTTGGTCTGCAGTTTTATTTCCAGTAACAGCAGAATGGTGTTTCCAATTGAAAACCTCTGATGAACGTACTGTATGCTACCTGTCAAACAACAAACAAACGAGAAAGATAATGTTGGTGCTTATCTTGTGAACATAGACGCGCAATTATTAGCTAAAGACACAAACACACACTTTTGTTCTGCCTTCATACGTAAGTTATATATAGGAGACTGGTTATCTATAGCGTCACATACATGTCTACTCGTGTTTTCATCCTATGTTGAAATAATTATACATACATTACTGAGACTGTTTTTTACTGTTTTCTAAAAAATCTTATTTTAGTTTTCTAACATTCATTTTCAGCTTCCTGCTGTGTTTCTTTTTGTTATTGTCAAATTGTGAAATGTCCATGTGGGACAGCTATTTATACACAATTATATAGCAAGGTATGACATGTAAAACAACTCCTACCAGATTCAAACTGTGAGGCTATGATAACAGGGTACAGCTATCTGTACGGTTTCAACACCAATACTTGAAAGATAACGTTTCCTTCATTCCTGTATGTTAAAAAAGTGTTGTTATTTAGTTATTGAAAGGTTTGAACCCTTCAACTTCAACATTTTCCATTTGTGTTATTTTTCTTACTGCCTCGGTAAAGTCATTCTTATGTCAAATGAATTAAGTAATTTAAAGTTATATAAAGTAACATTTTGAACTTTTTATCTAAAAGCTACATTCAATAATACTTGTCAGGACCTTATGTTACCCGGCACTTTTATTCAATACTCTAGCTGCACAGTTCTTATCCAATGAAAATGAAAGGTCATCTCTCCCTTCACTCAACGCGGCCTAAATATATGGCACACATTTCTGTGTCGATTTATAAAACTGTTCACCTTTTAAACTAAGCATTTAAATATCTGCTGGTAGACAGTCATATTTATACCTCACACATCCTCACTCATCCGTAACAAATACAGCTGGTCTCTCTCCACCTGGAGCAGATATCCACAGGGAAAAGGTTGAAAGGTGAACTGTGACACACACTGCCCAAAACGCAAAAGCAAACAGTCAGAAATAATAGATGTCAGTGTATCTTTGCCTTGTTTTCAATTTTTAAAACACACGTCTCTTTCAATGTTTTCCCTTGAAGATAAGAATCCTCAGTCCACATTAATTACATGTCATTTGTTAGAAGCTTTTATCCAAAGCGACTTAATACATTCCGTACTGTGGGTAATCCCCACAGGAGCAATTTGGGGTGAAGTATCTTGCCCAGGGACACAACGACATACTGACTGCAGTGGGACTCGAACTTGCTATCCCCTGATTCAAAGTCCATCACACTACCCACTGAGCCACAGCCTCCCTATTTATTAATCAATAAATAGTTGATTTTATTGTCTGCCTTATATACAGTTAATAGCAGCTCTGAAGCTACTGAAGCACTGCCTCAAGGACAGTGAGCATCACTAAATCTGATACACACGAGCATACACACACTCACAAGCATGTAAGCACAAGTTTACAAATGCATTCACAGACCTCTCATGCTCAGACATCCTTCCAATCACTAACACAATCATACTGCCCACACACATTGAAATTACATCCCACCCGAGCACACACATACATGATAAAAACATGGGTTAATGATGTGATTGGTATTTTATTTTTCGTAAGTAGATAATTAACAGTTTGCACACAAGCCTTGTTGTTGTTTTTGAGATTGAATGAGAATGAAAATGATTTAAAAGGATAAGGCAGTTCACCACAGGTGGGTGTTGCACCATGTTTGTTTCCTTGCTGCATGTGTACATACAAACACTTGTGTCTGTGCATGTACCGCTGAGCGTACACACAGTATGTGGTCCTTCCAATTGTGTTGTGTGTGTTTGTTTATGAATATGGACTTCAATACTAGGACATGTTATCCGTGTTAGAACAACTAAATGACAGAGGAAAAAACTAAAAGGCAAAATGCTAATCGACACCCAGTAGCTGCAGCAAACCAGCTGCTGGCAAAACAAACACGTTATCACGGTTAAAGTGTGTTTAAATAAGTGGACCATTTTATCTGAAATAAAGGGAATATGGATGCTATCGTGTGCAACCCCTCTGCTTTGTGTCACCTTTATGTGTGAGGTCGACACTCAAACCCTAACTCTAACCCTAACCCTAACCCATAGAGTAGGGCTATTTCTACAAATATTGATACATATATTAAATAACAGCTTTTGGGCATCATGCATTTTCACACAACAACCTGCATTAAAAATAAAAAAAACTATAACTAACCGCCTAAATTGTCATTTAGGCAGGAGGTAAAGCTGTTTTGTTTTCCCCAAAGATATGCCTAATAAAGATTGCTTTTCTAAAATAAGATTGTGATCTAAACAAAGAAGCAGTAGAATAAGTCTGACGACACTTCACAAACCTTTCACAGGCAATTTTAAGGTAACACTTTATGGTAAGGGTACATGAATCATCATGAATTCATGCATGAAAAAGCACGAATTAATTCATGTAGTACTTCATGAACTATCAGTAATGTACAGGTATTAATAGTATCTCATGCATGACTTAATGCAGGAATAATACCTTAATTAATGCATCAACTAAAATATCTCAATCATCATGACTTCTGAGTTATTAATGATGTTCATGTGTTCTTCATATAGATCTGCAGTTAAAGTGACAGGCCAAAAAACTGACCAGTCACAGCAATTCCAAGTGTTGTAATCATGATTAACTAAGCATTCTTTTGTCATTACTTCATCATGTTTGTGCCCCTTCAAATAAAGTGGTGACCCGGTCTGTCGGTCACAGCAGTGCATGCATTCTGTTGAATTCAAAGTGTTGTAATCATGATTAACTACAAATCAATAATTTGGCACCTTAAGGGAAACCAACCTGAGAAACTTTTGAAAGAACATCTTGCAGTTATAGAATGGATTTACTGGCTTGGAAACAGGCATAAGAAAGGACCTCTCGGTCGTTGACTGAAGGACATTCGGGTCATGTTTCCCTGAACCACCAAGAGCTCACTGACTTCAGATATGAAAAAGATGGGCGTTACAAGATAGCCCCTGTCCGTGCCTCACATCTATTATCATTACATATGAGTCAAGTGTTTTTTTCTGAAAGATAAATCCCTGATGATTTATATGCAAGTAATTTCAGTGCATTTTATCTGTTGTGGTCAAGTTAAAATCACAAATTATTCAACAATATAAACATGGTATGATTTACTATTAACTTACTATTGCCATGTATCTTGTGTCTTTGCCGAAAATTTGTATTGCTTTCTTATGTGATATGATATGTGAAAATGTGATCTTATGAATGAGTTATCTTAAAGGTGGGGTAGGTAAGTTTGAGAAACCGGCTCGAGATACACTTTTTGTTATATTCCATGGAATGCTCTTAACACCCCGATAGCAATGAATATCTGAAGTGCTTTGACAAAAAAATCCATAACAAAATGTCATCTGTGGAAGCCGTAGTACTGTAAAAAGCACGACCAATCATCTGAGCCGGCCGGGCTAAAATAACTGGATGGCCTACCTGCCTGTCAGCCTTCCATCTGTGCACAAACTTATCTCGTGCCCTCATTGGTCATGTGCGCGTTCATGTGTGTTGGAGGTGGGGCTCTGTAAGGAAGTGGTAGATTTCTTCCGGCTGTTTATTTTCAAATTCTAGCGCACTCGAGCTGGTTTCTCCAAAATGACCTCCCCAACCTTTAAATGGTTTATGAGCTTTAAGATAATACTGTATGATACATAAAAAAGTCCGAACTAAATAGTTGATAATTGAAGTTAAGTCCAAAATTATGACCTAATTGACATTTGTAATATTGCCAAATACTTGATGCCTAAATAGACATAAGGGCTGACTTTATTTGAGGGATCACAAAGATGATTGATGCATGAGCACCAAATGGTTAATAAAGGTGATTTCACAGAGGCCATTAATCACATGTTATGTATCAGTGGAAACGACGGAACAGGTCACCACTTTATTTGAAGGGGAACAAACATGATGAAGTAATGACAAAATAATGCTTAGTTAATCATGATTACAACACTTGGAATTGCTGTGACTGGTCAGTTTTTTTGGCCTTTCACTTTAACTGCAGATCTATAGGAAGAAGGTTTATTTTTGCACATTTTCCGTTCATTGTGAAAGACTATAACATTTGATTACAAACTAATTTGTCTTCCTTTGGAACTGCACACAATGCAAATAGCCCTTTTGTTATGGTTACTAAGCATTGGAGGTTTTTCTCAAATATAGCTTTACACTTGTTGCTAAGAGTTGGACAATTAGTTTCCCCTGAACATATCTCCAATTAGTCCAGGGAGCTGAGCAAGAAAATACCCATTTTCACTTTAACTGCAGATCTATATGAAGAAGACATGAACATCATTAATAACTCAGAAGTCATGATGATTGAGATACCTTAGTTGATGCATTAATTAGGGTATTGTTCCTGCATTAAGTCATGCATGAGATACTATTAATACCTGTACATTACCGATAGTTCATGAAGTACTACATGAATTAATTCATGCTTTTTCATGCATTAAGTCATGCATGAATTCATGATGATTCATGTACCCTTACCATAACGTGTTACCATTTTAAGTTATATTCAAGTACCTAGCACTCAGTTGATTCATTCATATTAAACAAAAGGGCACAAGTATGTTCCTTAGAGGATGCCACAGTCATTACATAACTAACCTAATTACTGTAAAAGGGATGCACCCGGTCATACTTTACTTTGTTGTTTAACTCTATAATGAATAATTCTGTCTTTGAATGTGATGCCATATTGGGCTGAATTAGGCCAGGAGGCTGATCTCAGGTCAGATTCATAATGTTTCAAGTCATTATAAAGGTTAGAGAAAACATTTTATCAGCAGGCTTCTATCCCTTTCTTGTTAGTTACTAATGGGCATTTCAATCTTTGAGTGATGCTAATGTACGCTCATGTTCATATTGCAGGGATAGCTGTTTGTCTTTCTTCTCTCTTAGCATAAACAATGTGTCACATACACAGCACCTTTCATCCTAATGCATTGAGCATTAACACTGGGAGGAAAACATGCAAATATGTACAGTAGCCTCCACAATAATATATGAATAGTCTGATGACAAGGGGAGAATTAATTGAGGCTGACAGCCCCTTTTAGCAGAGGAATATACTCTTAACCCACAGAACTTGAAAGAAGCCCTTTTTTAACTTTCCAAAAACACAGGCATTAATAACATATATTTAGATATGATAGTTTAAGGTCAGTTTCTTGATAGACAAAGTGGCTCTTATAAATCTTGAACTAGAGGACATACACAGTAGGACCTCATCCACGGTTTTAATAAAAGTGTGCCTTCAGTGGATGAAAGGCCTTACCTTACAAGTCATTCTGATTGGACATATTCAAAAAATGAATAGTCCAACCAGTTTTATGTGAAATAGTAAGCCCATCTATTCAATTTGAATATATTTTCATGCCAGCTGTATCCATACGAGTCTTTCATTACATAATAAAATAACACTGCTGTTACAAATAACAGGCAGTTATATCCCTTTCAAAGATAAGTTTGCTTTGCACGGTTTAATCCTCTTTTGATTTGCTCGGTAATGTATTACTGCTGCGTCTAGCCTGTGTGAGGCTCTCTACATGAGAGTGCTAAATCAAGTCTCAGCTAACAAGACGGAGGGCATTCAGGGACGAATCAACTTCTTATCCTAAACCAATGTAGTGAGAAGATCAAAGTAATGACTGTTCCCCTGGTGGCCGGAGCTCTTCCCTCTAACCCTAAACTCGTATGCTCTCTCGGGAAACTGATTGCATTTCAAGAGATCTATCAGTAGGGCCACTGAGACGATGTTTAGGCCAAAAGCATTATTAGCCTTCACCAAATTAAACGTACTGAGGGTCTCAAATTGGATTAACTGAAACTGTGCAAGAAAAATTCGAAATCGTTAACAAGTTTAGCTTTATTTTCTGGTTTATTTTTGCACATTTTCCATTCATTGTGAAAGACTATAACATTTGATTAAAAACGAATTTGTCTTCCTTTAGAACTGCACTCAATGCAAATAGCCCATTTGTTATGGTTACTAAGCAGTGGAGGTTTTTCTCAAAGATAGCTTTACACTTTTTGCTAAGAGTTGGACAATTAGTTTCTCCTGAAAATATCTCCAATTAGTCCAGGGAGCTGAGCAAGAAAATACCCATTTTCAAGTATCTCACATTTACTTAAAGAAATGCGAGAATAATTCCGCTCTGCATTTTCTTTTTTGTAACTCCAAGAGAAGGGAGAGCAGATCAACATGAGAAACAGGTAGTAGTGAGGAGTTAAAGAAACACACTATATTATGTTAAATCCTAATCAAAACCATGTGTCTATGTTCATTTCACATGTGAATTATTGTCACATATGAAACCCATGATAAATTGGCAAGGCAACATGCTATCATCTCAACTTTGTGAAAACCATATGCTCCGTGTTACTCATCATACTGTAAGTGAAATGTCCAAACCTCAAATGTTCACAAGTTTAGTATGTGTAGTAACACACTATTCATCACAAATAGTGAAACAAAAACTTGCATTCTCATCCATTAGAACAACAGAATATAATTACATTAAACATTTTTAAATAAGTTCACGATATTGTCATTGTTTCTTCGAGGACATACGTAGTCATTTTCATTCTTAATTTGCTTGGATACAGAACATGGTATGTTGAACGTTAATGATATGTTTTGCATGATGAACAACGGCTTGAAATGTATAATCGGCTACAGCAGTCATGATATTCTTCACATTGCAAATATTATAAATTGAACATCTGATGATTATATTAGATCTCATATCTAGAAAATCCATTGCATAATAACGGTTGCTAACCCAAATGCTGCCTGACCTCCCATTGCCTTCTGAGCAAAATGATGGTGGCTCAGTGCTTAACCCCCTTGCCACAGCTGCTATCCTTTTAACCGTGCAGCAAAAGGCTGTTGCTGTTAAGCTATGCTTTAGCCATTAGCTGTTGACAATAAGTGCCACAGCCGCTGGTCTTTTATAGAACCTTCTCTGTTGAAGGCTTTTTGTTGCTTGAGCTTGAGGCAAGGTGTTAGCTGTTTAACATGCAGGCTAATGGAATTGAGGGGTATGGCTGGCGGCACTATATTAATATAGCGCATACGGCTTGTGATGCAGAGTGCTAAAACTGCTAGCTGTGATGCCCAGGGAAATCCCTGCTGCTGACCTTTCACTGACAGGATTAAACCTGACACAGACACACACACATGGTAATGAGCGCTTGGAGGGAGAAGGGAAGAAGATGGGAGGGAGGGAAGAAGGGAATTAGAGAGGAGGATGGCGATGGGAAACACAAGAGAGGGACAGGGATAGGGGAATTATGGAAATAAAGTAGATGGACTTGGGGAAAGAAAGGAAGATTCCAGCTCCAGAACATGTGGTAGCTTTGGGGAAAATAAGAAAGCGAGAGAAGAGCTGGTGTGAACTGCAGGAAATGCCCTCGGGCAGCACTGTCTATAAAATTAACAAAAGGAGTTGTCAGCAAAGGAGACCAGGAGAGGGAAAGCTAAAATAATGATGCAATAAGATAAGAGCAAAACAGATAAAAGGTGGGATGGGCCGAGTGACCCAAGAAGACAGATGTGCAGCTGAAAGATGACAGCTGAAGAGACAAGACATGCAATGATTAAAACACAAACAGAACATTTGCATATGGGAAACAACAGCTGACAGAGGAAGGAGACTGAGAGTTGAGAGAAAGATCTGTGAAGATAGAAGAGAAGAAGGGATGAAGGGTGAGAGGAAGAGAGGATAAAAGATAGCAGCCAGAGCACACAGCAATTCCCTCACAACAGTGTCGGTGAGGCTGTAATTTAACGCTCCGTCAGGTCGCAATCAGAGCCTGAGTGTGCATGTGTGTGTGAGAGCATGAGGGTGGGGGGGGGGGGCAGTTAGATTCACACCAGAGTCGCAGGGAGGGATGAGGGAACACAAACAAATGAATAGATGACTAGACGGGAGGGACAGGCAGGGCAGATCTCTGAGCTTTGTCCAGATTATGTTTCTCCACATCTCTGTTTACATACCACCTTGTGATAGGCAGATAAGTGAAGGTGAGAAGAAACATTTGAGAAGAGTTGCAAGGAACCGCAAGACAAGAGAGAAAAATAAATCAAATATTTGATCTAAGCCGCGGGGGCATGCAGGAGTATGGAGGGGGCAGGAGGGTATTTACAGTAGTGAGAGTGCATTTTAGAGAGGAATGAAGAAATGATGAAGACCGAAGGGGGAAAAAAGCAAAGATGGGAGAAGGACATTGGGAGAGGAGGGGAGTCAAGCAGGAATGGGGATAATACAAAGGGAGGTAACGATTGGAGAAAATAGAGGACGAGATGGGACAGTAATGGAGAAGAGAAGAAAGGGAAAAAGAGGAAATTCAGAGAGAAGAGACGATGGGATTAGAGGAGGGAAGGGAGAGCCATGAGGGAGGGAGAGGGGACAAAAATGATTTTCTTTTTCATCCAGAGTAGAATAATCCTCAAAAACTGAAGAGATAAAGGGAGTTCAAAGGAATGGTTAAAATATAAAAAAAGGGAAAAGAAGCATTTTCTTGCATCTGAGATCAGAATTCTGAGGAAAAGTGCCCATTTATCATGTCTGTGTTTTGTGTCAGATTTCTGATACAGAGAGCAACAACCACCATGGGAGAGCCATGTTACCAAGCTTGTTGATTCAATTCTCAATGGATTTCCAAAATGATTGAATTAATTAACTTAAATTGCTTATATTCTGCATATCAAAGTAAGCTTTGGATAACAGATGATCATCATGTTAGAAAATTCAGGTCAGCTGATGCGGTACTAGGACAGAACAAATAAACATGCAAACACACACACAATTATTTATTTCAAATATCGACAGGAATTGGAAAGCACATTTATATAGAGAGGTGAAGTCCCTCCCTTTCCGGGGGAGCTCCATGGGACCTTATTTCGGAAAAACTATGTATTGAAGTCAATGGAGAGAGAAAGATTATCTTTCGATCCCGTTTGAATTGTACCACGAGTTACACATAGGATGTTTGTCAATTGAAAAGATAATTAAAAAAAAAAAAAATGTGTCGTAAAACTGTGAAGTAACACATTTCTTTGTGTGAAACCGCTCAATGAACTACATCTCCCGTCTCGCACCACACACCAAGTCACGTTAGCACATTTCACTTCTTTCTTTCAGAATGAGGCGAAAAGTATTAAAAGAGGTGAAAATCACTACAAGTCTGGGCATGTTGAGAGCTATATACGGAAGGGGAGTTAGTCGGTTCCGTAAGAGCCAGCATGCGGGATGGGGATTCTGGGATTTGTAGTCTTTCTAGTTGCATATTTTTCGTAGTCTTATATTTCAACAGTTTTACGAAAAACTGTGACTTTTTTGACATGGAAATAATTTTTTAAGATTGACAAACATCATATGTGTAATTCAAGGCACAATGCAAACGGGATCGAAAGATAATCTTTCTCTCCCCATTGACTTCAATACATAGTTTTTCCGAAATAAGGTCCCATGGACCGGAAGTAGATGGGCGTGACTTTGCCTCTCTATTACAGGTGCAGTTAGAAGTCATGCAACCCTGCAGTTATAAATGTGTTCACAAAAAGAGACATGAATGTTGCCAAGAAACATGTATTTTGTATATGAAATGCATATACAAAATACATGTTTTTTTTAACCAATAGGTAAAAACATAATTAGGAGTGATATGAATCTGAAAGAGTTGTAGACAGCAAACAGCTGGCTGTACAGACAAATGAATTGACAGGCAGAGAGGCAGAAAAACAGACAGACTTTATAGTAGTAAGTCCGTTTTTTGGCCTTGTTTCTCCTGTCTAAGTGTAAGCTGAAGGCTGTTGTGCAGCGTGCAAACACCATGCTTAATCCTGCACCACATTTACACGGAGACATAAAACTGCCAAGCACAAATATTGATTGCTCGGAAATGTCATATAAACGATATTATGCATAAGGGAGGCAAACACATTGTGCTGCAGGGAAAGTCCTAAATAGCTTTTAGTCTGAGGAAAACACTTAGGAACTCATTCTATTCAATTTGCTTGATACACTCTACAGCACATAAACAACATCAAAGTAAAGCAAATTCTGCTATTTGTATGAAATAATGCTTGGATATTATTGAGTTGAACGTTCACAATAGTTAGCCAACTGGTCATGTTCCAATATCTTTTCTCTTGTTCTCTTCGAAAACCTTTGATGACATTAATTGGAAAATTGCACGTCGATTGTGCCTGTACTGCATGTGTCCCTCGAACACTTTTCTTGTTTGCGCTGGGGCTGTTCCGCTATTATTTTCAGCCTGAGGTACACTTTGGTAGGTTACCATTTTTTTTTATTAATAACCAGAGGACTACCGAAACATTTGTTGAAATGCAGGTGTCAGACTTAATGGGAAGTTGATTAATATTTCAAAATCAAAATCTTGAAAAGCAACAATCTTGCCTGAACACAGATTGTTTTAATATTTGTATGGAAAGAAATCAACAGTTATGCAAATAGCATTGTAATGAATGAATAGTTAAAAGTGTCCTTGTGCTTTGAAAGCTTCGGGGCTGTCTAGAACAGTTACACGTGGTTTCTAATGTCAAGCAGAGCCTTCATGACAATATGTAAATGTGTTGTGTTTTTAATAGAAGATTTGACATTGAATGACACATTCAGATTTCTGCCTCAAGCAGTAAACAGTTTGCGTCTCAGAAAGAGAGGGGGAGCATGAGAAATTGTAAGAGATAGATACTTCCGCTGCCAGTTCATCTATTACAATTTTCTCTCACAGGAACAGGTGCTATATTCCATCAGGTTTGCTGACTTCCTCTTCCTCATTACCATTCACAGAGAAAATTGATTCATATCTACTAACTTACCATAGGATATAATTTATCATATACATCCGTTATGATGTACAATATGTGGAGAGTGGTAAGAAAATAATAAGGATTTGAAAAGCCTGTTGTATATACACTAATAGGAAACTGATTATATTATGCTGACACAAACCTACACACAAACACACACACACAAACACACACACACACACAAAATCTCAAATGGCCACAACAAAAAAACAAATGTATAAGAGCCGGGCAGCAAATTAATCATCATGGCGTATAGCTGTGGCGTACACAGACTGCCCTGTCCCAGCTTCAAAAACAAAGTGACTAATCACACAGAGGCTTTTCATGTAGCTCATTTTTCATGCTAAACAGAGACTCAGCAGTTTGATACTGTAGTCTAAATAAACAGCACGTTCACAGAACAGAAGAAGAAAGCATTGAGATATCCTCCAAAAAAAAGACAGCCTATATACCACAACGATGTGATTTATGCTTTTGTATTTTACAGACAGCGGCTTCCTTTTGATTGTCCTCATGATGAAAGGAGTTAGAATTTTGCCATTGCGTAAATATCACAGAAACGTGGTGTTTGGTCAGTAATAAGATGACTTCATTTTTTAGGTATGGCTTTCTTCATTTCACTGTGTTAGATATTAAACATGCTGCCGCCCCCCAGACTTTCTGAAAAAGCTCAGCTGTGAATACAAATTTAAAGTTCTAGATACTTTGTTAGCTATGGTTTGAATCAGACATTGTTGTGCCACTAAGCTCACCTAACATAGGCTTTCCCAACTAGCAACTTTAGCTAATTTTCTATGTGTATGGGGTTTGGGACATGTTAAAGGATATTGTTGAAAACATCTTTGAGGCAGCACTGTCCGGAAATCAATCCTCCTCAACCCACTTCTTGGTGTAGAAGAAGGTATTTGAGGTGTCAGTGGGAAGAAAAAGGTTGGTCTAACAGGAGAAAGGGGAAACGCTGTATCAGGTACAGCAGCTCTAACCTGACTCTGCTGGAGCGCTTTAGTAATGAGAGCACAGCGATCCAGAGGTGAAAGCAGAGCAGAGGAGGGAGAGGGTTTGTTTACTGTTTATATTTTAGGAAGACTATAAAGTGGAACAGTGGCCAAAAGTCAAAAATATTCTGGCCCATCTCGCTTCCCTGTCCTCCAGGTTGCTTCCCTGTCCTCACATCTGCAACCACCACCACTCTGCTCTGCTGAGGCTGGGGGGGGGCGGCGGCTCCTCAGACTGAATGCGCAGAAAGTGCAGACCTCCAGGGGATTTGAAGAAAAATGTCTGACTAACTGCAAAAGCACATGCTCACACACACACACACACACACACACACACACACACACACACACACACACACACACACACACACACACACACACACACACACACACACACACACACACACACACACACACACATGAACAGGAACAAGTAGAGTAGCAGGAGACGATAGCAATCCCAGCTGGCGACATGTTCGAAGTAGAAAGTATTAATCAATAAAAGGATGCTTTAGTGTAGTCCAAACCTGAAAAACAAAGTTATGGTTCCCAGCCAACTGTTAATCGCTGGTTAATGGAAGCCTATAAAAATGCCAGGACTAATTAATCAAACTGGACATCTGCTTGGGTGTAATGTGTCTTCTTGTCTAGGAATTACTGCAAAATGAAGCTAAGACATTCAGTGAATGCGGAAATCAATAACAAAGAGCTGGCATGAAAAGCTAAGAACTGCAGGTCTCACACTAAAACTTAAAAAGCAAGCTGACAAGGTGGAATTGCCTCTGTAAACTTGCTGCAGATAAATAAGCAGAGTAGACTTCTGTAATTCACAACTGATCACATTACAAATAGAACTGCATCATAAACAGTGCTATTTAATAATGTAGTTATCTGAGAAGCTGTGTGAATGTACTTTGCCTCTTAGGAAACGCTGGCTTCTGCAATGAGAAATGGAGCCCAACCTATTGCCAGAGGAAAACAACTGCCTTCATTAAAATATCATCCTCATGTCTGAATGCAAAACCACATTTTGCAGACTAAAAATTAACGGTGCAAGTCGTTTTTTATGGATTCTATCCTATAGTGCACTCTTCTGTTTTGTAGTGAAAGCAATGTCACATAAAGCCAGGGAAATTCCAACACAGAGATATGCAGGAAGAAACCTGCATCCCCCAAGAAAACTACAGTTTTTTTCTAGTCCAAGGTCATTGAGCCTGATCTGCACAGTGGACACAATCTTTCAAATCTTTCAATAAATAATTGGGCCTGTGATGTGAGCCAGCATGCACGTTGAACAGAAAATATCCGTCTGTCCGTCTGTCTGTCCGTCTGTCCGTCTGTCTGTCCGTCCGTCTGTCTGTCTGTATGTCCCTCTGTCCGTCTGTCCGTCTGTCTGTCCGTCTGTCCGTCTGTCTGTCTGTCTGTATGTCTGTCCCTTTGTCTGTCTGTCCCTCTGTCTGTCTGTCCGTCTGTCTTTCTGTCTGTCCATCTGTCGGTCTGTCTGTCTGTCCGTTTGTCTGTCCCTCTGTCTGTCTGTTCCTCTGTATGTCTGTCTGTCCGTCTGTCTGTCTGTCTGTCTGTTTGTCTGTCCGTCTGTCTGTCCGTCTGTCTGTCTGTCCCTCTGTCTGTCTGTCCGTCTGTCTGTCTGTCTGTCTGTCTGTCCGTCCGTCTGTCCGTCTGTCTGTCTGTCTGTCCGTCTGTCTGTCTGTCCCTCTGTCTGTCCGTCCGTCTGTCTCTCTGTCTGTCTGTCTGTCTGTCTGTCCGTCCGTCTGTCTGTCTGTCAGTCTGTCCGTCCGTCTGTCTGTCCGTCTGTCTGTCTGTCTGTCCCTCAGTCTGTCCGTCCGTCTGTCTGTCTGTCCCTCTGTCTGTCCGTGCGTCTGTGTAAGCAACTCCAATAAAAATACCTTTGCAACTGCATCTATATTGTAAGTATTACTGATATAGAATTGTCCTTCTGATTTTCTTTATTTATTACAATTTATCTTACCCTGAAGTTATAATATTACAAACTCATTCATACCTTAATAAGTTGGAAAGCCTATCAGCTTGGTGAATGGCATTTGTCTAGGCAGATCCAACCCTAAGATACAAAAACAATCAATGGGAGCACGCAATTGAATTAGAGAACAAGTCTAGATGTTACAGGATACCAAAGGTCAATTACACACACAGACAGGTGAATGCATATAGATTAGTTGGCGCAAATGATCAATATCAGGACAAGTGCTTAGTATTGGGAAGTATTTAAAATGAACAACCCCATGGTTTTAGGGTAGCTTTACTGTTGATGATTAGGCAGGGAAATCACTGTATAAATGCCCCGCTGTTGGCAGCCATGTGGGCGGGCCAACACTCACTCTCAGTCTCCCACTGAGATTTACTGCAGGGTGAATAATGTAAAAATATTACTTATTTGCATCCACATTGGCAAGTGCTATTAATAAATATAATCATATTATCTAAATCCAGAATTGGGTCCACATTCACATAATAAAAGCCTTATAAATGTATATATACAGTATGAAGCAGCATGTGTGTATTAAAAACAAGAATACTTCATAAGTAGTAGTATCAGGGGCATGATTCAAGCCTCTTTATATAAGACATTAAGAAAATGATCCTAAATTGCACTGAGGATTTTCATGGCTTCGATATGAAAGCATGACCGTGGGAAATGTGATAGGAAAGCAAATAGGAACAGCAATTAAAATATTAATTATTACACATGTTTATTCTGATTAGGCACCGCTAATCAATCTTCGTCCATTCATATATTACCCTCATAAACATCTGAATGCTCAGCAGCACTATGTGAACGCCATCTATCTTTCTTTAGCACCCATCTCCATCTTCAGCCTGTTCATCATGTTATAACTACATAGTTATTAGCAAAGAATGTGAATGGGTTCAAGGGTCTTTCCCATTAAAATCCTCTTGCTTGAATGCTCCTTTTCCAGATAAAGCTGTCAAAGAAATGTTTTAATGCTTTTGTTGAAATCCGTGAGCTGAAATAGAGTTAGTGCTTTATACAGCACCATTAGTGTCATGAGGCACACCTGGGCTCTTTTGTTCCCATGAACAATTCTATGTGGCTATTAGATTGTAGTCCATTGTGCTCTTTTCCCCAGTGAGAGTAGCTTCTGATGAATCCCTTTGGCATAACCGTATGATATTCAAATGGAAGATATGTGATCAAAAAGTGAACAAAAGAGTAGACCCTCCTAAATGTTGGACGTACTGACATATATGTTGCCATGCTAGCGCCATTGCTCTAATCCAGTGGTTCCCAAACTTTTTTCCCAAGAGCCCCCCCCAAATGACTCCTGTTGGAAGTTGCGCCCCCCCCCCCACACACACACACACACACACACACACACACACACAAGGGTCAAAGTCTCAAAATGCTACAACTACTTTCACAAACTGAATGAATGTGATGTATTTTGTTAAAGGAGGATGAAGGCGTAATTAAGGAGCACTATTGGAGTGACTTTGATGGTTATTGGACTCAGGATTCATTCATTTGGATTCCCGCTGTATGAAGAAATTAAAGGACAGCGCAAGTGGAAACAATTCACAAAGGGATTAAACTGTTTAAAACACATGCTCAAAGTAAGCTGGATTTTGCCTATGTTTTTTATGTGGATTCAAAAGTCGTAAATAATCTACAAAATGGAGGAGACCGATCTGATCGGAGCAACTGTGACAAATAATCCAACTGAAACCGGCATGGACAATGACTATGTTTCAAAAATGCGCTTATCCAGAAAAGTCTGGTTTGGACACTTTACGGGCAGAAGAAATATTTATATTAAAGAAAGAATTATACATTTCTGTCTTTTTATGCCTATAATAGCTACTAACTTGAATTTGTATTCAAATTAATTAATCAATTATTTTTTATATTTTATTGTAATGTAGAGACAAGGTTGGGAACCACTGCTCTAATCATTGCCCTGTGATCATGTTCTGCCTGGTTCCCAGTGGAGGAATATTAATGACTTTGGTGATCTCCTAACTTTTCACACACACATCGTTACCAGCTGGCCAAAGTGTTTACTCATCCAATGAGATATCTCAATATCTACTGTATATGGATTGGCACAAGATAACGTTTGGGCAAATATTCTCCTTGGCCCATAACTTTAACCCAGTTTATAATGTTTTACTCCCCTCGCTGAGCACAGGCCTGCAACCTTGGGCTGCTCTCAATGTTTTGCCTCATTATTCCTGCCTGTTGGCGTCAGCTGATAGAGGTTTTATAGTGATGTGGCTGTTTTATATTGTTATGCAAAATGTTGATTATTCTCTCAGAACCAGCTAAATACATGGGACTGGGTGAGGAGTCTTCAGAATTGGTTCGGGCAAGAGCTGTGTCACTTTGTGGCTGCAGCAAAGGTCTTTGTCAATCCCCTGGCCGTAACTTCCAATACATCTTGAGTGTTTGCCATCAAGTACCAGCTCTCCCGTGTTCTCATTGTGTTTCGACTCCATGCTCCAGAAGTTTCCATTACAGAAGTGCTCCAAACATTGAAGGAATCAAGGAAGATCTGTCATTTGCCTCACACAAGTTATACACAAATACATAAAGTATAAACAAGGACAGAAAAAAAGAAAGAAAGTTCATGGTGTCCACATAATGACATCCGTTATGATCCCCTTATCTTCACTTAAGCACCACTATGAGGTTGACATTGGTAGTTTTGGTTAAAACATTTTTGGGATGGATTGCAGACACATTTGGTGCTATTTTCAAAGTTCCTCAAAGGACAAATTGTAACAACATTGGGGATCCCTTGACATTTAATCTGTATCCAAAAGCAGGTCAGGTTGGTATGGTGTCTAATACACTCTCTACGTTTCCATTAGCTTCAGTTGTACTTTGTGTTCAGTTCAAAATACAACATGATTAAGTACAAGGTGTTGCCTTGACCTTTATCTGTACTGTGAAAATGAACAAAAATAATGGGCCTCAAATAAATCATTACAAAGGGCTCTGACTTTTTCATTTAACTATTTAATGTAAAAAATAAACTGAACATTTAGTCTGCTAAAGTCTTACAGTGGCTATGCAAAAGGAAGAAAGGCCTTTCAGAGCAGGGTTTTATATATTGGCATATTGCCCGAAAGTGTATCAGTATAGAAACTATATAACAATTCATGTTTACAATGGCCTACAGTTTTCTTCTTATATTTTCCTATGCTTTAAAAGGGATGCAATAGAAAAGCCCAGATCAGTGCTTTATGGAGCAATATCGAGGTAGCTATGTTCAGTGAAGCAGGAGAATACAATGGAGTGAGTAACATGGGTGCTGTTAGTTCTACAAGGGTGGGTTAAAGTACTGGCTGCTCTACAGATGACATTGTCCCAGTGCATATACAGACTTTGGTCTTATCCCGTTTTTACAAGAGGTGAGACACCTTTTTTTAAAGTATTTTTCATGGCACATTGAAAGAGGAAATGTTGTTTCATGTTGAATGAAGTACTGTATGTGCTCGTGAATGTATTCACTTCCCAAGGACCTCCCATAGAAGCTGTACTGTGAAAATCTATTTTTTTCAATTTTGTATCGTATTGATTACTTTTCCAATTCAGCGCAAGGCCATTTATATTAGAAGCCAAGGCTGCATTGTAATTTGCAATGTAAATATGGATGCATAGTCATACATGCCAACACACATGCATAGTTAATCAGTTTGCCCTTGCTCTATTTTTATTGTACTGATATATTGTCCTTTATTTATTCTGGTGATGAAACATTCATCTTTAGTGAATTCATACAGTACATGTGGCCTTCTCATTTTATTACTCTAACGTATCCAACCATTATTGATCGATTAATTATGTTTTTTTTGTTGTTGTTCAGGGGGTAGACACAATAAAATGGACACCGGACACATGTTAAGTTATGCAATCCACTACATTAGCCCTGAAACAAAGACTTGAAGCTTATTATGTTAAATTGTGGTTGACGTGCTGTGCCAGGGAGATGTCAGCTCAGCTCTTTTTGTCCTTTCTGAGGCTTCAGTTTTTTTTTAATTGCATTTGATTACGTTACATTTGGAGACATCCTAAGGTGTGTCTTCTTGTGTTTGTTCTGCAGCAGTCAAAAAGCTTCCTATCAAGCAGGAACGCTGGAAGAACTTTTTTAGCCAGGAATTATTGGAAATATAATATCAACAAAGGGGGGAACTATTCAAGCAGCAATAAGACCGTCAAGGATCAGGACAGAATGGGCAGGCGTAAATGAGTTGCACATCACGGCTCTGTCTCTGGAGAGCACTGGAGGCACTTCCTTCACGGCAGCTGTCGCGACAAAGCCTGGCAATCAGCGCACTCCGGGGGGTTGGCGGTCTCAATGTCAGTGCTGCATTGACTTATTGTCACTAAAGTGCTTGATAAGAAAGGATATTTGCTGTTTTGCCAAAGTGGGGGTCAGACTATTTTCCAGTTACTTCTGTTCTACTCTCAATATTCTTTATAAATCAAAATGACGGATGGTCTACTCAATCTAGCATCACATTTGTCAAGGTTATTACATAATTCACAGTAAAGTGTTTCCTCATTTGTTTCTCTTGTTTGATGCAGAATGGCGGTTTCATAGAAATATCTTGGTAATCTGTGATTAATCAGTGTAAGAACTCTGTTTTCATTAAACCGTGATTCCTCACATATTCATTCAGCCAAGAAGTGCAGTTGAAGCCAGGACAAAATGTTTATCAGGAGCTCTGTTACCCAGTAGGAGAGGCTCTTCAGCTCTGATCAACATGCTAATAAACCAATCAGGTTCTCATTTGCTGCTAATCAGCCAATCAAACTATTTGTTCCCGTCTCCTATTTCATGCTGGGATCATGCCTGGCAGAATGTGTGTGTGTGTGTGTGTGTGTGTGTGTGTGTGTGTGTGTGTGTGTGTGTGTGTGTGTGTGTGTGTGTGTGTGTGTGTGTGTGTGTGTGTGTGTGTGTGTGTGTGTGTGTGTGTGTGTGAGTGTGAGTGCGTGCGTGCGTGCGTGTGTGCGTGCGAGGGAGTTGATGCTGCACTATTCCTTACAATCCAAATGTTTGTGGAGTAGGAGAGAAAGGGAGGATATCTGCGGATGATATGAAAATGACTATGGGTAACTGCTTGTCTTAACAAACCATAATCGGTGATGATAGCAGAGAAATAGTTCTCAATACATATTTATTGCAACATTATATATTCTCTGAGATCAGATTAGCCAGGATGAACTGTTGCATCACTGTGTGGTATTTTAGTAATGAAGCAAACCAGCCATGCAGGCCAAACCAGGTAAATACTCTGCAAATAACAAAAGAGGGGTGTGTTTCGCCCAGCAGGACTTTTAGGCCGCCTGCTTTGGAAAGGATATTGTAATTGTTCCACATAACGCCACTGTGATTGACGTTTTAATAAAAGAAACGGCATTCAAGCTGAGTAATGTTTTGATTAAGTTGTTAATCAAATACATATCAAGGATGTCTATCAGACAGGAAATAAAATGTTAAAGTCACTGTCCTCACCAATGTCCTCTCTATTTTAACAGAGTTTATTTCTATTTTCTATGTTGAAATGTTGAAGCGTTGACAACAAAAAAGCGCTGTGTTACTGTAAGTCTAATGTAGGCATTGTTTGCCGTGCTCTGTCAACATGAATACTGAAGGTCTTATTGGTGAAGAGAAATATTGACTCAACAAATCTTACCAAGATGCATGGTCAAAACTGATATATATTACGTGTGAAATAAGTCTCCTTTATAGTCCATCAACCTGAACAACTGATCCATGCTGTCCTTATTTCTTCAAATATGCATAATATTTATGAAACAACACATGCTGCAAAGCCAGTGTTGTCTTTTGGGATTACAGATTCAAAATGGATACAGCTAATAGCCTGTGGGTAGTGATCTAGAAGGAGGTGTGAATGGCTAGTAACCACTTCAACTGTTGTGTTTTCATTAGTGTCATATTGGATAGAAGCAGTCCCCGTGAGACCACCAGTCCTGCATCGGGGAATGTAGATCTATTCTTTAACGGATGAGGGAACACACTTGGACTTTATGGCTTTTGCTTGTTTGAGAGAGACATACATTTTACATTTACAATTATTCCTTTACAGTACATTTGAAATGAACTTATTTGAATTAGACTATAGGGTACGTCAACCATTCCAAGGTTCTGTCTCTGAGGATGATGTGCTATTTTTGCAACTCAAGGCACAGCAGGAATTTGAACATTGGATTGCAAATGATTGGAAAAATATCTTTGAAAGCAAAATAAATGTGACCTCTTAGTCAATCAAAGCTCACAAACTTCTAAAATACTCTGAATTGTTGGAGATCTTGTCAGCTATGCGTTTGAAGCAGGCTTCAATTATTTTATTCTTTTGAAAATGAAATGAACTATTCCAGTCACTTTTCAACTTGAAATACATCTGCAGTCTATTCACAGCAGCCCAAAACCAGCAGGAAAACTGTCCTGCTGGTTAAGAGTTTTAAACTTATCAAATATATAATAGATACAGTTCACACTATATTGTCGACCAACATCATAAAACAACCCTGCATAAAACCCAATACAAAACCAACACAACTAAAGACTTTTATATTTTCATTGTTTTTCAATTATTTGGGTACTCTTTTTATATTGGCCACTATCTAAGACTTCCTGCCTCACTTGTGTATACAGTATAGCAGCTCATTTTGAAAAGAAGCAAACAATTTCTTTAGGTATGTGGTCGGCTGATTCAATCAGATTCTGATCTCAATGTATTATACGTATCTCCACTTAAACCTGGCATAAACAGGACTTCTATGTTCAGATACAGATGGCAAGTTGTTGCCATGCCATGGTGTGAATGGAGCTAAAGAGGCCAGTGTGCTGTAGTTTGTTATCTTCTCTCCTTGGAATGTGTGTTCCCACTTGTCTCTTTTATGAACCATTACGTTTAGTGGTGAAGTTTATTCAACACCTCAATGCAAAGACCAAAGATACAAAAGCAAACCAACATTTCAAAGGGTTTTTGTGCATCTACCCAGGGCCGTCCCTGGCCAACATGAGGCCCCACGCAAAGTTATATGATGTGTTCCTCTGTTTTGCTAGTGGTCTACATGATCGGCCTGTAGGGAGGGACGGCCCTGCATCTACCAATATATTATTCACTGTATGTGCATCTTTGCGAGTGAGGGGTCTTCTGTGTCTGTGTGTGTCAAATGGTATTGTCCAGCCCACAGTCCATTAAAGGGATTATGAAGATGTGTGTAACCTTGTTGACAGTCGTTCAGCGCTGGAGTTCAGAATATTATGTCTGCCATTATCAGATTGTCAAGTCAACAGGACACGTCACACGTCCACACAAACAGAATATAGTAAACACCATTTGAGTCCATGTCTCACAGAGCACTAGGCCCATTAGGAGGAACATGGGCTCCTGCTAATGGACTGTCACTCATTATAAAAGTACTAAACCAAATGTTGAGAAAATATTACACATAAAGGGTCTGCCAAACACCCAACAAAACAGCACACATTACAAAGTATAGGCCAACTACAAATGTCGTATTACTCATGAAGAAAAGTGCAAAGGACCAACAAAACATCACACAGAGTGAACAGGGCTTATATGAGTAGTGCATTAGAGATTAGAAAGAAAAGGACAAACAGCAACCGAGCATCGTGCCTTTAAACTACTGCTACACTCTAATGCAACATCACAAGAATTGAATAGAGCTAACGAGAGTATGGGATCACATATTAGACACAATAGACTGAATGGTATCAGAGGAAATTATGAATAAGCCTCGCGGTAGTATTCAAACGAAAAAAGTTTGACTAATGATAATACATCACACGTAAAAAATACATGAAAAGTCTGACTCAAAACTTTCATTTTCAACGTTGTCTATCACACAATGATGCTAGAACAGCCTGATGTGAGGACAACATAACAGAGCCTCAGGGAAACAAACAAGTCACAGCACATTATGAAGACAACATGTAATGCATTTCTGGATGGGCAATGGCCCAAACAAGGAGCTGAACTTTCTTCATGCTCCTCTTCATCACACATTATAACAAGACATTGCACATAGTCATTAGAATAGCCTCATGCTAAGTGGATGTCAGAGATATGCTAAGTTACAGCTAACATATAATGCATAATCGTATCAGAGACAATTTGCCCGCCCTGGCAGCTGTAGCTGCTGCGTGTTGGCCCATTTCTCAGAGAACAGAACATTGGACAGTGAGAGTAGCCAAGACAAAATGTCAGACACTAATGTCAGGAGAGCAGAACAACCAGAAAGTATCCTTGTCAAGTGAGTTTGGGTAACAAGAGAGAGCAGAGCCTCTTAATGAGAATGTGCCACAGTCCAAAACATTGTTAATGTGATCCCCTATACAATGCTGAACATCGTGAGGACAACGTGGATGGAAAATGACATGAAAGAGGAAAATGGCTCGTATGAGAGAGTCTCTCTAAGAGATGGAATTACATACAATCTAAATGGATGTACTCACAGCCCAACCAACCTGAATAGACTGCTTTGTCCCTTTTTAGCTGCTCTGGCCTTCAGCTGAGGCGAGAGAAACAGAAGCAAAGAGGAGGAAGAGGATGAAGGTGTCAATTGAATGTGGAGGTGCAAAAAGGGAGATGAAGATGGAAAAGTAGAGCAGCAAGTGGAAAGACAATAAGAAAAGTTGATTAAATGGGGAGAGAGCAAAACATCGAGTGGGACTGGAGTTGTTTAATTGCTTTCCAAGTTTGTGTGTGTCTGCTTAACATTTTAATCCATGATGTAATTATTTGATTACACCTACTAGAAATGTTATCGGACTATTGTTAGTTGCAATTGTTCACGACACAAAAGCAAATTGAGTTAGAATGGACTTGACTTTTAGCTGGAGTCATTGTCTGTAAGAGCAGATCAGGTGAAAGCAGTCAAAGTAAAAAGGGGAGACAAACATAATTGAGGTTGGGGCTTTTGCCTGTGAATCAACGATTTCATGCCACATGCCTCTGTTCCATTGCTAGCACTAACCGCCCCTCTCTTCCCTAGGAGTCAAGATGTTTTGTTCGTAACATTATAAATGTTTTGCCTAAATGAATTCATCTATACACCCGGCAGGATCTCAACCCTGGCAGCAGAACTGAAGGCATGTTCTGTTCTGAACAAATACAGCGGTGAAGCCAGAGATAGAAACGTAAGTATATTCCTTGACATATTAGCATATTTTAATAACTTGAGTTAAATCATTAATTCCCATGAAAAATATAATTTGCTCTCGCTGATAATTCCACTGATCTACAAATTAAAACAACGTATCATTCTATGAATTATTGATATGCTGCAGTGCAGTTGTTCTCCGGACGGTTAAAACTCAGACTTGTCACTCATATATCAGGCTCCCCCCAACACAAACTAGAACTGAGAAGTGTTTGTGGGATTTTACTGATATGAATCAAGAAGATGTGTTTGTTTTTGGATTTCAAAACATTTGACAAGTTATCAAACGGCTGTTGACCTTCTTTGAAACTTGCTAATGTTGGTCAATGCGCTAGTTGACCTGTTTGCTTAAATGTTTTGCCCATTAAGCATTGGCAGCTTTTTTTGAGCTGTTTGTGGTGATGGTAATTGTTACGTGCACCTGGTCTGCACCTGGCTCCGCCTCTGCCCAGGTGTTCCAAATTCCACTCAGCCGTGTATATATAAAGAGAAGCTGGAGGAGAAGGAGGGGTCGCCTATCCTAACGCCGGGAGACACTCTCCTTAGAATATCTCTGTGCTATTTTCAGCTGTAGGCCATATTTTTGCTGATGTGTTTATGTTTAGCCTGGAGGACCTGGTAGTCCAGTTTTCGCGGCTTTATTTTTTTCCCCATAGGGTTTATATTTGATTTCTGGTTAGGGGGTAGGAAACTGGGTCCTACGGCCCGTGGTGTGGCTGGCTCGGGCTCCCTCCTTCTGTTTGTTTCTTTTGGCCAGTCCTCCAGACCGCTTTTGTTTCCCGTTTCGCTTGTGTGAGCAAACGGCTGATTATCAATAAATGCTCGTTACCAAGTACCGGTTATTGCGTGTATTCGTTCATGTTGCGGGTCATAGCACGAGCCACTACTTCGGAGTAGAGCTTGGGGCCGTAACAGTAATATTCACATTAACCATTATAAAATTAAATGACTATTAACTACAAAGTAAGTTAATATTAACTATACCAACTAACTAACTAACTCACTCACTCACTCACTCACTCACTATCTCCCTTACTATCCTGAATATGGTGTTTCAGATTATAAACTACCTAATGCTGATGGAGAAAGTGCTACATTTTTCTTAGCGGAACTGTATCATTTGACACTGTTGTTCTAGAAAGACTAATAACCCTCTTAGACACAACGTGGTGCTCGCTGTTGGGTTCAGCACACATCACCATTGGGAATAATGGGTTTCAGGGAACAGCAGTGCCGTTATTGCGTTATTTCTGAAATAGCCATGACGCATTTAGTGATTAACACTTTCTCTCTGTCAACCTCTTAAACCCTAGCCCTTTCATTGAAAATATCTTAAAAACATACTGAAATGAATCGTTAATAGCTCCTCAACCATAGGGCTTACGTTCATATTTCTGGTGTTCTTTGAAAGCCCAATACTCTGTCCTCTTAGAAGTCATCGTTATGTATATCTTAAGATGAAATCAGCTATCTAGGGCTAATGGTTTCCTGTCACAGCACATCATCTCATTGACACTTAATTTAACAAAGCCTAATACAGTTTAATTATTTCAGACTTAGAACTATTGCAAAACATATCTGTACAGTTTTTTTTTAAGGATTGGTCTTAATGTCTTCGTTATTAAAACATAATTACCACTTGTCTTTATTTTCACATGGTTTTATTGCCTTTAGGGATTTTAATGGTGACTTTAATACAGTAGTTGACCAGTCTGCTCCATATGACCCAAGGGTCCTCAGGTATAGCTATTTTGTTCCTGTTGAGAGTCCGATCCCAGCCTTCGCCTTCAGGACCCCTGAGGCTCTGAAATGACCTTCCCCACAAATGTGGCCGATTCACTATCAACCTTTGATTTTTCCTTTTTCTTGACATCACTGGACAGCTTTTTCTTTTTTTTTATAAATATGTTGAATCTGATTGTTATGACATATTTATTAGCAATAGTTTATAACGCCTTTATTTACTTCCTTCTCTAAACCACTCCTATCTTTGTAGAGTGAGAATGTTTTTCAGTTGCAAATGAAACCAACTGAGACCTTCACATCAGCTCAGAAACCCAAGGTTTATATTTAGTGAAGCAACCCCGATGTAACCCCCAACTCGCCCTGCAACCACCTACACACATGAACACACACAATTGTTATTTTTACTATTATTTTGTGTCCACAATTGCCCCCTCAAACACACAGACTGCTCTGATATTCTGCCCACAGCCCACTGTCAGTTAATTGCTAATTAGTTCCACTAGATTTAGAAAGAACGCTACAGCAAAAATACACGACATGTACATCAGCGCCTTGTCTTTCTGCACATTCTGAGTGTGTTTGTGTGTGTGTGTGTGTGTGTGTGTGTATGTGTGTGGGTTTGTGCGTGCGTGTGTGAAAAGGACGGACAGGTTTAGTGCCAAAGGCTATCACAGTGCTAAAACATTTATATGTCATTACCCTGAGAGAGAGATAAAGAGAAGCAGGGAGAGAGAAAGAGGTGGGGGTGATGTAGGATACACAGACAAAGGAAAAAGACTTAAATAAAGAGAAAAGGAGTTGTTGAGACTTATTTGATTACAGATTTTCTTCCAATTAGTGCTATTTGTAATAACTTAATTATGACTAAATGTGTTTGTCAACAAGGCAAAGGCTTGGATTTTTTTTAATCTCTCTATTTTCTATTTTGAGGAGAACTCAGTGTAACTGAATTACTGAAGCATCAAATAACAATGTCAACAACATGGCTTGGAGGCTGGAGGAAGAATAAGGTGAAAGTCTGGCTAGAATAGTTTCACTTTAATGTTCAATATAATCTCATGATTTAAAAAACAAACATTTCAACAATTTTCATTTGACTATACTGTAACAGTTGTCATGACTAAGATAAGACTAAATGCCTAGCATTTTAGCCAAATAAAACTGGAGAACTGTTTTCCAAAATGATAAATATAATATATTGTAAAGCTCTAAATCCCAGTAAGCTGTCGGTGAATGGAGTTTATCCATCATATTTCTTATATTTTAACTTTTTCCATCAATGACATGTTAACATTTCCTCAGAATACATATTGTGCATGCTGAGTGACTGCCACAGATGAATTAAACAGTGTAAACCTAGAAAGTCACTTTGATGTTATTATTTAGCTTTCTGAGTTGATCATACTGTATGTTTCATGAAATGTATTATCCGTCTTGTCGATGTATGGTACACGTTTCCTAAACTGTTTAGTTCTGTATCATTATTCTATAAATGTTGGGGGGGGTTTTGTTTTATGAAATTGTATGATTTTTGCATTTTGTTATAACAGTTTATCCGGTTCATATAGCCTTAGCCAAGCAAGGTATCTTCAGGGTTGGAGAAAAATCTCTTGAAGACAGTTCATAGAACACTCAAGTAGCAAATCATGTTAAACATAGTTATAATGATACTTGCCCACCTTTATACCTGAAAAATTACCACCAACTTGTTAATAAGCAGACATCAATTGTAGTTAATCAAAAAGTGTCTTATATAAATAACGTAATATATTTTGGGGGGCTAGGAAAATCAAAACATACGGACTAACACATTATATCACCATGAATGACCACACTTCCCGTCCGCTGTATTCTATTCTTGTCTCTACTCTTTTTTTCAAACGACACAATCATCCGTGTACTCATGATTGGGGATGACGGTCTCACACGTCCATGCAACAAATAGCTTCCGAGGAGATGTGAGGACGAAAAGGAAATTACTGCGTATGTGGAAGGCTCCTGAAGGTCTTGTTATTTTGTGGTTTTGTCTTTTTAAACGGGAAGGTGTTTGAAAGAGGTGACTTTAGAACCCACATAGAATCCAATGAGGGCACCCACTGAGAGGGTGTATGATGTGTGATGACGCATGTCGAAGGAGAGGAAGTTTGTGCCTTTCCATCAGATGTCAAATAAAAATAAAAAGTGAAGTGTTCATGTCTTATAGCCATGAAATGTGAATGTTGTAGTGAGGCAACAGTGTGTTTTGATTATTTTTGTTTCCCCATCCTCTCTGGTTTAGCTACACCACTCCTGTGCAGTCTAACACTACCCTGATTTGGATTAAGTTTAGTTGAAACGGTGTTTTTACCATTTTTAAGGTAATGCTCCACCATAATACAAGTGTAAATATCAGATACTCATTCGTGTAGCATTGAAAAGGGGGGCTTTTAAAGCTTGTGACTGCGTGGGACTGCTTACTGTACATGTGTGGTTTACCAATGAAAGCAAACATAATCCTAAGTGACAAATAAAGCTAATAGTCGCAAGAACCACACCTAAACAACTAGAATTGCAAGCCATAAAAAGTGGATTAAGTCATATGTTGGTATATTTAAGTGAACATATGACAAAACCTGAGGAGGATTAGTGCCAGAGGAAATTACCAGAAGGTTGCACAGCGTATTTCAATTGCACATCTCACAAAGCATATAGTTCAGAACATGACTGTAAAGAAGTGTAGTTACTTGTGTGGCTTTTTCTAGCTTGTAAAAAAATGTGAAGGCAGTCTGTTGCTTTGGAAACTAATGTATTGTTAAGTTCCTCCCCTGTGCCTGGCCTGCATTGTCTAAACATGCCCTAGTGTTCAATTAAACCTTTGAAACGGTCATCTGCCACAGTTTGTCTCTCAGCATTGGACTGCTCCCTCCTCCACTCTGCCATTAGGTCTGATGTTCAAGGACTATGGACATTAACCTCTCTTTGTAGGTAATAGTGTAGTTCCTGGTTAATTTATTAAATGCTTCTTTAAATTGTTAATAAAGCAACTAAGTACATTCACTCAGATACTGTACTTAAGTAACATTTCAAAGTACTTTTTTTTATGTCTTGCTACTTATATTTAATATTAGATATTATACTATATATTTAATATTATATATTAAATATACTTATATATTTAAAATGCCGACATTGTACTTTTCACTACACTACATGTATTTGTTAAATTGAGTTACTTTATTATTCAGATGATTAATACAAAATATAATAAACCAGTCAATTCACATGTAAGCCCACGACGTAAGATACAACTTTATTGATCCCTTGGGGAAATGTGTATGTTACCTGACAGTACTGTATATACACACATTTAAACAGCTTTACTAACGGCTAATTGAAACACTTTCAGTTTAATTTAACGTAATGTTAATACTAAAATGTAGAACTCTCAATGGTCTAAGAAATTGGAGGACTGCAACCGAGTGCAACAAATTGCCATATCTACATTTAAAAAGACAAACAGAAGGAAAGTTAAAGGTTAAAATAAAGCACAAGTATCTCTTGTAGGATGTAAACATGTTCACCCAAATAACACACACACATACTCTGTAGTTCTTCCACCTTTTGGCGTACTACCTTAGAAAAGAAGAAAAGTCAGTATTTGCAGCACTGCCCAAGATGTTTTATGCATCAACCCATAGGTTTTCTGCTGAGGTCAGTCACACATTAAGTGTCCTTTGGCCTACATCACAACACATTTCCAATCACTAGCTGTGAATTGAATGTGATGAGATGATTGCAGGCTTTACTTCTGCACTGATGTTGGTTTTCAATTGCCAGGATGCAGACCTGATTAAGCTGCAACATCATTGCCTTTGTCAGTTCCTATGATTTTTGGTGACTGTTAAGCTAGCGGTGATTTTTCTGTTCCTACGTTTTCTTTCATTTCTCTAATGCTTTAAATCATCTTTAACATTATGGCAGGATGCACATAATCCAACACAATAATAACCTTTGAATATGTCTTGATGCCAAGCTCTCCATTTTGTTCAGTTTCCCAGGTTGCTCTGTCTGTTATCTATAGTGTGGAGTATTTCCTTATTACTTCAGATTGATCCGACTTCTTCACAGTACAATCAGAAAACCTGGCAAACAGGATATAAACATCATTAAAAAAGATCATATATGTTTGGAGGGTTCTTAGTTTAAATCAAAAAATCTTTGAAGTAAGGTTAAGTGTGTGTGTGTGTGTGTGTGTGTGTGTGTGTGTGTGTGTGTGTGTGTGTGTGTGTGTGTGTGTGTGTGTGTGTGTGTGTGTGTGTGTGTGTGTGTGTGTGTGTGTGTGTGTGTGTGTGTGTGTGTGTGTGTGTGTGTGTGTGTGTGTGTGTGTGTGTGTGTGTGTGTGTGTGTGTGTGTGGGTGGGTGGGTGGGTGGGTGGGTGGGTGTGTGTGTGTTATATTGGTTAAGCAGTGAAGATGGTTGCTTTGTAGGCCTCTGTTAACTAATTAAAGAAAGTCTCAAAGATTGATAAGTATCGCTTGTGAAAGGCTACACTATCATCATCATCCAGGTATTAGTCTAATATGTTACAGCACCAGGATGAAAACATGGAGGTTATCACACACACTGAGGACACCTTATGTTCTCCAATAATTTTCACTTGATTCTGTTTGTAATAATTTTCTAATCTGGCGTGGAGAAAAGGCGGAGCTTTGTGTACTTACTTTGCTGGAGCATCGTGCCATGCTGAAAGATTTGATTACGACACCCACACAGAAGCATGCATAATCACACGGTGCTTTGGAGATGCAGCACATCCCTCACATTAGAGGCTGCAGACTGATGCATAGCCTATGCATACTGATGCAGGGTAGTGCTGCAATTCTGCATCAAACCTAAAGTAGCGCCAATGAGCACAATTCTGTTGAGCTGCATGTCAATCTCTGAGGGAAATAGAAAGTATAGTATAAGTTTAAACTTGGGTTCCACTTAATGAGATGTATGACATATAGGTTGCTGTCTTTTTCACATGAAGACATCCCGACATTATTTGGATTTCTATTGACAGGTCACTGAAAAATGTATCGTCCCCTTTGGTGTGTTGGAGTTTTCAATGCGTTTGTCTGATAAAGGACTTATCACTATCAGCATTAAGTGCAAGTAATGGTCACTTTATATGAAAGCCACAAGGGAGCCATGTTCAAATGCCAATGTAAAAAGGCCATCCACTCCCACCCCTCTTTTTCCTCTCTGCCAGAGAAACCCTCCTGACTGGCACTAACCTTCTGGCTGTGTTTTATGACTATCTCAGAAAGTTGATCTCACCTACACCTCTCTCTGTCTGGCTCGCTGTCCGTCTCTCTACGTCTCGTCTCCTGTCAGTCTAATATAGAAGATACACCTCCCTCTCTCTTGTTCTCTTCCTCCCTGTCTTTCTCTGTCTCTTCAGTATTTTATAGATGTTGTACCAGCCACCTGACCTTTCTACTTGGTGATTACTTTATAATGAGAGCACAACTCTCCCTCCATCTCTTTCCATGCAGCCCACCTTTCTCGTCCCCTCTCATCGCTGTACATGTGTCATTTCTCTTTTCAAGATTACTCCTATGACTTCTGTTATAGGAGAGGGCACAGTAGAGAGTGGCATGAAAGTGCAGAATGAAAAAAGGAAATTAGCAAAGGAAGATTTAAATGTTCTCAATCTTTGATTTTTGTGTGCAAATCCTTTGGAGCTCTTCATAATTTACCTGTTTGTCTCAATCATCCAACCGAAATGTTACATTTGCGAAATACAGCTGTAATTTATTTCAGAGTGTCAGATGAATTTAACAATTAACAGGCACTTATTACATAATGGAAAAAATGGGGATCGTGCCTCAGGACTGTCTTGTCCACACGTTTTTTCCAACAGAATTGAAAAAGCCATCACAGTATGAACCAAGGAATGCACACATACAAGATAGACAAAGCTATACAATCAAATGAACATGTCCATATTAATGTGCACATGGTTGCACACAACAGGTTGTTTAATCATCAAGCTCAGTAATTGGTTTGATAATGATATACAGTTGCAAGAAAAAGTATGTGAACCCTTTGGAATTACCTGGATTTCTGCATAAGTTGGTCATAAAATGGAGGAAGCCACTGCTGTCCAGAAAAAAACATTGCTGCACGTTTGAAGTTTGCAAAAGAGCACCTGGATGTTCCACAGCACGACTGGCAAAATATTCTGTGGACAGATGAAACCAAAGTTGAGTTGTTTGGAAGGAACACACAACGCTATGTGTGAAGAAAAAAAGGCACAGCACACCAACATCAAAACCTCATCCCAACTGTGAAGTATGGTGGAGGGAGCATCATGGTTTGGGGCTGCTTTGCTGCCTCAGGGCCTGGACAGATTGCCATCATCGACGGAAAAATGAATTCTCAAGTTTATCAATACATTTTGCTGGAGAACTTAAGGCCATCTGTCCACCAATTGAAGCTCAACAGAAGATGGGTGATGCAACAGGACAACGACTAAAAGCACAGAAGTAAATCAACAACAGAATGGCTTCAACAGAAGAAAATAGGCCTTCTGGAGTGGCCCAGTCAGAGTCCTGACCTCAACCCAATTGAGATGCTGTGGCATGACCTCAAGAGAGCGATTCACACCAGACATCCCAAGAATATTGCTGAACTGAAACAGTTTTGTAAAGAGGAATGGTCCAAAATTCCTCCTGACCGTTGTGCAGGTCTGATATGCAACTATAGGAAACGTTTGGTTGAGGTTATTGCTGCCAAAGGAGGGTCAAGCAGTTATTAAATCCAAGGGTTCACATTTTTCCACCCTGCACTGTGAATGTTTACATGGTGTGTTCAATAAAAACATAAAAACATATCATTGTTTGTGTGGTTTTAGCTTAAGCAGACTGTGTTTGTCTATTGTTGTGACTTAGATGAAGATCAGAACACATTTTATGACCAATTTATGCAGAAATCCAGGTGGTTCCAAAGGGTTCACATACTTTTTCTTGCAACTGTACATATAGGTCTGTCTGCTACCATGACAACCACACCATTAAGTACTGGGCTACCCTTTGCTAGACCTTTAACATACAGTAAGTAGCTTGGGGTTCACCTCTATTGTATTATGACATGTCCAATATGGGATTGGAGCTAGATAAGAGTGTATAACCAGCACTGCTAAAATGAGCAATAGCACATTTTCAGGGAGTGCTCTTGATGAGATAGTGGGCTCCATGCTAGCTTCCACAGTCTAAAGTAAAGTAGCTGAGGGATATGTATTTTTATCTCACAGTACATTGTTGACGCATCAGAAATATGTTTCTAATTAAAGTCTGAGGAATTGTGTGTATTCACCAAGGACACTAGTGTGTCCAATGTGAAATAATGTTATACTATGATATAATGTCTTAATATTGGGGTCAGATTTTGAAATTCACTTTACATGGACTTAAAGATAGTTATAATTCACACTGTCCAATATCGATAAGTCTAATATAGGAAGTTTAGAAAAGTTGGCACTGTGTATAATCTTTACACCACCATCATCAACATTTGTCTGGGTAGCTGGGCATAGCTGTTGAGTGAACACAGACTGTTGGTTAGAATGACACTCTTGATGATTAATTGCACCAACAACTAGTACATTTCAAACTCAAAAACGTGTAGAAACAGCATGTGAATATCTTCAGGCAGGCGCACACAAAAATACAATCAGCAGACTTGTAAGGTGTCAAAATCATTATAACACAGAGTCTTGTTTGTTTTGACGACAACTCAAAAAAATACCCACAATTCCCATTCCCTGAAAATCACCACCCAAGGAGAAGAAATCAGAAGAGAGCAATCAAGCAGAGAGGATATGTCTCCGCAGGAGGGACAGACAGGAAAAGAAAGAGACAGGAGAGAGGAGAGGAAGAAGAGAAAGACAAACACAAAGACAGAACGGAGGAATAGATTAAGAGATACTGAAGCAGAAAGAGAATCTTACAGATAAATAACTTGCCAGAGGGAAGCCTGTTTTCAGTCCTGATGATATCTGAGAGAATATTGATTATGGTTTGTTATTGGAGAAAAAAAACAAAAACAACACATATGTTTTAAATCTCTAATCATTTCAGGTTTGTTATACCTACTTGTTGGTTATACAGTAGCACACATGTTCCCATTTACACCCAGATTCATTTAGGTACCGGTTTATTATAGCTTGTGAAATCTCTAATTTTCCGCCATATTCTGTTTATTCATTTTTTTTTTTTTTTTTAAACAGTTAGAAAATGATATATCAGGCTGCTGACAGTTCTGGGTTTGTATTCTCTCATTGCTTTGTACTCTTACTGCATTTTTGTCCAACGCACATACAGTACTAAAACTAAAAGTCAGTCACAAAATGCTGTCCCTGAGTTGAACATTGATGGGAATCCCTGCTCACTGATTTAATAATGTCTCTCTGTGACACTTAAATATTGCACCTTATTGGAATTTATCTCTAATGAATTTACATTTAGCTTGCAGCATTTAACTCAATCAGCTGGCCTTTTGGGGCAGCTGGATGGAAACAAATATGCAGTTACAGTACATGTACATTGGATAAGGCAGAGAATGTATGCAAACAACTGCATAGTTTATAATCTTAAAATCTCTCCATGTCCTATAACAACCCATCCAATCATACAATCTTACCTCACCCCAAAACCGTGTCAAACTTCCACAGCCGAATGGTTTAATAATGGTGTTGACAACTTGAATAAAAAAATCTTCATCTTGTTTAAACAGAGAATCAAATTGAAAATGAAGCCCATTGCCTTGGGACACATTAACAAATTGTCTTTCATCTACAAACAGGTAGAATCAGACAAATGTTTCCGTCTAATAGAATTTTGAATGTCTACTTCTTGACATGTCGATTACATTTTGTGGTTACAAACACTTCATCCAGTAGCAAACAGGAATTGGAAAAGCATTACAGTGGAGCATGGAAACAACAGATAATGTAAACGGTTGTGTCAGATTACTTTTCAAAATCCCTGAACCTTGCCATTTTATTAACATTTGCTGACACCACTCATAAAACATCTCAATTACGAGCACAAATAATGAGCATGTATCTATCAACTAATAAATTACAGCTTGTGATTATTTTAATTAACAACTACTCACAATATAATGACAAGAGTACACCAGAGGAAGAGAGAGAGGGAAGAGAGGGGGGAAAAGTTGAAAATGAAATTCAGAGGGAGGGACAGAGAAAAGAGAGAAGTGGTGAGTAATGGAGACGGAATAATGACAAGGTTTGAGTGTAAGAGAGAATAGAATAGTAGAGGAATACATAAACTGCATAGGGGCAATGTAAAGCAAAAATATGTGCTGAGCATTGTAAAAAAGGAGAGGCCTTTCTCGCAGTGGGGGAGTATTCATCTATCATCTGTTAGAACATGTAATGGATTTCCCCTTTGATGGCTTTGAAGCAATGTTATTATGCTGTCTTTGCCACATTTTTCACAAACAAGGAGACCTGGGGAATTGAATTGTATGATATGGTTAGTTTCCCTAATATGGGTTGTATGTCTATTGCAAATGGGGAGGATACAGAAGACACAGAATGAAAGGGAAAATGACAGAGAGCGAGACGAAGAAAGAGAGCTAAGAGATCAAAAAGGAGCAAATTTAGAGAATATATGTGCAAAGCTTAGGACCTATCAAGCTTTCAGGAAGCATTTCACCATTCATTCATACTGTAAAGACCTCTTTAAGGCTGGCTGTGAGTGCTTGCACACATTCAGTTTCTTGAACGTCTGTGAAAATGTTTGTGAATTAAATATGTAAATGCCCCCGGGTACAACATCACAAAGAGTTAAACAGTTAAGAGGTGGACAGGATTTTGAGTGTATTTAAGTTTAATCTCAACATTATAGGCTGGTCTGGAAAGTTTGTAACACAACTCAAAATCCCAACATCTCTTAGGCACTAAGTGATCCCAAATATTTGGTCGTAGGATGATAGGAGAAGAGACCATGGTGTTAGGATGGGTGTGGTGCGGTCCAGAAAAACGTGTGGGTAAACAGACAAGCTGGAGGATATAAGGGATAGAAAAGAGCCAAGAGAGAGGAGAAACTGATTCTAAAATATGCAAAAAGAAAAAAAAAGAATACTAACTGTAACATAAGATAAGAATAAACAGGTTTAAATTATTTGTTATTGGTTGTGATCATATTCAAAAGATGTTTGGATTGTTGAAAAGTATACAGCTCCCTTTCATATGAGTGCTGAGAGCTGTATTCATAAATGAATTTTGTGCTCAAAGTGCAACATTCAACATTTAAAAAAGAAATCTTCTGAAAAATTGTTTGTTATGTGGATGTGTAGTATTTGTGTTACTGTATGTTCAACAAAGGTGATTAAGCAAAATACACCTGTAGAGCCTCAAGAGCCTTTCTTGTGCTGGCAAACATATAGAAACATATTGGCGGGGCGCACTTCGCACGCACACACACTAAAATATTCCACGCGCTCCGCGCTCACATTTTGCTAGGCCCGTGTGCCTTAGCACCGCTGCTATGACTCCATCCGAGGGGAAACACTGCAAGATGTGCTCTGGGAGTAGCGATCAACTCATGTGGAATTCTGTCTTAGTCTGGCATAACACAGTCACGACTGCCACTGCACACAATGATCACACACACACATACACAGACACAGAACAGAGACCTGTCTGCCCACTTGAGACCTTGAGGACCACAACAAACCCAGCACAAAATGTCTCCTAGATGTCTCCTAGCAACAGAGAGGGAATTGTACAAGATGAAGTAAATGAGGACGGGTCAGTGCAACACGAAAAAGCAAGAGAGAAGCAAAAAAAGGAAATGGATCAGACTGTTAGTGAATTGAAGGAAATGTGTTTATTAATCATACACTTGCAGCTATTAAATTGAATATTTCGTTATGAACTGAGTCAGTCAACCAACAGGTTATATGATGTACTGTACGATAAATGGTTAAACTGTCCTCAGAAATAGTATTCCTCTGTAATATAATTACAGACAATTGATGAATGAGTTGGCCAGCTAGATAATTAGTGGGTGAGGATGAGTAAGATTATGTGATCAGATGCTCAATTTCATCGCAAATAACATTTTTCAGGCATTAATTAAATTACATTTCTATTGTCAATGAAATTAAGTTTATATTCAAATTGTAATTCTTTGTGAGGCTTGTGGGGGAAACTTCTGTGTAGCAATGCAGTGGGAGTCATCGACTCAGGAAGGAGACACGGAGAGAGCTGGAGCTTTGATGTCAAACACTGATGGTTTATTTAGGAGCTTCGGCCGGAGAATTTACAAAACAAATCTGGAGTCAGAGGTTCTGACTGCACGGTAGAGTTGCCACGTCAATTCTGAAGAGCCTCTCTCTCGATGGACCTTTTAACTGGTTCAGAGAGAGTAATCAACATATTTGCGGAGATAGACTAAACAGCATGTGAACACTGAATCACTTGCGTCCGACCCTTATGGCCTCGAAGATTTCACACCTTGGAGGCCACAAACCCCAAGAAGGAAGTGTTCCAGCGTACCCAACAATATACCATTTGTGACTGAGAGTTGCCCGGTCATAAACTGGTAACAATAACATATGGCATAAGCAGCCCTTTCCTTAAGGGAGGTAACAGACGTCAGGGCTGGTCATAAATGTCAAAGGACAAAAGGTGGATATCTAGGATAATTATTCCCTAACAAGGCTGACAGCGTATTATGAGAAGAGAATAATGATGCATTTAACTATAGATATGCAGGAAACATGGATATCGGTAAGAGAGACTCGGTTGAAGTCTCATTACACAACTATTTTATTAGGAATACTAAAAAGCACTCATTTACTTTATTTACTGTGTTAGAACTGCTACAGCCCTCATTATTAATGCAAATGTTCAGGCTCAAACTTAATGAGTGCACCATGTCAGGCTTTTGTAATTCACTGTCAGAAAAGCAGCTCCACAGTGTTCTTGTGTGATTTGAATATATTGTCCAACAATGATTGCCAGAAATGAAAGCTGGTATAGACAACATGCAGATTTAGTTTGAAGTTTTGACTTCAAGGCCACACGTCCTTGGCTTCAGTTCTAGCAGATGGACCTCGTGCGCTGTGCTGTTATAAAGCATATTCCCGTATAAATGACTTTTGAAATTGTTAAAGTTTGAATGAAATTAACTTACCGAGGGCCCAAAAACCAAAGGCATAAGAATGAGAATAAAAAAATTAGTGTTGCATAGATTTCGACTGAATAAACATTTATACAGAAAAATGAGCAGTTTGAAAATGGACAAAAGTTAATTACACCGAGGACATTTTGTATTACTGGACAGACCCATTTCACAGTAAACAAAAGCATCCAGCTTCAACTGCATTTCTCCAACCTTAATTACTTTTAGAAGATTCTCCTGCAACTTGTACAAGGGAGGAAAAATTGCTCTTTAAGTGCTGCATACTGATTCGTCAATGTTCTGATTGTTCGGACCTTTGTTTACTGCTTCTCATTTACCAAACCATGTCATTTATCTTATATGCACAGTTTAATGATGACAAAGAGTCAGAGAGACATGAACTTTCATTAAGAGGCAAAAGTAGAACAATGGTAATCAGTAAAATAAATGCTGTCTAAACTGTTCCAATTAATCTAGAAAATTAATATATAACCTAAAAACATCTAAATAATACCTGCACGTTGATGCTGTTGAATAATCTGCGCCTCAACTAATCCATTTGGTGAGGACTGCATGGTTGGCATATGGATGAAGTCCAGTAGATTATATTTGGGAAAGAACAATTCAAACGGTCAGGATATTGAAAACCTTTTCAGCAATTTGCTTGATAACATTGATTCAGGGCTATGTGCACATTAATATTCTGATGTATTGTTTACATGAAATAAATAGCTCCCATTCTATTTTAGTGCTGCTGCTTAATCACCACAACTACGAAACTCATTTTCCCTATTATTATTGCGATGGAAAATACTTTGATTTATTGTTTAATGACAGCAAAACAGTGACTGTTTCACAATGATTTTTGAATTAGTGTCCTAAAAGCAAACTATTTCTTAATTATTAAATGTCAATTAGACATGGTCTCAGGGAAAATGGCATAAACTCTGAACAACCTGTAGTAGTGAGGCCTTCGACCTATAACAGACATGGCACTGGAGGGAGAGAGGTCCAGGGTTAATGGGGAACCTGAGGGAAAGTGCATGAACATTTCAAATCTGTCTCAAGGCTGCCCTGTCTTTTAGGCTAAAGTCGTACCATTTAGGTCAGTCTGTCTTTTGCCGAAAGATAAAAACAGGCATCATGAGAAGGAAACAAATGCTTTGATTTACATTTGAAAAGGGCACTTTTGCACCCAAGACAGAAAGGTCAGCGATGACATGCTGTTGGCTGTGATTCCTGTGAAGCTGGATTAAAACTGCAGCATGACGTTGCTCTTTGTTCTACAACCCCAGCATCACATACAGAGACAACTAAACATCTACTTACAGCAGCTAGGGAGTTATTAATTGGCACAATATTATATTGTTTTACATATTTTGAGACTGTTTTGTCTCTTTGTAAGCCAGATTTATGTACCTTGTTTTAAGTGTCCAAAATATCAGATATAATTAGCTTTTCTGCAACCACTCTTCTACTTCTAATTTGGAGTAAACAATATTAGTTTGCCTTTGTTCTGTGCTTTGTAATCAACCTTTACCTGTGAGCCACAATCACCGAGAGCCAACATTATGAAAACAAGGACTTTAAAATATAGACTACAACCCAGAGAAAACATGAAGACCATAACCAAGATTTTTCAGTTTCCATGACAATATTTTTAGTCTAATTTGCATCAGAATCAGGGTCAATCGTTTCTAGAGTGCACATCTCTTCAAATCCTTTAATGTATGTCTGTTTGGGAATGTGTTGAATTAAGAATTGCAAATGTTGGATCTGCATGGATATGTTGATTTCTTTTTGTGGAGTCTTTTTGATCTCTTTTAAGAAGGATCAGGGACAAGATTGTGGGCAGATAAGCCCCTTTGACTCTTTGAACCAGAAACATACTACTTGTTTCTCAGTAGAAATGATCACTACATTTCTGATTGTAATTTTCTGACAAGAACTTCTTGTTATTGTGTAATCATGACATCCGTCTTTCAGAACAGTATGATGTAGTTGTAGCACTCGAAACCACTTGGTGATGGTCAAGGAGACTCCAGTTTTCATCATATCTACTACCAATAGTCCTCATTGGTTTAGTTTTTAATAGTGCAGTTGAAGATATACAGGACAGGGGGAAAGGGTAATTATCATGAAGATCAATCGTTGGTAAACAGCTCACTCCTCTTAACTCTTATCCACGGCATCAATTTAACGATTGGCAACCTGAATCTTGTCTATGTTTCATATTGTGTGCAACTGTTTTACAATCTCGAAGGTTTTGGATCAAACTGAAAGGGAACAAAATATGACACCAGGATAACGGTCACAATCTTTATGGTTTTGTTAAATATGTCCATTGTCCATGTCATATATTTTACATGTCAGTATTGTTATTGGAAGAGCCAAACCCCCAGTCTCAAGTTTACAAAAGAGAGAACACAACACTGGCACAGTGACGGCTGGCCGGCTCTCCAGAGAAGGTGGTGTCTCTCGAGCAGGTGAACTGCCCCAGGGACGCGAACACAGCTGCTGTTCCCCCCTACTTATTTTTAATTTAAGGTATATCAAAGCGATAAAGCATTTTGTTGCACTGCTCTACTACTTTTTGGAAAAATAGCTTCCTACTGGAAATGTTTCATGATCTACCCCAACACCATGTAAAAAACATGGTCGTTTAAAGCAGGCGTTCCTAACCCGAGGTGTTACTGCTGGGCCACGAAATAGCTTGGAGTTTATCGTAATATTTTCAGAATTATAAATATATAAAAATATTTTATCATATATTTTTCAAAAAGTGAATAGTTTTCGCACCTATACCAGTCATATTATTTCATCCAGTAGACTATACAGTAGTTCAACTTCCACCAGAATACTTCTAAGCTTGCAGTAGCGAGGGCGGAGTTTTCAACCATGGAACGCCTGGGTATCGTCCGCCGTTCTGACAGTCCTTGGGCCTCTCCTCTACACGTCGTCCCCAAGCCGAACGGCGGTTGGCGCCCGTGCGGGGATTACCGCCGCCTCAACGACGCCACGACACCTGACCGTTATCCGGTGACGCACATTCAAGACTTTTCAGCACATCTGGCCGGTACGTTGGTGTTTTCTAAAGTGGACCTGGTGCGCGGATACCACCAGGTGCTCATGCATCCCCTGGACGTTCCTAAGACGGCAGTGATAACGCCGTTTGGACTTTTCGAGTTCCTGCTGATGCCTTTTGGGCTCAAGAACGCCGCTCTAACGTTCCAGCGCCTGATGGATTCGGTGCTGCGGGACCTGCCGTTTGTGTTCGTCTACCTGGACGACATACTCGTCGCCAGTGCTTCGGTGGAAGAGCACTTGTCACACCTCTAAGCCTTTTTCACGAGGCTCAGTCAACACCTGGTTGGTAATCAATCCTGCAAAGCGCCAGTTCTGGGTGTTTGACATTGACTTCCTCGAACACCGCGTCACCAAAGGCGGTGTAGCTCCCCTGCCGGCGAAGGTTGAGGCTGTCGCGGCGTTTCCTCGCCCGCTCACAGCCCGGTCGCTCCGTGAGTTCCTGGGGATGGTGACTTTCTACCACCGTTTCATCACCCGGGCCGCTCACATTATGCGGCCGCTGTATGAGGCTTTGAAGGGTACGACCTCCGTCCAGGCGATCGACTGGACGGCGGAAGATGAGTCTGCTTTTAAGGAGGTCAAGACCGCGTTGGCTCAGGCGGCCCTGTTGGCGCACCCAACATCCACGGCTCCCATCTCCATTACCACAGACGCATCGGACTACGCAGTTGGTGCGGTGCACGAGCAGTGGGCGGATGGCGCTTGGCAGCTGACGCCCAGGGAACGCAGGTACAGCGCTTTTGACCGAGAGCTCCTTGGACTCTGGCTGGCCATGCCGCACTTCCGTTTTTAGCTGGAAGGCCGTGAATTTACGGCGTTTGTCGACCACAAGCCGCTCACGCTCGCCATGTCAAAAGTGGCGGAGCCTTGGTCTGCACGTCAGCAGCGGCAGCTGTCTTACACCTTGGAGTTCACCACAGACATTAAGCACGTGGCTGGCAAATCGAACCTGGTCGCAGATTGCCTCTCCAGAGTCGTCATCGGAGCCGTCCAGTTGGGCCTGGACTACACCCGCATGACGGCGGACCAGGTCACAGACCCAGGCCCTGAAGGAGGAGGGCGTGGGGCTGCGCTTGGAAGACGTGGTTCTCGGCGACACAGCCGTTACTCTCCTGTGTGACGTCTCCACGGGCCTGCCGCGGCCAGTCGTTCCCGCCAGTTGGAGGCGCTCCGTGTTTGAGGCAGTGCACGACCGGTCACACCCCGGCGGTAAGCCTTCGGTGCGCTAGGTGGCCGCGAAGTTCGTCTGGCAGGGCTGAAAAAGGACGTGAGGACTTGGGCTGGTGAGTGCGTGGCTTGTCAGCACGCTAAGGTGCACCGCTACACGAAGGCCCCTTTAGAGCATTTCCTGGTGCCTGAGAGGAGGTTTGACCACGTCAACATCAACCTGGTTGGTCCATTACCCTCCTCTCAGGGCTTTTCCTACCTCCTCACCATGGTGGACAGGACGACCCGTTGGCCGGAGGCGGTCCCTCTCGTGTCAACATCGGCGGCTGACATAGCCCGGGCTTTCATCGCGACGTGGGTGTCTCGGTTTAGCAACCCGTCAGAAATTTCCTCGGACCGGGGTTCACAGTTCACGTCCGAGCTCTGGAACGCCGTGGCGAGTGGTTTGGGGGTTAAGCTTCACAGGACTACCGCTTACCACCCTCAGGTTAACGGCCTCTGTGAACGGTTCCATCGCTCCATGAAGGCGGCCCTCAAGGCCGGCCTGACGGACTGTAATTGGGTCGACAAGCTGCCTTGGTTGATGCTGGGCCTGAGGACCGCACCTAAGGAGGATCTGCAGTGCTCCACGGCCGAGATGGTCTACAGTCAGCCGCTGAGGGTTCCGGGGGATTTCCTCTCCAACGCATCGTCCTGCGGTTCCGTTCCCAACTCTTCCAGTGGCCACCCCTTCAGAGGTTGCCTCCCCGGCTCCCGTTTTTCGGAGTCGGGGTGATCGGCTTGTCGTTCCTCCCCGCCGCACAGATTTTGTGTATGAGTGAATTCTGGGGGGGCTTGTGTGGTGACACGTTATAAGACATAATTCACCGTTGGGATTATTCTGTTGCAACTCGGACCCGTTAGTGAGGGTACCGGGGTTGTTGTCATTCCTGCTAGCTTGACATGCAGTAGCAGTAAATGTACTTACCTTGTCTGGTTAGATGGATAATAAAGTGTGGAAGTCCATTCTGAATACACCCCCTCTGACTCCCGTTCATCGGCTCTATTATTTGAAATATATTTCAAACTCGGACTTCATTTTAAGGACATGTCGGCCAGGGGTGTAGAGCTATTTGTTTAAGCACCGGATTGGCAAAACAGGAGAGTCTGTACACCAGTCTGCCTTGATCTATGAATTCATGCCCGCGACTCTCACAGTATTTTATAGAAGGAAAACCTACTTCACTTCATGAAATGGCTGCAACATCAGGAGGCGGCGGGACGTGTACTCTGCCTCCAAGAAGTGCAGCACCAGCGCACAAAGAACTGTGCCTTTTACGCACCGCCTTCACTTTGTTTACCTTCATCAGAACAGCTCAAGAGTGACACACACACAATGCGCCTTCTCCTCATTTCCCCAGCATTCACTGGATTATCCGTAAATCATACAAACAAAACCAAAACGTTGATTTATCTGTTTTCCCGTTTTGGTTTAGAAACTGAATAACGTCGTTTTTTTTGTTTTCTGATGAAAAAAAAAGACACCGGTTCTTTCTTTTTTTTAAACGTTTTTAATATGTTTTGGATGCATATTGTTCTAGTATTGGTTCAGGCTGTTGCATACAATTAGCCTATGTTGCTACCTGCTGGTGAGTATATTAAAATCTGTTAAAATTGACAACCGGTCCGCGATTGAATTTGTATGTATCTGCCGGTCCTTGTCACAATAAAGGTTGGCAACCCCTGGTTTAAAGGACAAATGCAGGCACAAAAGTCAGCACACATTTGAGATTCTGGATCAGAATAGCTCCCCTATTTTGAGACACCCTCCAGTGCCTATCTACACATTTCAATCGGGAGAGACGGTTTTGATGTAATAATACATATTTATTGCAGAGATACACAAATTAATGTAATGGTGATTTTGGTTATTAGGCCCCGTTGTGCAGGAAGTATCATTCGGGAGGGTAGAACCGATCCGATGAAACCCCCCGGGGTCTAGACACTCGTGGTGGTGAATAGATGGTTGGGGTCGGTCTGAAGAGGAGTGGCTTAGCTTGACCCTGGATTCAGAGGGACAGGAGGTGAAAAGGGGTTGAGGAGGGTTGCGTTGAGTCACCTGAAATGACAGCTGTCAGAGGGGGGAGAGCAGATTTAAAAGGTTTAGCAGAGCGCTATGATAGGCTCTTGGGAATAGAGCGAAGTGAATGGTTAACCCTCTGGTATCACTGTGGACGTTTTTGTCCATATGGGTCATTTTTCACTTTTCATTTTGCAATAGTTTTGGTTCTGTTGTTGTAAATGGCCTAATTTTTTGTAACAAGGCTATTTTCTCGATCTATTTTGGAATTCCAATTTCAATTGTTCAAATCGGTCTTTAATTCACTGTGTAACAAATCGACTACGCAAATTAATCATTCGAGACAAAAATGTCCACTGCAAAATACTTTGATAAAAACATTATATTAAAAGTTTTTTTTTACAACTTTTTTGGGTTCAATCTTTAAAGCAACTTCCGCCTTAATAGAAAATACAAAAAATGTAATCATTTTCAGGATTTTAACCTTTTAAATGCCATTTTGAATACATGAAACCGCTGTTTTTTTTCATGACGAAAACAGAGAAAATTAGTTATTTTCCAAAAAATACATATCTTGTGACTGGCTCTTTTTTTTTATAACAGTCTTGGATATGTCAAAGATTAGCAGCAAAATTGATTTGTTTGCATTATTAGTTTTTGCACACATTTTTTCAAACTGGCAGTTCAAGGGTTAAAATCCTGAACATAATTTAACATTTGGTATTTTTGATCAGGACTGAAGTTGATTGAAAGATTTAACCCCAAAAAGTTTTTAAAAATATTAATCTGTTGTCATTTTAGAGCAGTTTTTGGAAGTGGAAATGTTTGTCCCGAATGACTAATATGTAACTTTTTTGTTCAATCTGATTTTGTGCAAAAACTAATATTGCAAAAAAATCAATTTTGCTGCTAATCTTTGACATATTCAAGACTGTTATAAAAAAAAAAGAGCCAGTCACCAGATCATGAAAAAAAACTGCGGTTTCATGTATTCAAAATGGCATTTAAAGGGTTAAAATCCTGAAAATGATTACATTTTAGGTATTTTCTATTAGGGCGGAAGTTGCTTTAAAGATTGAACCCAAAAAAGTTGTGAAAAAAACCTTTTAATATAATGTTTTCATCAAAGCATTTTGCAGTGGACATTTTCGTCTCGAATGACTAATTTGCGTAGTCCAATCGAATGATACTGGAGGTTTAAGCTGGAGAGTCAAGCCCCCGATCACGTATTGAGAGGAGAGAGTAGTAGTTACATGGAAATAGTAAATGAAGAGTAAAGACGGTCTTCCTGGTTAAACTTACGCTGAGCTTCGTGTGTCTAGCATTATTAATTGCCCTATTTGTGCTGTGTTTCAAACTAGCTGTAGCATTTACCCCTAAAATATCCGGAATTGGAATTTAGTACCACCTCTTTAACAATGTTGAAATGAATGGACCTGCCCTCAAAGCAACAGTGTTAAAATATATAACATGTTGATGAATTTTCTCATTAAATATATTTTTTTATTAAATTGGGTTATTAATCTTCTTTTTAGGCAGCAGTAACTAAAGTCCATTCTCCTAATGAGCAATTGTAAAATGAATGTAATATTTTATTGACGACTCTTCAGATTGTTGTAATGAATGTTCTTTTCAGTGCATGCACCTTCAACATCAATGTTTAATCTCATCTTATTATTCTGGTCAGACCTTGACCAATAAAGACATGTAATTACATTTTCTCAGCAATTAATAATAGATTGAATTCAATATGCCTTTTGAAAAATTGTGATTTTAATAGAAAGTTACAGGTCGTCACCAGAACTTAGTTTAGAGCGGTGTTATTTTCCTCTGGCTGGGTAGCCTGGTGGTTAAAGAGACCATCCAAGTGTAACACAAGGAACAGTGTTCCCTTATTCTATGGGCACATCATGTTGACTCATGAAGCCTGGCCATATACTGCATTTATGAGCTGTTTTGTATCTCTTTATCTAGTTTCTGTCCAACTGTGTATACTATCGGGCAGCATTGGGATAGTGTTTCTACATTCGCTTTATAAAGTGTTGTTCCCCTCAACTTCGTTTGTTGCCTTTTATAACTCAAACTTACTATGATGCAATCATTTCATAAAATGAACTAATATCCCTCGACTTTCAACTTGCCTGCTTATGTTGGGATAATTCTGTAAGGCACATTTCACTCTTGGACTGAACTCACTTAAAGTTACTCGTGTTCTTTTTTTTTATTCAGCAAAGAAAAGGTATTAACTGAATTAAAAACAAGCAAATTGAGCAACACATGTACCAATGAGACCATATGTATATGCAGCATAAAACAAAGCAAACTGAATACAATGGAGAAAGAGGCTTTCCATTTATTACTAGCTTTTCCATTAGTTAATCAGCTCAACATTTGACTTCATAACCTATTACTTCCATTTCCTTCCACTCTGTATAACTACATTGTAGGTTATTTCCAGCATTTACGATTGAATAACAGCCTCAGGCCTCAGCACTGACTTAACAGATCAATGCACTCTCCCAACTGGGTCCAAATAAACAAAAGCACTATACCCACTATGACATAGAAAACAGAGCAACCATCAGGCAGGTTTAATTTCAACCATGTAAAACTATAGTCTGAACTCTAACTGTTGGAGGTCATACCATACACTAATATTACTGGAATTATCTGCAGGTAACTAGTTTTCCTAAACATTACTAAATAAATACCTGAAAGTATACAAGCACATATGCTGCATCAACTTGTCAAGTACCATCCGGTGTGTTGCTGTGTGAGTTTGTGAGGGAGGACACAGAGAAGAGAAAAGAGGTCAAACAAGAGAGAGGGACAATGTGTGTGTCTGTGTGTGACTGTGTCTGTGTGTCTTTGCATGTTTACGTCTTTGCTCAAAGCACCATAGCAGAACAAAGTTATGTAACAATTCAGCTGGAACAAAGTAGAACAAAATGGGTAGACCCACACACACACACACACAAAAATAATGTCCTCCCTCGCACGTTGACACAAATGCGGACCTCATTCAAAATGCAATTACACTCACACGCCTTCAGCCTGCCCCATCATATTGACCAGATGTTTCCTTAGGTTGTGTGCTCGTGACATGTTAACCCTCATCGGAAAAGACTCTTGACACTGACAAAAACACCAACGAGATGAAAAAAATGCAAAAATAGATGCAAAGGGGAATTCACTTCAAAGAGCCAACTCTGTTGACCTATGACAAGTCCTTTTAGTACATAAAGAAAATGTTGAGAGTGGTTTAAAAAATGCATTCTGTGATTCTGGTGATCCCGTCCTAGAACCCAATTAAAATGACACATGCCTATGACTGCAATGTCAGCGTTATTTCAGGGTTAGGGTTAGCATTGCTGCATTTCATGCCTCTCTCTTTGCATGCTTCCAAGTTGAGCTGATGATGACGCATTCAGCCCTGCAGAGTCATTATACAAGATCAGCTGTGAAATTGAAAAAGATTTAACTTTGTGGAATACAATTCTTTGTTAGATTTTTGGCTTTTGGATTTCATATCATTTTTTAAATTGGGAGAAAAGTGGGAGTGCTACAGTAAGTGAAAAGGTACATGTTAATAGAGGTGGGGGAAACGTGAACTTAACTCGTGCAATGGGAAAGTATTTAACTGAAGCTCCTAATCCAAGGCCACCCATTCAATTAAAAAAGATTGTATTGAGAGACATTTTGGCACAGTCTCAGACTCACAGCTGAAGCAGAAACAGATACTCGGCAGGAGAGGGTGTGAACCTCTCCCAGTGGGGAGGCTTGTTTTATCCATTGGAAGGAGCTGAGTGATGAGAGATGAGCAACACATGAGAATGAAGAAAAGTGCCGGGTATGAATGGGTGAGAAACTGGCAGTTAGTGGCTGTATGGAACTAATTGAGAGGATGGAAATCGACTGCAGAATGAATAGGACTTTAACCTGAACCACACCAAGAGCCAATATTTTTGATTTCCTCTCTCTTGTAAGATAGCTCACACAAAGCAGTAGCTAGCAAACAATCCAATTGTGGTTGTGGCATGCGATTATCATTACATACTGTGCTGATCGAGCGCCTCAGTGATGCCATGGACTGTGGATTGTGCAGTTTAGCAAACAAGTTAAAGCAAAACAAAAGTTCAGTTTAGCCTTGCTCTAATAAAATGTAAATGATTCTTACAGTGGGCATTGGTTATCAGCCCCACATTCACCACAACGCATAAAGCAAATGGTTTACCAAACAGAGAGCGGGAGAGACTGTTGTGACATTGAGTGCTGTTTAGGCACATGCATAAAATATTGACTTTTGGTTATTGCAATACATTTTAATATTGGCTTTTAGCTCAGCTGAGCTTCGACTGGTCTTGTTTTTGATCACATGTTCAGGCTTGTCCAATAACTTATTGCGCCATTTTGGTTATTTTTGCCCAACCAATCCAGTGTTTCAACAATCCACACGCTTGAACAATTTTTATTTTCAATTTATTTGGAATAAGTTTACTCCAAATGTACCTATTCCAAGCAAGATATTTTCCAAAGTTCCAAAGAAAAAACTGCAGTCAGGAAAGGAAACATGAATCCAATCCAACCATTCTCACTCAAGTCGATATCTGAAACCTGGGAAGAATAGAGGTCAAAAGGGGAAATAAATCACTGGCAGTCAGCAATACTATTGGCAATTTATTACATAACTCATATTTTCCCTCAGGATGGTGAACTCTGGTCTCTAAGACAAAATGTATTTGAAAGTTTCACTTTTTTGCATTTCTGTATATCAGCAATCGCATTGTCGCCTACACAATCATTCATGTATAATATTTGAGCTCTTGAATGCTTGTATTATATATTTTATATCTTTTAAAAATTATTTATATTTATTTATCCAATTCTTAGACTAAGCAAAGGAAAGCATGAATTATTCCAGTTAACCTGTTAAGCCCTACGCCTGTTTTTCATGTCTCAGGCTCGAAAATGGCATTCCCAGAACAAATGACCATATCTTCGTTAAATTAATCATATTTTTTCTCAAAGTAATGATAAACCTGTAAGTTGGATGTAGAAGAGTCAGATTCAATATAGATGTTTTTTATTTTAAAGAAAATTCAGATTGAACATAGTAAACAACTGTACTTATAGTGAAAACTACCCTTGGATGATGGTAAGGTAGACTAAAAGCTTTAGGAATCCAAAGTACAACATATAATAAGTACCCTGTATCAAGATTGATGCAAAACAAGTGACATTTGACCTTTTTAGAGAGGTTTAGCAAAGAAAACTCCACCTCTGAGGTGATTTGGGTGGAAATGGCCATTTTTACCATTTCTCTGGAACCCTTTGGTCGATTTTGTTGATTGAGATCTCTTTTTGACCGTTAGAGCCAATATAATTGAAGGGGGATTTCCCCACACACACACGGTAAAAAAAAGAAGGTGGGGGCTTTGCGCATGCAGGTTTGCATCAGAGTGAACCTATCTCTCGCTCTGACATCTGGAAACGGAAAAGCAGGTTTATTGCTTATGGATTATCAGAAATCATTTCAAAGTGACACAGACACATTGGATTAACCTATGGATTAACTTCAGCAGCGTTTTTATCGTTTTAATGCCATTGAAGACCACTTTTGACCAGACAACGACCAAGGTGAGCCATGTTGCCGATTTTAGCTACCTGTTTTCTGTATTGTGTGTTATCTCACGATCAGATCGATGGGTTGGACGTGCAACTACGATAAGTAATAAGGGTGTTAAAAGTGAGTTTCTGTGCAACACGGCGTTAGCATTTTTTGCTCGTGGCTAATTCATAGGCTCAGCGCTAGCTTTGTGGGTTTTTAAAAAATAAATAAAGAGAAGATCAGTTAGCTGAGTTTCTTCCCGTTACATGGATATAAAACATTCATAGTCGATTGAATATTAAGATGCCCTCAGACGCTGTTTCCTGCAGATGACGCGTTTTCCCCCCCGGTATCGGGGGTGCGGTGGGTTCCTTGAATATTTTATGACAAGTTCTGGTCATTTAATGATTTTTCACTGTAAATAAATTACGTATTATTGCTTTAACACACCCCAACGTATTTGAATCTTTATTAAAACCTCTTAAACCCCACGGACCCGCCGAAGGGGTCGAAACCGCAACATATGCAAGCAACAGTGTCTGAGGGCTTCTTAAGATTTAATAAACTATGAATGTTTCATATCCATGTAACGGGAAGAAACTCAGCTAACTGATCTTTTTTTTTTTTTGCAAAAAAACCACAAAGCTAACGCTGAGCGTTTCAGAGCGTGAGACAGCTTTCACTCTGGACAAAACTGCATGCGCATAGCCCCCACTTTTTTTTGGTAATGTTGGTGTGTATGTGTAAATTCTCCTTCAATCCTATTGGCTCTAACGGTTTAAAAGAGATGTCAAACACCAAAATCGACAAATGGGTTCCAGAGAAATGACAAAAACGCCTCCAGAATTTTTGGACGGACACTATAATTTACAGTTTTTTACTATGTTCAATCTGAATTTTCTTTAAAATAACATCTATATTTATTGTGACTTTTCTACATCCAACTCACAGGTTTATCATTACTTTGAGACAGAAGATTATTAATTTTCCCCTTTTAGAAGTGTAGTTATGGTCATTTGTTCTGGAAATGTCAATTTCGAGCCTGAGACCTGAAAAACAGGCTTGGGGGTCTAACAGGTTAAAAACTCTTCTGTGTCTTTGACAAATCTTTTACTCTACACCTTTTGACCTTTACTATGTACTGTATGCTAATTGGCCCTTTGCAAAGCTTGCCCCTTTGATGTTAGCCACTGCTATGACAAGCTCGCAGAGATAGCATGGGGACCACACTGTCACTACATGCTCTACCTGAATAAATAATATCACATTTGAAGAAGAATGGATTTCAGAGAAGACGACGATAAATAAGAGCGTTATTTTAAATACCATGCCTCTAAAATGTTAAGTGTACAACAAGTGCCACATGCATTGTAATACACAACCACCATATCCTGTCTTTCTTTTTATATTTCTCTTAAGTTCTCCTACCTGAAACCTCATCTTGGCTTACCTCTTCTTTTTAACTTTCCAAACCCTCCCTTTTTTATCTTCCTGTCCCCCTTCCACCCTTCTCTTGTCCTCCTACAGTACCAACCCACACCTCTCAAACCAAACGTAAATTCTTCCTTTGCCTCTATACTGCTACCATACTCTTCATCCTTTCACCATAAGTCTATCCCTGTCTTCCTCATTCTCACTCCCCCTTGCTGTCTCCTTATGTTCCTCTCACACGTACTCCACGTCTATGTGTTACTTAACCACACGTCCTTTCCCTGCACTCTCCGTCCCACCCTCCTTCCATCTGTCCCGTCGCCATGCGGTGATATGAACTGATGTGTCAGCTGAGTTGATCATTCCCTCCAGCTGCTGTCTGCCAACCGCATCTCTCTTTTCCTCATGTGTCGCTGTGACTCTTCCTCCCTTCCCCTCTCCCTCTCCTTGTCACTCTCACCACCTCTCTCCCTTCCGCCATCTTTCACTCCATCATGCCTACTCCCCTCTCTTTTCTCCCATTCCTCCTCTCCCATCTCTGCTCCTGCCCTCTCTTTTATTTCCCTGTGAGACGAGCCTGTCAGATACATTCAGCCACTTGTCCACAAGTAGTCTGATCTTGTTCGGTTGCATGTGTGTGTGTGTGCATCTGCCGCACGCTATGTTGAGAAAAAAAATGTGTTTGTGTGCGTTTTTGTGTAGATGTGTGTGTGACAAAGAAAGGTTGAGGAAGGGTGTGTGTGTGTCCTGTAATATAAACCAGGTATGACCGCAGCTGGGTCTTTCTCTTTGATTTAGGAAAGGTATAACGTCAATAAATAGAAGCATTTATGAAAGGTACAAGAAAGGAGAAGAGATTAGGTATATTTCCATCCCACTGAAGCTGAACAGACAGAGGAATGTAAACTAATTTGGAGCCCAGATTGGATGAGTGAAAAAGGGATGGAGACAGAGGGAGAGTGAAGCCTTAAAAAAAACGGGTTGAGGTAAACAGATTTAGATCTTGCACAGATGGGAGAGGGACAGTGAGTAAGGGAGGAGATGAAGGAGAAGGGATGGATGATAAATGGCCAGATTTAGAATCTGTGTGGAATAAGGGAAGAAAATCAATTGAAATGGCCCGAAGATTCCTGAAGAAGTGTTTAATATACCTTGACCACCCACTTTTACAGACTACTGTAGAGGGACAGATTGAGGAATGAAACTAGGGATCAAGGATGAAATGTAATCAAGAACAGCAGTACATTCAAGTGAGACTAGGTTACACAAGTACAATAAAGTGAATTCTGTTCACAAATTACATTGATAAGTTATTTTGACCTAGCGAGATGGCTAAAAGGAATGTATTATAACAAGATTCTGTGACGTAAACAAAATGTTTTCACTAGTTAGCTAACCAGATCCAGCAAATTAATGTAAACCTTTTTTTTTTTTTTTTACTAAAACGTTTTTCATTAGAACAATCTTTTTGGTAATTTGCTTGCTAGCCAACATAAGAAGGGTTGCATAAATCAATTATAATTTATAAAGGCTATAGTTGCCAGTTAACCAGCTAACAATGGATTATTGCAACATTAAATGTGTATTTTAATTTATTGCCAATACATTACAATACATGAATATATTGCCCTTTATAGTTTCAGGCTATTTGCTTTCCAAGTAGGGTACATTGTTATTTTGGACCTACATTTGGACATACTGCGTACTATTGGATAGTTGGTTAATTGGCATATTTTTGATTTAATTGCATTGCCTGTGTGGTTAATAACTTACCTTCAAAATACATATAATGTCTTCAAGTCTATTTACAAAATAATTGAAGTCTAATGAATAATATTTTCAGATTACCGAAATATTTTAGAGCCATCTAGCTATGAAACATTTAGAACAAATAATATATATCTTTACATTTTCAAGAAACTGGGTTGATTAATTTTTAAGTTACAACTTGGAGGTTGACATGAACAGAATTTCCAAATTGGAAACCAACCAGTAAATTCTGTGACTACAGCATAAGTAAGGAAAGGTTTGAATTAACAATTGAAGAGGCAGGGCTTACATGGATCACTTCATGATGGAGTACTGGTGAAAACTTTCACAGTGCATCATTAATGAGCTGCATTCCATCCAACATCACAACGACACAAGGTGACAGCCAAGACAGGAGGCTAAGAGAAGATGACATGACACAGTGCTGCTCAACTCTTGGAGCTAACACCGCCTCGGTTAAGGTTTGAAGGCTCTGCTGACCAAATATTCTACGCTGAGGTGTCACGAACAGTATAAGTGGTTAAACATGCTGCCTGTGTGCACTAATTGGTTAAAGATGAATCCCCTCAAAACAGTCTCTTCTGTGCTGTCTAGTTTTTAGCATTCCAACTCTCATCCGTCTTCTCCCGCGTATCCGTGGTCGGGTCGCCGTGGTAGCAGTTCCAGCAGAGAGCCCCAAACTTTTCTTTCCCTGTCCACATCAACCAGCTCTGACTGGGGGATCCCAAGGCGCTCCCAGGCCAGCGAAGAGATATAATCCCTCCACCTGGTCCTAGGTCTACCCCTTGGTCTCTTCCCAGCTGGACGTGCCTGGAACACCTCCCTAGGGAGGCGCCCAGGTGGCATCCTAACTAGGTGCCCGAACCACCTCAACTGGCTCCTTTCGACGCAAAGGAGCGTCAATTAAAAAAAAAAAGTTGAGTAGACTGCTAAATTTGACTTTATTTGAATGAAACTTGCAAACAAATTCAGTGAATGCTTAAGCCCAACACACATGGCAGTAGACTGCTTTGTCTGACAGCAGCCTGGAATATATATTTTGAATGCAATACTTGGCACTCAGCATAATCATTTTTGCTGGCTACCTGTAGCCTCAATCCATATTAGATTGATCCACATGCACAGCGGACTATTTATGGCAACTCATGTATGAAAGCGTATCGAGACACCATGTATTCAATCAATCAATCAATCAATGTTTATTTATATAGCCCAATATCACAAATGTTACATTTGTCTCAGTGGGCTTTACAGTTTGTACAGAATATCAGTATGACAATACGACACCCTCTGTCCTTAGACCCTCACATCGTACAAGGAAAAACTTCCAGAGAAAACCCCACAGTTTAAAGGGGAACATGGGAGAAACCTCAGGGAGAGCAACAGAGGAAGGATCCCTCTCCCAGGACGGACAGACGTGCAATAGATGCCGTGTGTAAATTGAAAAGATAATACATTTGCAACATAGATAGTCCATTTCCTGTATTTCCTGTAGATCAATGTCCTTCTTACAAATTAACATAAATCTTATACATTTTGACAGTTTCAAGAAAGCATGTTAGACAAGATGCTTTCATAAACTAAAGGCTGGAGACATGATAGATTCCTGATAATTTTTTCTATCCACATGTGTGGCGCAGTGGATAGAGCCTTGGTCTTCGGATAAGGGGAGCACAGATTCAAACCCCACTGCAGTCAGCATGTCGTTGTGTCCCTGGGCAAGACACTTCACCCAAAATTGTTCCTGTGGGGATTGTCCACAGTACTGAGTATGTAAGTTGCTTTGGATAAAAGCGTCTAACAAGTAATATAATAATGTTGATCCATGCCACAGCATATACATATAATGTTAGTAATTTATTTTCCACAAGACTCCTGTACTAAACTCATGACAAACTATATTGCTGAATGAAAAAGGGAAATGTAACTGCTTAGAACTACAACTACAGCCCTGCCATGCACACGTTGTGACTACTCAGCTACATCTGCAAAAATGATGCTGATTGAATTAGTTTCCTGCTTATGTTACAGAGGAAATGATAAATGGGTAACCTTAAGAGGCAATAAAACTGGGCAATGATGCAGTCAGCAGGGAGCAAAATATAACGACACAGGTTGTGAAAAGAAAAACAGCCAGTCAAACTCAACAACAAGAAAAAAGTTACCTTTCAATCATGTAATAAGTTATTTATACTTTGCCAAAGATCTTGAGATAAATCATCAGTTTTGACTATTGGTTTTAGGCTGTTTCTGATGTTACTACATTGTTTTTCTGGATACATGCAACATATCTTTCAGGGGTTCAAAGATAGTAGATTGTGTATCATAGCTAAAGCAAATTAACGTCGTGCTAGTGAACAAATGCCAATCATCTATGATCTATAATGGGCAATGGCCAATCAACAAGCTGTGAAGTGACCAATCATGCAATCACAATGGTGTTAAATGTCAATCATCATTGGTGAATCAACCAAGGGACCAGAGAAGCCAGCTGGCAAATGAGTCATCTGAATTGCACATCAGCGTTCTCATATATGCCAATACACATAGAAATCCTCACAAAAGGCCTGTGTGTGCGCACACAAACACACACGCACACACGCACACACGCACACACACACACACACACACACACACACACACACACACACACACACACACACACACACACACACACACACACACACACACACACACACACACACACACACACACACACACACACACACACACACACACACACACAGCCAAATATAGTACATGCCTTCATGCATGTGCCTAAACAGTGCTCTCGAGTCTAGGTAATTATTCCAGCCATTGCCATGACTGACACGGACTTAGACTAACTATGATGTGGGTAATGTCCTCACTTAAATTGCTCCTAATGATACTGTACATAAAAAAACATGCCAGCTACATTAGCCACAAAACACTTTCTGAAAGTGCTATCATAATTAGATCTACATTTAAGTGCATGATAATGACTTTAAGTGTTCACACCAGAGATGAACAGCATACCTTGTAAAATGTTAAGGGAACATCTGATGGTTGTCGTCCATTGTTGTATTCTGTTGTAACATTGTCATAAGTGATGGGTTTCATTTTGGAAAGTTGGGTTTCATAACTTCTACGCCTATAGGCTCAATATTTGGACAAATGTAATAGTTAGCAAATAGCTAATTCAGAGCTAATATTATAGAGATCCATGCAATCTAATCAACCTCAAAGCCTTTCTTTCATGTGACTTTCTTAAAAAATGAGGGTGTTTATGATGTTTACTTGCCATTTTAAATACAAGTTTGCTTGCTTTGTAGCGTTTTATGAGCCTGGCATGCTAAAGATGGCATCTTCTCATACATTTTACGTTTGTGTTTTTCGGATTTGTGTGGGCTAATGATAAAGGACACCTATTTTCAAATGATTAAAATGCTGACGATAACAGAAGTTATGGTTGATAAGGCTAAGAGAGGACAATCACTGTTTGGGGTTTAGTGAACAGTGAATTCAAACTTTTTTTAAAAACAGATATTTTACTGTTTCTTAAGTTCTTCCTTCCCGGAGCAGATATTTTAGTATTTTATTAAACAAGTCTCTATACAGTACCCTTAGGTTTGCTACATATTCTCCATCCTGTGGGGACAAAACTAATAGATCCAAAACCAGGCTTGGCTAGTGTGTTTTTTCATTAGTTTGTTAAATTAAAATTTCAATAGATCTTAAGCATAGTGATGGTATGACAATAGGGTGTGCAGATTTTACTGCAGGTTTAGGTTGAATATTTTATTTGTTTTATTTGTACTTTTAATACAAACTTTCAGCCACTTTTCGAACAGGAGATGTTAAGGGCATCTATTGCACATACAAGTGGGGCAAAAAAGTATTTATTCAGCCACCAATTGTGCAAGTTCTCCCACTTAAATAGATGAGAGAGGCCTGTAATTTTCCACCTAGGTATACCTCAACTATGAGAGACAAAATGAGAAAAAAAATCCAGAAAATCACATTGTCTCATTTTTAAATAATTTATTTGCAAATTATGGTGTAAAATAAGTATTTGGTCAATAACAAAAGTTAATCCCAATACTTTGTTATATTCCCTTTTTTTGGCAATGCCAGAGGTCAAACGTTTTCTGTAAGTCTTCACAAGGTTTTCACACACTGTTGCTGGTATTTTGGCCCATTCCTCCATTCTCCTCTAGAGCAGTGATGTTTTGGCGCTGTCGCTGGGCAACACAGACTTTCAACTCCCTCCAAAGATATTCTATGGGGTTGAGATCTGGAGACTGGCTAGGCGAGTCCAGGACCTTGAAATGCTTCTTAAGAAGCCACTCCTTCGTTGCCCGGGCGGTGTGTTTGGGATCATTGTCATGCTGAAAGACCCAGCCACGTTTCATCTTCAATGCCCTTGCTGATGGAAGGAGGTTGTCACTCAAAATCTCACGATGCATAGCCCCATTCATTCTTTCCTTTACATGGATCAGTCGTCCTGGTCCCTTTGCAGAAAAACAGCCCCAAAGCATGATGTTTCCAGCCCCATGTTTCACAGTAGGTATGGTGTTCTTTCTCCTCCAAACACGTCTAGTTGAGTTTTTACCAAAAAGTTCTATTTTGGTTTCATCTGACCATATGACATTCTCCCAATCCTCTTCTGGATCATCTAAATGCTCTCTAGCAAACTTCAGATGGGCCTGGACATGTACTGGCTTAAGCAGGGGGACACGTCTGGCACTGCAGGATTTGAGTCCCTGGCGGCGTAGTGTGTTACTGATGGTAGCCTTTGTTACTTTGGTCCCAGCTCTCTGCAGGTCATTGACTAGGTCCCCCCGTGTGGTTCTGGGATTTTTGCTCACCTTTCTTGTGATCATTTTGACCCCACGGGGTGAGATCTTGCGTGGAGCCCCAGATCGAGGGAGATTATCAGTGGTCTTGTATGTCTTCCATTTTCTAATAATTGCTCCCACAGTTGATTTCTTCACACCAAGCTGCTTACCTATTGCAGATTCAGTCTTCCCAGCCTGGTGCAGGTCTACAATTTTGTTTCTGGTGTCCTTGGACAGCTGTTTGGTCTTGGCCATAGTGGAGTTTGGAGTGTGACTGTTTGAGGTTGTGGACAGGTGTCTTTTATACTGATAACGAGTTCAAACAGGTGCCATTAATACAGTTAACAAGTGGAGGACAGAGGAGGCTCTTAAAGAAGAAGTTACAGGTCTTTGAGAGCCAGAAATCTTGTTTGTTTGTAGGTGACCAAATACTTATTTTACCGAGGAATTTACCAATTAATTCATTAAAAATCAGACAATGTGATTTCCTGGATTATTTTTTCTCATTTTGTCTCTCATAGTTGAGGTGTACCTAGGATGAAAATGACAGGCCTCTCTCATCTTTTTAAGTGTGAGAACTTGCACAATTGGTGGCTGACTAAATACTTTTTTGCCCCACTGTATGTCCGTCCCGGGAGAGGGATCCCTCCTCTGTTGCTCTCCCTGAGGTTTCTCCCATTTTTTCCCTTTAAACTGTGGGTTTTCTCCGGAAGTCTTTCCTTGTACGATGTGAGGGTCTAAGGATAGAGGGTGTCGTTTTTCTCACACTGATATTCTGAACAAACTGTGCTGTTGTATTAGCTGTAATGTGTCTCTACTGTAGGCTATTTTTTATTATATGTGTACAGCACTTTGGCTCCACCAAAAATCGTTTATAAATATGCTATATAAATAAAACTTGATTTGAAGGGAGACAACAAGTGTGAGTGTTGTATAATCCATCACAAGTGCACATTCTGTTACAGGATTTTGAAAGTAAGCTGCATTAGTGTAGGTCTTTTAAAATACAAAGCCATGCATGCAACACCTGCAAACATATTATTTGTGCATCTTCGTCTGCATAATTTGAAAAGGTTTTACATTTTGTCAGTTAAAAAAATAAATAATCAAAAGATAAGTAGTGTAATAATTAAAACCATATTTTGGAGATAAAGTTAATTAAATTAGCACAATAAAACAATACCACAGGATAACGTGGAACCATTGATCACTCTCAGAGTGATCCAACACTTTTTTTGGTCAAAGCATAGATGGCATTTCTAAAATGTACAACATTTGTTTTTTAGAAATGCCATTTGTTCAAAAAGTTCACTTGCAATTCTGTTGTTTCAACAATAATCAATGTTTCTCTCTATGCAGGCAGCTTTGGCCTATCTTATTTATCCGGAAATAATTATATTTACACATTTTTCTGAGAGTTAACACCTGAAAAAATAGAGGATAGAGAGAAAAGGGCTTTGGCAGTTTTGTTATTGTGTATGGTACACAATCCCCACATGGGGTCCCGTCAGTCTCAAGGCAAAAATAAATAAAATGTCAAGCTGTAGCCTGCTGCGACCTTGACTTGATAAAGTGTTGTTTTGAGCCTTCATGTTATTCTCTGCCCTTTGCAAGAGCCAGGTCATCCTATTGACATGTATTAGTAAGACAACCATCACAAGCATGAATCTGAAAAAAATGGTCACTTACTACACAAAATAGAACGTTTTTACTCCACAGGAACATTTCCGATATGCCTTGTCCCATAGAAAGTCCCAAAACTTCACCATCTGAATGGCCCTTTCTGTTAAAAATGGTCCAGATTAATTACGAAAGCATCAATATGTGAAAAATAAAACACTCTATTAATAATTACAATGCCTGAATTAGTTGGTGAGCAGAAGGTTCCGACTGAAGGCAATGCCGGGAGTCAAAGAATTAAACGGTGTTGCATATTAATAAGTTGTGCCTCAATTCACAGACTGCCTCCACAATTCAACACCACATAGAACAAGTATCAATCCCAAGGCCTCTCTGTGTGCAGTCAAGAAATCCTGCCAGTTTTCCGTTATTGAACCCCTGTTCCATGTACACTGTTTGATTTCCATAATGAATTTGAAGTCCTCTTCAGTTTGGAAATGTATGAAATGTGGTCGTAGTTACTATAGGTTTGTTCAGGTGATAATCTGTCATTCGGTGATAATGATCCAAGCCATGAATGTTCGTTTTCAGTAAACTATTATCTAGTTAATCACTTCTTAGGTTATTTTCGTTATTTACACGTTATTTTTCGCTTTCCTTTCCCATTCGTCCAAACCTTAGTCCCATATAGCTGCTGCCTATTCCTTTCCACACCTTTTTTTTTTCTTTCATCTGTTCTCCACCTCACTCTTCAAATCTGTATCAGAGCTGCAATTTATTTGATACAGGGACACAAATAGGGACTTATTTACATAGAATATTTATGTTTCTCCTTATGTTTGATAGTCTCTGACACAGACAGCCTTTTGAACAGACACGTACACCCACATAAACACAGATTTTTTTACTTGTCACTATAATTGCATCATGGATCTGTGATGCAGCTTTATTCAAATGTCAGAACAGCCAACAGTGGTAAAAGCAGATACAAAGCACATTTGAAATTTCTCTGATAAGCAGGCAAAGTCTGAAAACACCTCAGTAGATTGGCAGAAAGAACTTACTGTATGAACAAGCACTTTATTGGACAGTGCTATACGTGATGCCGGGCAGGTATTTGTTAAACAATCTCTGAAATGCTTCTTTGATGGCGTTGTCAACCTTCATCTTATTAGCACATCTTTTAAAAGAGCTGATGATATTGACCAAGCTTGTACACTGATAAGAAGGTTGGACGCCAGTAATCATTCTTTATGTACACAATTATTTACCAATCCATTAATCAAGAGGCGGAAACATAAAATATGTTGTGCCTTTACTAACATTGTTGTATGGTTCAATAATTAATTAGTTTTATTTCACTGCATTATTGAGAAGTGACCAGAATATGTGAAAGCAATCATTGCAAGTTTCCTTACTGTTTATTGCAGAAGTTTAGCAAGTGGCATGAGAAGCTGGAAGATTTCTTTAAGAGAGTGCTTTTTGATGTGGTCTGGAGGAAAAGGGTCAGTCAAAGAGACACGAGGAGAAAGAAATGACTGACTGACAGAAATGATAAAGCATAAAAGGTATAGATGGAACAGAGGGGAGGGGAGGGACAGAATGAGGCACTGTGGGGATCTGAAAGAAGGGGTGATCTTAGGTGAGTATCTCACGTAAATGCTGCTCTCACACAAAACCTCCCTCGCCCTCTTTATTTCTCTCTCTATTTCTCTCTCCTTCTCTCTGTCTCAGGGCTTTTACCTTCATAATTATCTCATGATGTCAAATACAAAGTAGATGAGTCTGCAGGAAAAGCAGCAACTTCAAACTACAAAGTAGATGAGGTTGCGTTTAAAAGCTCTCACTCTCACTGTCAACATTTATTAAAATAATCTTGATTTAACAGCATTGAAAAAGACATGTTTAAGATCAAAAGCAGCAAAGACCTGTCTTCCCCATTGGATGTACACAAGTTGGTCGTATGCATGGGGGAAGGCTAAGGCCATAAGTAAAAGGAAACTCTGCAGAGGCTCCGCAGTAAAAGCTTCCTGTCAGCAGTCAATACATGAAAACCTGCTCCGGCCTTCAGGGTCCGAAAAATACATTTGAATGTCTAACCAAAAATAATAACGTCCACATTTATGTGGAGTGAAGTTGAATTGTTTCTATTCTACATACAGTAGATGAAAGAGTTATATTTTTTATAAATAATGACTGTTCTTTCAAGTGAACAAGGGCATTTTTTTCTCCATATTTAGTTTTTGTTTATATAAAGATGCAGATTGCATGTGTGTGCATGTCTGTCTGTATAGTCCTAAAAAGTGAACAAAAAAAAGGTGGATCCCATAACAGACAAAAACAAACACACAATCAGAAACCTGCATAATATTTAAGCAGAGATGGCTGTCCGGGGAGTCCCTGTTTAATCTGAGCAAAGTAACAAACTCCTCTTAGGGCTGACCATGAAGAACACAGAGCCGCTGAGACAGTAGTGACTTAAAAACGGCAGATTCCTAACTTAATTGTCATATGTAGATGCTTTATTGAAAAACAGAACAAAAACACAGTGTTGAGACTCCACCAATGTTTTAAGAAGTCCCTTGTGATTCAACCAAGGAGTTTGCACTAGTGGGCAACTTTTGAACAATGCAGGTTTTGAATTTTATTTCAACTCTAAAAGCCTCTAGTCCACTAAAAAGATGTAACCATTGGTTCAACCAGACTATGCTATTCTGGTTCATGGCTATCCCTTTGTAAGGGGCGGGATGGTGATTATGATATCCTAGTGCAAAGACTAGAGCACTTAGTTGGCATAAAGGGAATTGCTTTAGGCTGGTTTAGGTCCTACAGGGCTCAGTGGTTGGACCTATTTTGTTCACACTATATATGCTTCCTCTAGGCAATATTATAAGGAATCATTCTGTACATTTCCACTGTTATGCGGATGATACTCAACTATATTTATCCATCAAGCCTGATGAAACCTATCACCTAAATAAAATGCAATACTGCCTTAAGGACTCAAAAACGTGGATGACCTTAAACTTTTTGATGTTAAACACGGCTAAAGTTATTGTACTTGGCTCAAAGAATCTACGAAACAAACTATCTAAAGATATACTAACTATGGATGGCATTAATTTGGCCTCCAGTGAGACTGTAAGGAACCTTGGGGTTATATTTGATCAGGATGTATCCTTTAACGCCCACATAAAATCAATTTCAAGGACCCCCTACTTCCATCTACGTAACATTGCAAAAATCAGGCATATCTTGCCTCAAAACGATGCAGAGAAACTAGTCCATGCATTTGTTACTTCTAAGCTGGATTATTGTTACTCCTTATTATCAGGGTGTACCAAGAAGTCAGTCAAGTCGCTTCAGCTGATTCAAAATGCTGCAACACGTGTACTAACTACAGTTAGGAAAAGGGACCACATTACTCCTGTTCTGGCTGCCTTACACTGGCTCCCTATAGAACACAGGATAGAATTTAAAATTCTTCTTCTCGCCTACAAAGCCCTTAATGGGCAGGCGCCATCTTACCTTAAAGAACTCATTATACCCTACTGTCCTACTAGGGCATTGCGTTCCAAGAATGCAGGGTTGTTGGTTGTTCCTAGAGTCTCTAAAAGTACAATGGGAGCCAGAGCCTTTTCTTATCAAGCTCCACATTTGTGGAATCAGCTTCCAGTTTGTGTTCGGGCGGCAGACAGCCTATCCGTTTTTAAAAGTACGCTTAAGACCTTCCTTTTTGATAAAGCTTATAGTGATAAAATAAAATAATCTAATAAGAGTGCATTGATGTAGATATGTTGTGCCTCTTCACCTATACATGTTAGTTCTTACTCTTTCACTTAAATCCTAAAAACGTAGATCTTATATTTAAAACTTTATCCAAACCTTTCCCCTCTATGACCTCTCGAGCTTTATTAGAGGGTAACAGCTTGCAGAGAGGCCTATCCCGGCCGGGGAGTGTAGAACGTATTCACAGACCTACTCCTCACCTCTGACCAATTCCAATTAAGGTTTGAGTGGGGACCTTTCTCCCTGCGTGTGCCTCTCCACCTCTGCTTCTTACTTCTTACTTGCTACCCTTTTCCCTCAACCTATCCTAAGGGAGTGCATGTATGTAGACATGTTAGTTTAGCTGCTGTAGGGGGGGGGGACACCTTACTTCTTCCTTCTGTCTGTCTGTACCTCTGTACTCTCATGTTCCGATTAACCCAGCTTCCCCCAAATCTCTTTTTTGTGTCTACATCTACGCCGGGATCCTGAGTCGAAGCTAATCCTGTTGCTGTGCTCGTGTGTCCTGGATCCTCTATCCTGAGTACTGGATCTGAGTCCTGGACTTTGAGTCGTGGCTGAATCTGTCACTGAGGTCCTGCCAGACTCTCACCATACTACTTCCCCGATGGCTCCCAGAAGATTGCTGACATCCTTGTGGATTAATCTTCTTATTATAGACACATGCATTTCCAAACATTTGGTCTTTCCAAACATTTGGTCTACCTACCTATGTTGTAAAATGTATTATCTCTTAGATTTACACATGGCATCTACTGCCCGTCTGTCCGTCCTGGGAGAGGGATCCCTCCTCTGTTGCTCTCCCTGAGGTTTCGCCCATGTTCCCCTTTAAACTGTGGGGTTTTCTCTGGAAGTTTTTCCTTGTACGATGTGAGGGTCTAAGGACAGATGGTGTCGTATTGTCATACTGATATTCTGTACAAACTGTGAAGTCCACTGAGACAAATGTAACATTTGTGATATTGGGCTGTATAAATAAACTGGTTGATTGATTGATTGATTGATTGATTGATTGATTGATTGATTGATGGTACTTCTACAGTCATTTCTGCATCGTTTCAAAGACGTTATACTCTTCTCCACAATGCTGAGGGATGAATTTTGGTATTGCGATCATTGTTACAGGAAAAATGATATCAAAGCAGAGCCATCAACAATTTGAAACATGAAATGATATACGTTGCTGACATTTCCTTTTTGCTGTTATACTAGACGTGTTTAGATGTGGATCCCCAGCAGCGAATGCACCTGTCTGAGTCTGGAAAAGACAGGGCAGAGCCACAGTGGTAGAGTGAACCCGAAGCTGGAGCAGAACAATTTCATAGCTCACAATCGGTAGCGTCAACTGAATGCTAAAATTCTCGTTTGCCCTCCATCTAGGATCAAAGGTTAGTGGTCAAGTGTTTATCGCTCTATAAACTATATGACCGACCAACATTGTGGCGGGGGGGGGGGGGGGGGGCTTACAAACATTACAATTATAATGTGTCCCTGATTTCTCTCTCATGCTATAACAGCATGTGAAAGATGACTTGATATTTTGGACAGAAACTGTGATATGCCAAACTCTGGAGATATTCATTTTGGCAGTGAATGTGTAAAGTTGCCTTTCCACTATGAGTCACAATGTCATGTTTGTCTATTGACATGTTTCGAGTGGTTGATGGCAATAGCTGTCCTCATGTAAGCTGTTTGATATTAGCTTCGGGCGCTGAGACTTGCTCCACAATCCATAATGTCTTGGTCTGTAGCTTCAATGACCTCAGACTAACCCTCACCTGCCTACACTTCCTCACACACACACACATACACTGACTGAACCACAACCAGCCAGATATTTGTTCAATGTGGATTTAAGAAGGACACTTGGAAATACGGACATTTCAGATACCATATTTCAGAGCATGTTGTTGCTATTATTTGTTTAAACCAAAACAACAGTTGTCTGTGTTCATGCAATACTATGGTTTGTTTAATTTGAAAGGAACTAGCTGTTTGCTCCATTTCCAATGTATCTAAAAACAGAGTTGTTGCCATGCTCCACATCGAGTTAAGGGAGGTAGAGGAAAGAGGAAATGATGGGGAGGTGACCGTCATCACCACTTGTCATTTTACCCTAAAGGTGTTATCTTGGGATTTACACACTTTAGGCCACTGCTGTAAGTCATCTTGAATTAGCGTGTGTTAACTTATTCGTATCGATAGGTGAGAAAGATTATATTTCATTTGGAAACACATGTTATTTATATCATTATCGAAATGAACTGTCATGTGAGTTGCTAGGTGTTGTTTTGCTTTAAAGAAAATAACTGAAGCAGGAATCCTTTGAATTGCATCTGTTTTAAGATCATGTCTTTTAATCAAGGAACACCATTTCCACAGAAAACAGCTTTCGACAACTTTATTTATTCTACTCACATTGCAAATTCACACTAAGAGTTACCATAAGGATAAATGTTGTTTGGTTTTGAAATGTTGGTTCATTATAAAATGAAAGTCTGTTGTACAAACAAGTGAGGATCTGAACGTTGTGTGTATTCTTTGTTTGTGAAGAAGTTTATTTTTTGTTTAATTCTTTGTCAGGCTCACAGTGGCCTTCCCCGGCATGAGGAAGACAGGATGGGTCGACACCGGTAAACAATAGCATTCATAATGCACCTGTGTGTAGCAAACCAGAGGACACAGCATAATGTGTATAAACACGGTGTAACAAACCTGAAACAGAATAAGCCAAAATCAGCTCATTGGCAGCTATTTGAGAATACTAAGGTTTTTTTTTTTGAGTAACCTCATTTCTTTTAAAGTCTTCGATACAAAAATGACAGGAATGTCATCCTCAGCTAAACCTATTGTGACGAACAATGAATTTTGTTTTGCTGACGAACTAAACACGTTCTTTACCTGTTTTGAGTCACTGGATAATTCTGCAAAGTGCACTGAAATGCTCGAAACCATAATACCTGCTTCCTCTGACAAAATTACCATCAGTGTCGAAGAGGTCCGAAAAACATTTCAGTGCACCAACACCAAGAAAGCGGCTGGGCCAGATGGGTGCAGCGGTTTTCTGCTGAAGAACTTTGCTACTGAGCTGGCTCCAGTGTGGCAACCCATCTTTCAGGCTTCTATTGACACGCACACCATCCCTCTGTCATGGAAAACTTCACACATCAAACCGCTGCCCAAAATGTCCATGCCCAAAAGAACATAAGGACTACAGACCAATAGCCCTCACCTCAGTGATTATGAAATCACTAGAAAGAATTCTGCTCCGATTTCTTATCAGTACAACACAAGACAAACTGGATCCATACCAATTTGCCTATAAACAAGGGTGCGGCACGGAAGATGCTGTGGCCACTCTGGTTCACATCATCACTAAACATTTAGATAAACGCAACACCTATGCAAGAGCCCTCTTCCTAGACTTCTCATCAGCATTCAACACAATGCAAGCAGACATCTTGGTGTCAAAAATGGCCAAAATGGAAGTAAATCAATACCTTATTTACTGGTATGCTGCTTTACTCAGGCTGTAAATCAGGTGGTTGAGTGGACTGATAACAATGCTCTTGAGATCAACACCAAGAAAACTGAGGAAATCATTTTTGGCTCACCATCTGACTCCCATAAAGTCCCCATTGTCATCCATACAGATGAAATCAAGCAGGGAGTTTCATACAAATACTTGGGAGTAATGATTGACCATCTGCTATCATGGAAGGATCACATTGAATATCTGTGCAAAAGGACAAAACAAAGAATTGATTTTCTCCGCCGTCTTAGGTCTTTTGGGGCTAGCAGAGAAATTCTTCTGTTGTTCTTTACATCTGTGATCATGTCTATTCTGCAGTACTACAATACTACCTGGTACAAATGTTTGTCAGCAGCTTTAAAATCAAAACAGCTCCACCTGTGAAAAATCTGCTCAAAGATTGTTGGTCAACCCTGTCAAAGACTCTATGACTCAGCCTATCATAACAACCTCGTGAGGCTGTCCAACAACATCATCTCTGACCCAAACCATGTTCTGAACAGTGAATATGAACTGCTACCATCTAATCGGAGCTACAGGGTCCCACGATTCAATAAAGTCAGACTGAAGCACTCCTTCGTGTATCAGTCAATCCTCACAGTAAACACAGAGCTAAATCCCAGATCAAATGCACGCTGAAGGTTCTTTGAGCATGTTTTCTCTCACTGATTGTGCTGTTATGTTAAATGTTTGTTGTTTGTGTTTCATGTATTGTGTCTGGATACTTTTGTCTGTTGATGTTGGACATGGAGCTGCTGTGACGCAAGTCAAATTTCAGACTTGATCTGACCAATAAAGTATTATCGTATCGTATTATCGTATCGTATCGTAAAAATTGTAGTTTCCTGAACTGGGGTAAGTGATTAGGTTTAAATGCTAAAGGAACATATATTTTACTTGTGCCAATTACTTAAGGGGCCCTCCTCCAATTGTCAACACGACGTTCAGTTTAATCTTCAGGAGGAATATTCTGCAGTCTGTTAAAAGTGTTGTGTAAATTTGCTGTCTCTAGATAAATAATCCTGTTAACGTCTCAGTGACGCCATCACTGTTTTTTCAACTAAGGCAAGGAGACTAGAAAACAGAAACCCTGCATCACAATGAATGATGAAGATGGCATTGAATTGCATTATGGGAAATGCAAACTTCAGTATGGTGGTGTTTACCACATACTGGATGCTTGGAATTCAGGTTATTGATGTGCTGTACACAAAACAAAATCAATCATCAAAAGGTTACACCGTTAAGACATGGAAATACATGTTATGTACTGTAACTGCTGGGATACATTTCAAATGAAATTGCTAAAAAAAAAATAGCATAAATTAATCAATAAATAAATCAATCGCAAAATATTTCCAGCATATTATTCTAAACATTTTGATGGTTGTGCATATGTGTGCCATTCTTCTGTCAAAAATAGGGTGCATGATATGTAAAAACCCAGACTACTGATCAGCTCAATATCAGCAAGTGTTATGGTAAACAGGTTATCACAGTTCATGTAAACGCATTCCATGAAACTGATGTCTGACTGAACTTAACATTTCCCCTTAGCAGCTGCTTTGTCAGGCTTACAGTTTATCCTCACACAATAGTGATATGGAGGAGGCAGTGACACTTCGGGAAAATTAAAATAATGTGAACATACCATAATGTGTAATGCACCGGGTAAACACCACATTGATTCAAATGATGTTATATCTGAATAAAATGTCAAAGCTTCTCCTGAATTACTGAAAAGCTGACGCTTAAGGAGATGGCATGTCTGCATGTGTGCCTCAGATGCTGCTACTAGCTGTTGTGTTGTATGCTCTCTGTGACATTAGTGTTTCATCACCCAACTTTATGATATGAGTGCAAATCAACTTTAAAGAAGACATTCAAAATATCATGTGGTGACGAGAAAAACAGCAGACCAGAACAACCTCATGGGAAAATAAACATCAAACCACCGATGACAGTTGGCCCCTGCGGAGGTAGAGAGGAGTTCATACATGCAGCAGGTAAGATAAAGGACAAATAGATGACAAAGAAGAAAGGGCAGAAAGAGAAACAGGAAAACTTATTGACAACAATCAGATAGCCTATCTCTTTCTTCACAGTCTTTGGCACGCTATCTCTCTGAGGGAGAGAGGGAGGGAGAGCAGGCTGCAATGAGGAGAAGCTTCTCTTCTGGTCGCAGAGACTAAAAACACAGAGATATGAAGAGAGCGGATGTAATTAGTTTGATTCCCCTATCATGAGATTAGGATTCTATTTTAATCTAAAGAATTATTTTACTACAGAGATTCAAAGCATGAGAACCTGACGTGTCAATGAATCCCAAGCTGTTTGAGTCAGTTGCAGGTCAGGTGAATTAAAACATGTATATGCACCAGTTAAATTATAGTTTTTTAACTTAATATAACACAAACTTGAGAATTCAAGTGCTGAAAATACTAAATAATGGGAAAAACATGGAGGGAGGAAAATACATTTTTTTATAAAACATGTTGTCAAATGATATAAACATACATAATCAAACTAATTAATTGATACTGATAACTAAATAATAATTTTAAAAAAATGTTTTACTTTTTGAAAGAGGTTACAGTATAATAGTATTATCTGAAGTAATTATTTGCTGACAATAGCAAACACATGCATGGCAAGGCTTTTTGGTAACATCACATTTGTAATGATATTAAAACAACAATCTGGGCCAAAACAATCAAGTCCCTACTGTACGTACTTGTTGATGTAATTAGTTCAATGAGTTCAGTGTGTACTGTGCAGCCTATCATACTCTGTATCAGTGGTGATTGGTTTGCAACAAAATGGCTGTGCTATTTTATGTAAATAAGGAGTAGGTCATGTTTATAGAATAATTACCCTGCAGCATGATTTTTCTGAGGAGTATGATCGAAGATGATGATTAAAGTCTGTGGTTTATTACACACAGGGGAGTATGAAGCCTTCTCTATTGCCCATTATTTTACGAAATCATGCTCTGATTTGTCATTTTTTATTTATATTCCATCAATATAATTTACTTAATATATTATTGCTTTAGGTGTTATCAGCTGTCTGGGCTAAGCACATTATTATGTTAAATAAATCACGGTTTCAATGGTGTAGAGTCCAAAATGCCCTGCAAAATGGAAATACAATGTGCATTTACATCTGGTCTCATTTTGGGACAACTAGATGTAGATACTGGTGCCATAGAAATACTGGCTTTAGTTTTGTCACATGTCTAGAAACACGATTCAACAACATCATGAAAACAATATAGCTCCATGTCGGCTGATTGTAAGTAGGAAATTACAGGTTACAAGAAGGAGGTATCTAATTCAATTTTAACAAATGAGAATAAACTATGTTAGGTTGTCATAACAACATGATAAAACAGGGTTGATGAAAACAAAGAGGGAAACATTTTGCAAGTCATTGTCATTATAGTACTGGAAGTTATGAACACTTCCTCAGCAGCAACAGCGACATCACAATAATAAAATCATCAATGAAACACTGCATGTCAAAATCAATTATGCATTACAGTTTCTTTTTTTCAAACCACACCACAGGGTTTTATGCACTCCAATTTTCCTTTCCCAATTGAAGTTTGAAACTCTTTGAGCGTAAAAGCACTATACCGCACAGTTTAGTCTTGCTACTATAAATGCCTTCAGTCCATAGTCAGAGAAAGTCTTATTTTATTAAGTGGTAAAAAACACACCTCGAAGCAAGTGAGTTCAGATGAAACTATTAACTTGAAACTACATCAATGTCAAGACTCACAGGAAACCTTTTAGAGCAAAGGTCTGTATAATGAGCGTGAATTTTGATTGACAGTGACTGGAGGAAGTGAGCAAGTGTCTGAGTTGTGGGACGAAAGAGAGATGAAATTAGAAAATTATAGAGACCAGACGTGTCTCAGTGTAATGGTCTCCTCATGAAGCGTTGGAACGCTGATACCTACTGCATACTGCGGCGTTATTAAAGAGAGAAGAGTGAGTGTGATGCTTTGTGCTGTAATAAGACAGATTTAAAAAAGAGCAAGTAGAAGTATGATCATGGAAAAAGATGACACTCACATATAAAATAACTCAAGCTATACAGTATGCAATTGTTGCATTATTGATACAGTTTGTACACTCAAGTCGAATTATCGATAGCAGACCAGAGTGAGTAGATGTTAATGTACAGTAGTTCAGAAAACATATTTTATTGAGTGGAGAGGTTAGAAAGAAGGAAGGGCTTTTTTTTTTTACATTAGCCAGAAGAGGGTTGGTGATAGAGGAAAGGACAAACCAAGAAAGAGAGAGAAATGGGCACGCTGACATTTACAGGGGTCTCTATTCTTCAGCCAGATCCCCTCGCTTTTGAAGACCGGCCAAATATTCTGTTTACATGACTGCCTTCGCTGGCTGGAGCACACACGAGTGAAATCACAGACATGAGGTTCAGGATACTGTGGGATTAGAGTAGTGACATCTCATTGGTGGAAAAGGTAGACTCTACCTTATGCTCTACTGACTGGAGGATGATATTCCACTTGGCTTGTGAAAGAAAAACACTGATAAACAGTATCCTCATTCCAAACGAGTGATTTATGATTTGTAGTTTGAGTAGTGGTGTGCAACTTGATTTTGACAGGATAACAACTGGTGACTTCTATAATTGTGTGAGTAACATTCTGTTTTTAGACTTCACTGTTTCAATGTGTGTGCTCTGTATAAATGCTCTGTCGTTGATCTGACTGAAATTGTGATTTTAAATCTCAAAACCGCTACAGTATCTGTCAGGCAGAAACTTGGGACAAGTAATTTGACTGAAACCTTAAAACTGAACTAACTGACTGCTAGGGTTAACTTTGGTTTAAACATTTGTAGAATACTAAGAGCTTTATTTATTGATTTCCTTTTGAGGGCCACCAGCTGCAGAGAGTTAACTAATTAAAGGGGCGTGGCCCCACAGTTGTGAGAACTCAGCAATCAGGTGTCTGACAAAGACATTAGAGTCCTGCGGGAGTCAAAGAATGACAAAGACATTAGAGTCCTGCGGGAGTCACGAGAGGCAAAGAGGAGGCAAATCCTACTTTGATTGAGCTAAGTATCGCTGGTGTTTTATTGAGTTTTTTAGCCCCTCATGCTATAATCATGTGTATTTTCTCCATTCCTGTTCATGTTTCTTCTCGCAATTATCACTGGCCCCGTGTATTTCCTAATCGATATAACCGGCCTGCTCTGGTCTATCCCACATGCTCCACTGAGATCCAACATCTAGTTTGGGTGGCCTGTGGAACTGCCAGTCAGCTGTTCCTAAGGCTGACTTCATTTCTGCCTACGCTTCCCTGCAGTGTCTGGATTTCCTTGCTCTCACTGAGACCTGGATTACTCCATCCAACACATCCACCCCAGCAGCTCTCTCCACAGCATATTCCTTCACCCACACACCCAGACCCTCTGGCAGAGGAGGTGGCACTGGTCTCCTGCTCTCTCGAAACTGGAGCTTTTCCCTCTTCAAGCTACCTAACTTCACTTCTTCCACCTTTGAATTCCATGCCGTCACAGTAACCCATCCTATACAATTAACCATTGTTGTTCTCTACCGTCCACCAGGCGCCTTGGGGGACTTCTTGGAGGAGTTAGATAATCTCCTCTCACACATCCCTGAAACTGGCCCTCCCGCTGTACTTCTCTGAGACTTCAACCTCCAGACAGGGAAGATATGTGAACTAACATCTCTTTTAACCACCTTTGCTTTCTCAATGTCTCCATCCCCACCAACTCATAACGCTGGCAATGTCCTTGATCTCATATTCTCAAGGAACTGCACTACTTCTAACCTCTCTGTAAACCCGCTCCACACATCACTTCTTCATTTCATTCTCTCTACCCCTTTCCAAACATAACGAACTAATCTCTTCTAACTCTGCACCTGTCCGCCGCAACCTTTGTTCCCTCTCTCCCTCTACCTTTGCCTCATCGGTGCTCTTAGCCCTCCCTTCCTCTGACTCGTTCCAACTCCTGCCTCCAAACTCTGCTGCAGAAACTCTCCTCTCTACTCTCTCATCCTCTCTGGAGTCTCTCTGTCCTCTCACATCTCGGCAGGCTCGTCAGTCCCCTCCTGCTCCCTGGCTAAATGGCGCACTGCGTGCTTAAAGAACCATCGTTAGGGCAGCAGAGCGGAAATGGTGGAAATCCAAACACCATGACGACCTCCTAACCTATCAGGCTCTCCTCTGCTATTTCTCTGCTTCCATCTCTCAGGCAAAAAGCACTTTCTTTCAAGATAAGATCCAATCTTCCTATTCCAATCCCAAAAAACTATTTTCCATCTTCTCCACCCTGTTGGACCCACCCAAAGCCTCTTCCCCCTCCTCCCTTCTGTCAAGCGACTTTGTTAACCACTTTGAAAAAAAGGTTGATGATATTCGCTCTTCTTTTTCTGACTCACCTTTACTCACCACTGGGTCACCAGACCCTTCCTTCACCCACACACTGACCTCCTTCTCCCCTCTCTCTCCAAGTGAGGTTCTTACCCTCATTACATCATCAACACTTCACTAACTTCTGGTCACTTTCCAAACAGTCTCAAGGAGGCAAGAGTAAACCCTCTCCTAAAGAAACCCACTCTTAACCCGTCTGATGTTATAAACTACAGGCCTGTCTCTCTCCTCCCGTTCCTGTCTTTAAACAACTCTCCTGTTATCTCCATCAGAACAACCTTCTGGATCCGCACCAGTCTGGTTTCAAGGCAGGTCACTCAACAGAAACTGCCCTCCTTGCTGTCACTGAGGAACTGCACACGGCTAAAGCAGCCTCCCTCTCCTCTGTCATCATCCTTTTGGACCTGTCTGCTGCATTCGACACGGTGAATCATCAGATCCTCCTTCGCACTCTCCAAGAACTTGGAGTTTCAGGCTCTGCACTTTCCCTCCTCACCTCATACCTCAAAGACCGCACCTACAGGGATACTTGGAGAGGGTCGGAGTCCGACCCTTGTCAATTAACTACAGGGGTCCCTCAGGGCTCTGTTCTTGGTCCCCTCCTCTTCTCCTTGTACACAAACTCGCTCGGATCAGTCATTAGCCTGCATGGTTTTTCATACCACTGCTACGCTGACGACACCCAATTAATTCTGTCCTTTCCCCGCTCAGAGACCCAGGTCGTCGCACGCACCTCTGCTTGTCTAGCTGACATCTCTCAGTGGATGTCTGCTCACCACCTCAAGCTCAACCTTGACAAGATTGAACTGCTTTTCCTTCCAGGAAAATATTGTCCCACTCTTTACCTAACAATCAACACCTCTGACCTCTACAGCTCATCCGGAATGCAGCGGCTCGTCTGGTCTTCAACCTTCTTAAATTCTCCCACACCACGCCGCTCTTCCGCTCCCTTCACTGGCTTCCAGTAACTGCTAGAATCCACTTCAAGACAATGGTACTTGCGTACCATGCTGCGAATGGATCTGGCCCTTCCTACATCCAGGACATGGTTAAACCGTACACCCCAGCACGTGCACTCCGGTCTGCATCGGCCAAACAGCTCGCTGCACCCGCACTGCGAGGGGGACCCAAGTTCCCCTCAGAAAAACACGTGGGTTTGCTATCCTGGCTCCAAAATGGTGGAATGAGCTCCCATTGAAATCAGGAGAGCAGATAGCTTGCACATCTTCCGGCGCAGACTGAAAACTCATCTCTTTCGACTCCAGTTCGAGCGATAGAATTACTAACAAAGCACTTATATACTAATAAAGGACTGGCTTATCTAAAGCCAGTTGAGTAGCACTTGAAATGTTTTAGCTCTATGAAACCTGATGTACTTATATGATTCTGTTTTCTTCAAGTTTGTATTTTGTTGGTCGAACGCACTTATTGTAAGTCGCTTTGGATAAAAGCGTCAGCCAAATGCAATGTAATGTAATATAGTTACTTCTTATCTTTGAAAAAAAGGCAGCATTTCACAGAAAAAAAATAAAAATCTACCATCAAAAAGAAGAGGAAATCAAAAAAGTTTGGGTCGAACTCAGAGTAGCTTCTGATTACATTTATTATGTAACAGGGTCAACCCTAAACTCTGAAGAGCTCTTTACACGATTGTTTTTCTCTGGAGAAGCGTTTAGATTGTAATAATTCCAGTCTCCTCATGATACACAGTGTGTAAACAAGAGACTTAAGTCTTGGTGTGTATGTTGTACTACATGGACATTGAGTGTCCAGTAACCTTGATCTAATGGAAGAGTTTAATGGACATCTGAAAGGGTTTGCCCACTAGATGTATGCTGACTCAGACATGCAGGCACTTCTGCAAGAGAGAAGTGTGCTGTTGCGCATAAAGCATTTCCTGACGGCTCCCCCGCATCCACCTCATCTGAATTGTCATCATGGCTCAAGCCTTCCTCCTCCTCCTCCTCTAGGGTATCACCTCATGCTGCACAGACGTTGTGGAGGATGCAACACGCTCCTGTCACCTCAGGGGCAGCAGAGGCTGGATCTCCTCCGCCCTCAGAAATATCTTCGCCAGCAGGCTCCTCGCCATGGCATTGTGTTTGTTGTAGCACGCTTCAGTTTGGCCTGCATAATAAACATGCAGGTAGAGAATTCTTTTTTTTTTTTACGGCTAAATCACTGATGTATATTATACCATGTCTCCTGAGGGTGAGTGTCTGTGTGTGTGTTTTGATGGAGAATTCTTACAGTACCTCTTACAGGCTGGTTAAGTTTGGAACATAAATAAGGTATCTGGGAGACACAGGCTTTGTTTTTACAAAGAGGGCTTGCATAGAACAAGCGTGACCTGACCGGATGCTGCCATGGAAATGTAAACACCCAGAAATGGACCTCAGGCAACACAGACCCCCAGCAGTAGCACCAATGGTTCACACAGCATTTGTTCTGCTCTTCTGCCCAAGGGAGAATCCTGATGTGTCACACGACTGTGGACAAGAATTCCCCAAGGCCACCAAGGCGAGAAAAGCTTGTCACCTATCCCCTCAGGCCTGAGAAAGTAAAATTCTCAGTTTGGTGGCTCCATTCACAAAGCTTTGACAGGGCAACATCAGGAACAAGATGTGTGTGCTGTTCAAAAATGTTGCCTGAAGGTGAGGTGTCAGGGAGAACACAGACATAGTTCATCTGAAAACTCATTTCTTCAGAACCAGTGTATAAACATACAAACATGAATTTTAAGGTTGAGTGGCTTCACACTTAATAAACCTTTGTGACTTATTTGTCACATATTACCATCGACTGTATCAATTCCTGCTGCCCCCAGGAATATCCATTGTTGTTCCTTGAGCAATGATCTGACTGAGTCAATGTATTGTATTTTTAAGGAAAGCAATTATTTGGAATATAAAATAATCTTGCCTGAATTAGATGCTTGATTTGATATACTCTTCACAACTGTGTATACTTGCTTGTCGCCACCAGACTTTGAGTCCTGACCAGAACAATTACAGTGTTGGTCATTGTGTAAAACACATTGTTCACTGTAAGAAGCAAAAACAACTTAAGGGCTGTGGTTACTAATGGCCTTTAATAGGCTCTCTACCATTGACAGCCAAAAGGAGAAAAAACGGTTTCCTGCAGCTCCACTGATTGCGAGCCACTTCTCAATGCCAGCCTCCATCTCCCTTTCATTTTCATTGTTTCTTATTTCCTCAGATTGTTCTGGCTGCTCCATTTCCTTCTCCATCTGTTCTCCATCTTTTGCTCAATGCCATTGTGCCAAGTCCATATAAGTAGCATGTAAAACGACCTGACTGGAAACAAGCCATGAGAAATAATGTTCTGTCCCTACCTTAATGTCAGATACATTTTCTTCGTCCCCCCCACCCCCATCTCTCTCTCTCTTCCTTTCTCTCGTACCTCCCTCTTCTTCCTTTCCATTGCCTGCCTATGCCAGGCCTGCATTGGGCAAGAATCCATGTGCGGGACACAGAGGTCCCTCTGTGGAGGCTGATAGGCAATTCCTGTCATGAAAAGAACATGAAAGAAAACAACACTCACATGGCCACTGAAACTAAACACACACACACACACACACACACACACACACACACACACACACACACACACACACACACACACACACACACACACACACACACACACATGCACACACACACACACACACACACACACACACACACACACACACACACACACACACACACGCAAAAATGAGTTTAGACACATTATGTAAATGCATAACACAATATCATTTTCTCACTTACACTACAAGAAGATATTCACTCATTTGCACACACAGTGTTGTAAGATGCATGAATAGGTTTTTCACAGCAGACAGTGTGACTTTTCACAGCATGGAAAGCACAGGTGTTACTTATGACATCAGAAATGTCTCTGTTCTTTTCAGTCTCCTGGTAAACCGTGATGTTAAGCCAGCATGAACACAAATCAGGGGTCTGAAACTAAAGCAGCTACATGGAATTCACCCATCAGTTGTTTTTTACTGTGGAACTTCAAAATAACTTTGATGAGAAAGGCCTGAAGGTAAAGTCTCAACAGTTGGTATTTGTTACTTGATTTTTACAACAGTGTGTATCTCTTCTTTACAATGCTGTTTGCCAATTAAGCTAAAATCTTTGTTTGATGATTTTCTAGAGTCAAAACAAGATATGACATTGCTATAGCCATTTGGGTTAATGGTACAATATTGTAAGCAAACATTTGCCTATTTACAAATTAGCTGTAACAAAGCAACCATTCAACCATTCATTTGGAGTTGTGATTGTCGACCAGATAAATGTAATTCCAATATTTGCTCTTCCTTAGCTCTGGTCTGGTATTAACGATAACGAGGTCATGAGACAAATATAAGGCTGATAAATTATAGATTCACCAGCTAGCCCCGAACTGTGACTGTCAGCTGTTTGCGGCTCAGCAGGTAGCTTGTGGGTTTTAAGATCTATTTCTAAGCAGGAAAACACAGTTTTTTCAAGCGTTTCGGTTCCAGAGCCCTGCTGCCATTCGGCATGTTTCCTCACTTGTAGGGCTTACAACTTCGAACCAAGCCTTCATCCATACTAATTTCACCTGCAGTTCCTGCTGTGACAAGTAGAAATGTCTGCTGTGAAAAGTGCTTTTTGTAACAATACATATTTTATCCCTTCAAATATGCAATACGCTAGAGAAAAACAACTTTTGAATATATCCATATTGCTTCACTGGATATACAAGTTTTCATAAGGTTGCAAACAAAATAAGTGACAAGTGCCTTTGGAAGCATCCCAGTCATCCAACAGGACAATATGCTATGCTGTATTAACTTTCAATAGGTGGGCATTTTTATTTTGGGAGTGTTTGTGTGTGTATTTATCTCTGTTACTACTGATATCTCTTTCTCATTGTCTGAGTTTGTTTGTGTTGCGTCTTGCTGAGACATTAAGGACTCTGTTTAATCTCCTGAATAGTGGGTCTTTCAGTGTAGCACAACAGCCGGAGGAACTGTTTAGTTGGGTATGCAAAAATGTGCATTTTCACACAAACAAACATGGACGCATAACCACAAAACAACGTGTTCACATAGACAAGTTTATTGGTAAGCTGCATGTGAGTTTATTGTTCTTTTTGCCTACAGCCTGAGATGAGTTAGTAAGTTATTCATCCACATTCTTTTCAGTGTAACATTGTTGAACCAAATCCACCTGATGTAAATTCAGAGTTTATTTGCACTCCCCAATCAATTCCAGCAACACTATGCCCATGATGGCCTAACAACATTTGATGATTGTGTACAGACAGTGACACTTTGGGGCAAAGGAGTTCTATATCAAGGTCTGACTCATTCAATTTTTTCTGCAATTCCAGTTCCACTCAGTCACTATTCAAGTACTCAACAACGACAACTACTTTTATAACTGTAGTCTCTTAAAAAGCTCTTGTGCCCAAGTGAGGATGTTATTATAATTGTATTCCCAGATGTTGTTTGGAGACTCCTTGTACATAAGTCAAAGCTCATGCAGAGCATTCAAACAGCTTGTGTCACTATAATAACAAACTAAAAGACCCTACCCTCAAACAATATGATGCTGTGTTATTTCCATTTAGTGTGACATTCGTTCTCTTTTCTTAAGTGTGTGATGTTTATTCTTTAATGCCTCCCTCTGATGTGTTCCTAAGTCCAATGCTCTATCATCTTCTTGACTTTTCAACTTACACCCTCCCCTGACTTTCACTTTCATCAAATGATGTTGATTGCTCACCACTATTCTCAGCTTTACCACCTTCTCAGTACTCTCTCTCTGCTTTATTCCCTCTTTTATCTCTGTCCTCTCCTGTTATTCTCCCGGTTTATAATCTGTCCAAGTTTAACCCGCTTCGCAGACGAATATTGTTTCTCGCTTTATTGGCCCTGGACTATTGTCCTGTTACGTACAGCAACAGACCTGTTTTGTAACGCAGACCAAAGGTGTGAGCTCGACATTGATTGTTCTGGCGGTAAGAGCAAAATGTTATGGATTTTCAATTGCATTTATAGATGTGATTACAGCCCCGTGTTCGTGTTTTCATTTGGCGGGGACAGGAGGTCATCCATCACAGTACAACCTGGGAGCATTTAACATTACTGTAGCTATAGACACCCTATAATGTAGCACATATTCACTCATGCTTAGCTGAGCACAAAACAGTAAAACACCTCTTAAATGGAAGAGTTTTGTTAACAAAGTCTAAGGTTTTTAGTCCTGTCATTAAACAAAGATCAGCCTTCACTGTTCAAAATACGTATGATTTTATCCTTTTTATTTATACCAACTGTAATGGTATTTCACTTTTTACTGACCCTTTTTGATAATACATAAAAAAGGAAGTGCCTCCATATAAAAACCCACAGTGACCATGATAGACCGTGTGTGTGTGTGTGTGTGTGTGTGTGGGGGGGTGGGGGTGGGTGTGGGTGTGTGTGTGTGTGTGTGTGTGTGTGTGTGTGTGTGTGTGTGTGTGTGTGTGTGTGTGTGTGTGTGTGTGTGTGTGGCACATAGGCATGCCCACTGATGAGCATCCTTATGCTATCAATAGTAAGAAAGCTAACCGCAACAATTCATAATCCAGCACAGGGATGGTGACTATATTTTCACGTATTCCATTTTATCAACCAGCTGCTTGATATCAAGTAAATACACATTCAAAACCTATTAATTTAAATTATGAACTTGTATTGATGTTAATGGCTAATTTAGGTTTTTTACATCTTAGCTGTTTGCAGGATTTTTTGTTTTGTTGGAACTGTTGTAAAGCTGATGCAGGATCATAATCAAACCAAAATAAAGAAAGTCCTCCTACATCCAAGCTATCTTAAAATCACAAATTACGTTGCGATCAGAGCCAGCACTTCTATGCATCTATTTCTGGTTATTTGTGTATCACTGCGGATTATTCCCTGTGTGTGTTTGTGCGTGTGTGAGTGAGTCTGTCCTCAAGGTTTACAACAGCAGCGTGATAAACATCTTAATCCCTTATAATTGCATAGGGTCACACACTCTACACACATACATGCCTCTCAAGTGGGATCCTTATACACTTCCTGGTAATTACCTCGTCGATCAAGCAAACAAACTCTGAGAGAATAAGCACAGCAAGGTTGAGAGAGAAAGAGAGGAGGAAGGGGGGGGGAGTTGTATAGCAAGTTTGGAAGAACATGGGGGTCCGAGGAGGTTGAATTGAAGGTAGGATAAACCTTAAAGCGGTTGCAAAATAGAGTTTAAAGAAAAAAAGAGGAGAGAACAGGAGAATACAGGTATCCTGCTTCAAGCCAAACTGTCATTTATTTTCTCCTCCCTCCTCTCTCTCAATCCTACTCCATCCAACTGGTCCAGCCCCCCTCGCTGTTTCTTCCACTCTGTGTTTCACTCATCTATTCAGCTGTCACTGTTCCTTTGACATGCTCTGCACCTGTGGTTGTCAAACATAATTCTACACCGTGCCTCTCTCTCAGCACGGCATCCTCTGAATAGCTATTATTACAACCAACACCCAAACAGTTTTCCTCTACATTTGATGTCCTCCCAGGCAACCCACAATATCCGCCTCCACTGCACCTCCTTTTCTTCACTTGCTCATTGTATCAATCATCTCCATGCCTGCACTTCCCTCTTCACCTTCTCCCTTATATTTCACTTTAACAAGCTTCAGAGGTGACACAAATGGTTTCATGTCACATAAGATAAGATCCAAATCCCATGTCACCTTTCTTCTTCTCTCTCTCTTTACGTTCTTATTTGATGAAGAAGATTAGTCTAGTAGTTAATTAATTTTTGAAGGTGTTCATTACAAGAATGTCTCCATCACCTGCACTGAACAACCATTTGATATGCAATATGTCAACAAGCAGATTGAGTTAACAGCATACGTTTATTAACCATATCAATACATTATATATTGTTTGAAGCTAAAATACACCACACAGGTCTGCCATTGCTTTTAAGCCTTTGCAGTGTCCTCTGATAGAAAATGTTTTAACAATATCAGTATGTTCTTTTATTTCACTATCTCCTCTATAATTGTGGTTCTTTAAAACTGCATTCATTGATTTTGGGGCAGAACAACTTCAAAACGATCTCACAAACTCGACACCTCATCGAATGGTAAATGCTGCATTTATATAGCGCTGTTATTCAAATCTCTTTCTCTGGAGCCACAGCCATCCCTTACTATGTTGTTATAGGTATGTTAGCTATCATTTTCCAACTTAGAAATGTAGCAAACATGGACCATCATTGATAGATATCTTTTTTTCTGGCAACGACTTCTTAGAAACATACTGATGGTGCTAGATGTTCAACATCTTAACCCTTTTTCTTAATAGGCTACTATCTTTGGATGTATGCCAGTAAAGTGGCCACAACATACTGCCAAAATAATTAGAAAGAAGAAAGAAAAAAAACGTTGCTGCCTTTCTTTTAACTTTTGTTACATTCAATCACTTACACACACCAACTGGAATGTAGATTTGTCCTTTTGCCTTACACATGTATGTTATAAGTACCAAAGTAATGATGATTGCAAAATAATGCAATCCAACCTTGATCATGAAAGACTGACACCTTATCTGGTGTTTCTGCTCATTGTGGTTGCAAACCAAAGGCCTGTACTACGAAGACGGATTTTCGCTTGGCGAGGTAACTTCAGGGTAAACTCTGGGTTTCCGGTGTTGTACCAAATTATGCTCCCCCGCCGTGAAATGCACCCCTTGTCACGGGAACGCGCATTTGAAAATGAAAGGTTTACACCTAAAACGATGCTTAAAACGAAAAGTAAATGTCCAGGGTTTTTTTAATGATCATTTTCCAGACAGTGAGTCGTTTAGTGGTAGCTCATATAGTCTTGATTCTTGTGGTTAAACTTTTCGCTCCATGCAAATGGTGTACATTTGAAAAACCTTTGTCCGCACCCCCTAAGTAAAATGACTTCCCAGTTCCCGCGGCTATGCTCGTGCATGACGAGTCTGGATCTCTTGATCTGCTTTACGGCCACGGCTCTGAGCCCCCACGAGTCTGCAGGAAGTGAAGGAAGTGCCCTTGATTCAGTGAGTCAGGATTTGCGAATCTGAGTCTGCTGTTGACTCGTGCATGATGAGTCTGTCTGGATACCTGGATCCCTGGATCTCTGGATCTCTGGATCTCTGGATCTCTGGATCTCTGGATCTCTGGATCTCTGGATCTCTGGATCTGCTACGGTTATGGCTCTGAGTCCGCATGAGTCTGCAGGAAGTTTCACTGATCCGCATCCACTCCCCTGAGACAAACGATAACTTCTGGCAGCTATACAACTTGCTAAAGGCTAGGCAGATGGACTGGGGTACGTTGTAATGTGATAAGGAGAGTAGCGAGTGACGCTATTTATAGTTTTAATTTGTACGTCACTAGGTGTAGGACTCAAAGGACTCTGGTTAATCGAGAGGGGAGACTCATCACGACCAGCTCATTACTAGGATCTGAGTTAATGATCCGGATGAATCAGGACTCACCCATCTCTACTGGATGGAGAAACCCTGGGTTGATTTACCGAGTTGATAACCAGCGTCGTAGGACAGCTTAGCGAGATCGCGTTTGTTAGGGTTAGTTAAGCCAGATAACTCAAACATATCCAGGGTATGTTGAACTGGATTTGTAGTACAGGCCTCAGGCCTGGCAGTGTAAAACAGAGTGTGGATAAGTCCCTATTATACCAGCCTGTCGCCAAAAAGAAAAGCGTGAATGTTACCTGCAGCAACATCGCACAGATGTCTGCTTTGGAAATGAGCCCAATGATTGAGGCCCTATCCATGTCAAAGCAATCGGGCCAAAGCCAGAAAGTCAGCACATTTACATCTTTTTTTGGCACTCAGTTTGTACATCACTGTTTTCTATGATAATCCCTATGAAGCTATAAAAGCAGAGACAGTACATGCGGGGATACATCGTGAGCCAAATGTTATGTGCAAACAGATATGTATGCCACTTTTGACACAGAAATGTTTTATTTGAAAATGTGCAATTATGCACTCGACCCAAAACATGACTTCAACATTACTTTGAAGCATAAACATCTGAGTAATTAGTCTTTCATTTGTCCAGTGTATGTATATTTGCCTTTTTATTGAATGGTAGGAATACGTGTTTGTGAGTTTCAGTATGTGTGCATTTGCATATGGATGTGCCTTATTCGACAGAGGAAATCATGATGGATCATTGTTATACTGACAGCAGAGCAGTTGGTCCTGTGGGGGTAACGGATGGTGAACCTGAAATGACAGCAAACAAACTTCCCCTCAGTGATTAATTTGCTTTGTATTATAAGGGCGATGTTTGCCTTTAAGTAATATCTTATTAAAACCAGGACAGCAGCACAAGAAAAAAAGAATTGGAGATAAGGCTGAGCTCACAAACATGTATCCGTCTTCCTGTTCCATTCCTCAATGTATTCCTAAGGCTGAAGGTTTTTGCATGAACAGGAGCAACAAAACATGTCACGCCCTGCACTCCTGACAATTTTTTTTGAAAAAACAAGTTATGCAAACTGTAACCCATGGCTACTAAGCACGATCTAAATACCAATTATCCACAGAGCTCCATTTAAATTCAGCAGTAAGAAAAATTCAACTTTTTTGTATTCACAATTCTTTTTCAGAGTCAATTTGAGATGACCAGTCTCCTGGGTAACACTTTATATATCCATCAATATTAAAGAGTACATTGAGAGGTACATCCTTAACCTGGGTTTTGTATTCTTCCACTCCTTGCAACATTACTAGTGGTTGTTTGTTTTTATATCAACTGCACCTCAATATATTGGGGAAATAGTGCGTGCATGTGTGATTGCATGTGTGTGCGTATGTGTGTGTTTGTATGTAGATTGCCCTGTTATTATTCTATACGCCCATTGTGACTGTCTTACTGCATGCAGTCTTTGTAAAATGCAAATACACTTTTTTTTGTATATGTTTTATGTAGATATAGGTAAGGGAAATATTCCTCATAATGATGATGAATGAACCCTTTTACCAGAGAAAAAAAGCAGAGAATGTATTAAAGAACAGATAGGAATAAAGAACACCTTTTTTTTTTTTGCAAAAAGGATGAAGATACATATCTCTAATATAAGTGTTTTAAAAAGTCACAACAGAAGCTGGAAAAATCCAAGCCATCTTCATGTTTGGGTGAGTAGATGTAGATGTGTAGATGTTGACAGATTTATTTGATTAAAATGACATTGCATTCCCTGCATTGGTTTTTCTCAAGTCCATAAAGCATCTGTGTCATGCTGCTCATGCCCAAATAGAAAAAGGGTGACACACATAATAGACTATACTCAAGATGAGTTTCAATCCAACAGCAACTTATGACAGGGTTATTGCTTCATTAAATATTCTGACATACTGGTTATTTACTGTTTGTGTAAAATAATCAGTGTGTAGGCTGTACTTGCATAACAATATCTGAACAGAACATGCTCTGATTATTATATATATATTAATGCTTAACACATTGCAGTAAAATGTGCCTTTCAGTTCAGTATCTTTGTTCACATTTGTGTTCAAGTATATAAGAGAGCTTTATGCCTGAATATCCCACAGTACTTGCAAAGTACATACCGTATTTTCACAGAATTAAGCAGAATAATCCTTGTCAAGGTCTCGTCTTTCTCTATGTCCCTCACTTCTCACTCAGCTAACCCCTCTCACCCACACTCCTCGTTTCACATCTCGCTCTCTTTTCCCCTTTGTGTCTAATCAGAGTTATTCAATACAAAGGGGTTGAGAAAGACCTTGAATCAGAAGACTGAAAGTTGAGAGCTGAAGTAACTAAGCATTCAGTTATACAAGTTTAGTTTGCAAAGTGTGTGTGTGTGTGTGTGTGTGTGTGTGTGTGTGTGTGTGTGTGTGTGTGTGTGTGTGTGTGTGTGTGTGTGTGTGTGTGTGTGTGTGTGTGTGTGTGTGTGTGTGTGTGTGTGTTTCTTACTGTGTGGGTGGTTTTCTGTCATTTCTATATAACTTAAGATAACTTTTTACGGTTAATCATCAGTAACGGTACGTCCACACAGCAGCTTTGAAAAAATCCCCCCCGACATACAAAGCAAAAAACCCCGGTTCTACTCCACTGCACGAATATGTGCAGAAAGGAGTATGATATTATGTGCATTATGCATATAGTCTATGATGTGGCAGAGGTAAAGTGTCAGCGGGAAGGGCTATGATGAACATGTATGAGATTAATGTCTATGGTGCTATTTTATGCTACATTCCATGCTGGCTAAAGATACTGTCTATGCTTGCTAGCAATGTTTAAACGAAGTAAACTGGATATAAAATCCCCAACCAGGCGAAAACCTACCCGTTTCACCCACTGTCTCTGCCACCTCCCTCCATGCCTGGTTCCTCCGATTTGTATCCCGGTAAATAGTTCTGGTCGTAAAGAACCGGGTGATTTGCTACCGTAATTTCTCGTTTGGAATATGAGGAAATTAACTGCTGTCTGGCTCTCCCAGCTTGCACGCGGTTTGATTGGCTAGTGCTTGTACTGTCAGATTTGCATAAACGGGATTTCATTGGCTGACGCTTCCAGCTCAGCTTCAAAAGTTGAACATTGCTCAACTTTTGAATCCTGGAAAATCCTGAAAATCCTGGAAATCTTCGCTTTGCTTCCCCACAATGCAGTTCGGCAAAAAGCGAGGCAAAGTGACGTCATCCCCATTCAAAGTCAATGGGCAGAGAAGCTTTGGAAGCGTTGTAAGATTTTTTTAAAGCTGCTGTGTGGACGTACCGTGACTCCTCTTTACAAGCATGACAAATATGGAAAGGTTCCTAACTAGTCCTATGCACCTCACTTATTTACACTGTATGAATATATATTCTTCTTCCGACTCTTCTTTTCAAGTGAAGAGTTTCAAGACCCGTTTTCTTTAGATACCATTGCTACGCCACTGCAGCTTTCTATTCAAGCATGACAAAATAACATATACAGTTATACCACTTTCAGGTGCACAATTTGAAAAGCCAGGCATCTGATGTCTAGCCAAAAATGTGTTTGCTGAAGTGAATACTGTTGCTTAAACATGTTATACCTTCTAGTTAGCTACTGGCTGATTAGCTGATGCCTATTCAGCTGGGAGCCAACCCACACACAACAACTTTTTGAATGATACCAGCTAACTTGTTTTAAAATATAAATCTCATAGTTTTTAAAGATGAATAAATGAGGAAAAAATTGTGAGTGTTTGGACCTATTATTTTAATTTGGTTTCTTAAATAAACAAGTAATGTACTTTTTTTTAATGCTTACTTATCAATGAAAATGTTAGATGTATATTGTGTTGCTCGTGTTCATCCCTAAATGTGTTTTCCTTTGACATCTTTGCTCCTTTTCACATGGCTTCAACATGCAAATAAATCATTCATAAATAGTCTAATGTACAGTACAGTGTCGTATCTGGAATGTGGCACTTTCTAAATATTCATCTTCGTCTAAACTGTAGCCTATGAAGATAGTAAGATTGTCAATTATAAACTTTATTCTCTCCATGTTCAACTCTTTTTCTTTTTCCCTCACTTAATCATTTGGTTCCACCTCCTGTGACAGATTATCCTACACAGTATACGCCAAGATTAACGCATACGCCAATACAACACATACATCCCACGCTTACAACACTACTCACACAAATATCTATCTGTTTATCCATCTTCATCAGATAAATTATCCACAGTGTACACCAACATCTAAATGCATACCTCCTACGCTTACAACACACACATAGATGCAAACAAACAAGCACACACTGTAAAAACAAAATACACCCAAAATGTGTGGAAATCAAAAAGGCTCAGCATTAGAGAGATGGATACACACGCCTCTGCCATCATGATGGGGATGATGCCTGATAGAGGTATAATCTTTATCAGTACTGCCTTTATCTGGTTCGAGGGTCAGCATTAAAGTTATATCCAGCAGATTTTGAATTTACAGATGTTTCAGGCAGAACAAGCAGCTATAAGGCTGGAGGGCCACTAACTCATGGGGTTAAAGCTGTTGTGTCACATCGATGTTGGGTCTATACAAGCCCTAAAGAAAAGTGGATGCAGAAATTAAGTTGATGGCTTGATATATTCTCAGCAAACAAATACAAAATGGTGATGCATGTAAATGTAAGTGTGAAGGGGAGAATAGTCTAGCTTTAAAAGGGTGTGGTCTGCACATGCAGGTGTTGCCCATATAAAATATGCTGTGAAAAAGTGTGCTGTGTTTTAGTATGTGTCCTCTGTCACGCTTCAGAAACTGTTTCCTGTTTCTTATTGCCTGGGGAACCATGGCAACATGGTGACCATGAAATGATGGATGTCACTTCTCTATGAGTTTATATTTGTGTGTGTGAGAGAGGGAGAGAAAGGAGAGGAAGGGGAAAGCCTGTGTCTGTGTGAGTGTTAGATGAAAAGCATTTAGGGCATGTATTGAAATAGGGGCTAGTCTTGTGTTATTTAAAAAAAATGTATATGCCAATTTAAAAAGTAAATACGTAGACAACATATGCGCCTAAATATTGAGAAAAAACAAGACATAACCCACAGAATCAGATCAAATACAAAAAAAATAGGTTGTTCTCTTTCTCTTTCACACATCTTTTCACATTCGCTCTCACTATTAGTTGGCAGGTAAGCATGACAATGCCAAGCAACAGACCTGAAAACACAGATTTTGAAGAGCACATCAACACCATCATTACCCTCGCAGCTAATGCCTCACTACATCCTGAGCTGCAGCCACGTTGCCAATGAGGCAGCAAAGCTCCTGGACATGTAATTCACGTTGTAATTTGTAATCACTAAAGATGTTAATCAAGTCCAACCACTCTCTGAAACATTTTTGGAACAATATCAGCCAGCATTTCTGAGTAATTGGAGATGTGTTGAATCGAGACTATTGGTTTAAAAAGAATGACATAAGCATCTTATTTTCATTTTTTTGGTTGTCTCTCCTTACATATTTTTTCTACAAATATGAGGGTTGTCATTCATCACCATCAGGCTTTTATCTGTTTTCTTCTTGCTTCTTGTTTTGAGCTAATTCTTTATCAGTGGCATTACTGGGCTTTTTTTCATTTCTACTGTTTTCTTTTGCTCGTTGTTACAGTAACTTCTGCTCCAGAAGACAAAACAAGTAAAATATACAGAGGACACGTGGTTCATATTTGATAATTCAAGGCCTGGGTCGTAAAAACCATCATACATTTGAAGACAGTATGGCAAGGCTAGTATCAATCACTGGCAATCAAATGAGCCCTTACATACTGATATACAGTAATAACGTTGCCCTGTAGAGTCACATGCCAATATACAGCAGCCAGATATGAATATAATGACAACACATATCACTTCACTATGTTTTTTGCCCCTCTATTTATTATCATGGGTCAATGAATAAACCAACAATTCCCATAATCGTCGTATTTTCTGTCCACAAATGATAGTGTATTCTTCTACCAATAATTATTACCCTGCTGCCACCCACAAGTAAATGAATCCAACACAGTTAAGATTGCTTCTATAAAGAGTCCTGGTTTTGCCCTTGCACATTATATTATTAATTGTTGCCTCAGACCTCTGTTGCAATTAAATTGCAATGCTTCATGCGCTGATGATCTGATGGAAAGAGGACATGATTCCTGCAGATGTTGCAGTCCGGTAACCTGCTATTTTAAGATGCACCACCAAGAGAGGATTGGTGGGATTTGGCAGACCTGAGGACATTCAGTGATGTAGAGAGGAGAGAACTTTAAATGACCTTGGTATTATTCGGGGAACTGTGTGTGTGTGTGTGTGTGTGTGTGTGTGTGTGTGTGTGTGTGTGTGTGTGTGTGTGTGTGTGTGTGTGTGTGTGTGTGTGCGTGCGTGCGTCCAATAACTCCCTGGTTTTAGCTCTCTTGATAATCAGCACTGCATACACTGGAGAGAATGCTGAGTCCTAACCAACCATTCCAATTTCAACGAGAGCACAGTAGTTTCTGTGAATGATGCCGGTTGCATGACCTTTAATCATCAATGGACATGCAGGTCTTTAGATTACAGTGCATGTCGTGTGCTTAATGTGGCTTTGACAATGCACCCCACCTGTGTGCGGACCTGGCAGCTGAAAGCAAACAGAACGGAGGGCAATCAATCTCCACACCAAACTGCGGTGTGCTGCTGGATTTCCAGTGATGGATTCCTCTTCCCACTGTGCAGGTGCAGTGAGGAGGTAAACCTGACTGTTCCCAGGATAATGTCACCACACCGGCAGAAATTTCACTGTGTGCAATGAGCTCGCAAAAAATAAATAAGGTCCATTCTGTCAGTTTGAATATGGTCACTTGTGAAAGCATTACGCCCCCTATAATGTCATCAGTCTTGATCAGCAGCACACTGTACTGAAACTAATACAGGGAAATGTTCTACAGTGTGAACATATTGGCATTTCAACGATCTGTTGAAACCTTTAAAAAATAATTGTGAAATGAATATACTAAACAATTATCGAGGAGAGCAGTATCTTCATCAACAGAAAGATAACAATTAAAAGGACTAGTGAGCTAATTCTATTGATCAGCAAATGTAAGTAAGGAGCATCGTGTGCCACAATTCATGGAAAATACAGATTTGAAACCCTCGTTAAATCAGTATATGTTGATGATCATAAGCATGTAAAACCTTTAACCTGAGCCTTTTATATTTTAGTTGCACATGTATTACTAATCAAAGCAAAGAGAGATAGAAGACACTTTAACTTAGATGTATTTGTGAATTGATTGTTAAGCCTATGCTGCAAAGATGAAAGCGTCGGACAATCAAAGTAATTAAAAGACAACACAATGCTATGATTCATGATCGAAGCAATCATACCATTCTTTATATATTTTTTTATTTAATTTTTTAACATATATTCTTTATTTTCATCACAATCATTTTAGCAGAACTCAACTTAACTCCCATGAGTCTGGAATATTTGACATTACTCACTTTAATGCGAGCAGAGCTCTCTGTCTTTGCCCACAAATAATATGTGTCTCGGATATTAAACATGCCACCAAAGAATGAATAAAACATTCACAAGGAAACTACTTTTGAACAAAGAAATTAAAAATGCACTTGAATCAGCATATGTCTTGAACTCGAACAGAATAAGAAAAGCTGGGAGGAAGGTTCCCTTTGTGCGTGTCAAAATAAGTCTAGCTGTGAAACAGAGAGCGGGAGAGGGATCAGTGTCTCATGCTTATGTGATAATGTGCTTCAAGGCCACAGTGCTGTACACAGAGGAAGGCTTCTTAAAATGCTCTTTGTGAGCTGTGCGACAACAGTTGTGTGTGAGTTTAGTAATGAATGTGTGTGTGTGTGTGTTTTTATCAAAACACTTTGGTACTAATTTAATAATTTAAGAATTTTTTGTTTGCAGATGCATGTCATTTTATCTGCGTCTCTGATGCAGGCTACATTATTGCGCATTGTGAAACATTCTTGTACCCATTTGTTGATGACTACCAAATGATTTGAAACCCCTTCCGGAAATAGTTTGTAAAAACATATAGAAACACTACATAGATGTATGGACCAGAAACCAATTATTAAGCATTGAAAAACTAAATAATGTTTATACATGCTTTACAGTAATTGATATGACAAGGTATGTTGCAATTTTATAATAGATATCCAAATAATTTAAAGTTTTACAAATTATTTGATAAAAAAGTTTTACAATGTATGTAACAATTAAAATAACGTACTTTTGCTGTCTCTGTGTATTGAAAATCTCAAAAATAAATCATGTATAAAAAATAAATAACGTACTTTTTAAAATTGTATTAGTAGTATTTATTAGTAAATATAATTTCATTTGTTTGTTAACAGTAAGATGACAAGTCACTTAACAAAGCAGGTCCACATGGTGGTTTCTGAAAATACAGTTACATACTGGCCTTATTGAATCAGTCCGTGTCTTAATCCTTATTTTCCCCCCATCGACTTTCCTTTCCTTCTTTTTCAGCAGAAAACATTTTTCTTATTAGAAGTAGAGTGTTTGTTTGCTCCAATTATTTATTTTGTTCCTCACACAGTTTTTTTTCAATGTGGAAGGGTCTATAAAACAACATCTGATCGATACTAGTCTGCTGCGACTGCTGAATCCCTCCCTCCCTCTGGAACCTTGAATTCATCCTTGACCCTCGGCCAAAATCCCTGCAATAAACCCAAACACACACACACACACACACACACACACACACACACACACACACACACACACACACACACACACACACACACACACACACACACACACACACACACACACACGGGGACACACACAAACACACACACACACACACACACACACACACACACACACACACACACACACACACACACACGGACACACACAAACACACACACACACACACACACACACACTCACAGTTTCCTCATATACACATTTAATTGCACTCTCACACAGTTTCCCATACATACACACACACATATGAACACACAGGCCTGCTCTAGTTGACACACAGTGATGATACGCCAACTGGCTGATTACCGGCAGCCCTCTCTGTGCAAATATTTACCAGAACCCTGAATAACTGACAAAATAAAACATAAGCAGGGAATACATTAGGAAGAGGGGAAACACTGATCCCAACCTAAGAGAGACACCCGTCGTAAATATCTGATAAGAGTGAGGTATAGAGGAGAGTAAGGAGAGTAGATCAAACCAAGGGAGGGCAAAAGGAAGAAGATGAGAGCAGATAGGGGAACCAAACTGGAGAGGAGGATAGGAGAAGAGATTTTTAATGGGTTAAGCTTATCTCCGGTAGGGAAAGCCAACTGCATTTGGGAAGAAAACCAAAGGCGTCTCAAGGTTTGGCACAAATTAGTTCAACTAAGATTCCTCATGCAGGGGAATTTTAACTAACAACACAAGTAAATAACAAGAAAATGAGTGGAAGCAGTGAGTTCTCAAAATGTCTCATTATTAATTTACATTTACTAGATTTCTGACTACTTCTCTGTATGTTCATTGTATTTTAGAATATATATTTAGTTATTATGCTTATAAGTGGTTCATGATAACATTTTACTTTTGTGTATGTGTACATTATCATATATCTTTTAAAGTATTTCAAATATATTTAAATATTCGATAAAAGCTAAATCCATCAAGTTAAGAGGTAAATGAAAATGATAACTTAATACAGTGCTACAGGTTAGGTGTAAATATTTACAAAAACTAAATATAAAATAAAGTGGTGGCTAGCTGTTGAAAATATACTGTATATAATATTGTTTTAAAGTTGTTCCCAGTTTTCAAATAATGTGAGGGTCGGATTCATGTCCATGTATAACATTGCTCTGTCTTTCCAGGTTCAGGCACCCATTTTTGGATTGCTAATCTAAAGTCAGACCATTTTAATAAATGATATGAGACATGAAGCAAATAAGGACAAACAAAGTTTGACATGTGACATATGATGGACTAATGTGCAATGGAGAAGCTGACATTAAAGGACAGTTTGACATTTTAAGAGCAGGTTTGAGAAGAGGGAGGTTTACCTGAAATAATCTGATTCTATTGATGCCGTAACTCACACCATGTCAGATAGAGTTCATTGTCAAACAGAATCAATCAGCTGTTGTTTATACCAAGGTGAATTGTGAGTAAAAAACAGTTAGGGTCACTGAGACGTTGGATGCCAAAACTTTGACTCGATGCCTGGGGAGCTTTCTGTCCCCAGAGTCAGAACTAAACATGGTAAAGCAGCGTTCAGTTATTATGCTTCAAATATCTGGAACAAACTCCCAGAAACCCCGCAGGTCCGCTGCAACTCTGACTACTTTTAAATCCAGTCTGAAGACTTTTCTTTTTGTTACTGCTTTTAATTGAAACTGAGCCGTTGTGTTCACCAGTAAAGTGGAACTTCTGTGTTCTACTTTTTATTCATGTGATTTTTATTCATGTATTTTTTCTTTTAATGTTTATTTTATTATCTTTTCTTTTTAATGACTGCTTTTAAATGCCTTTGTCTGAAGGTCTTTCATTTTTGTAAAGCACCTTGAATTGCCTTGTGTTGAAAGGTGCTATATAAATATACTTGCCTTGCCTTGCCTTGGGGTGGTGAAGAACTGGTGGGATCTTTCCTTTGACTCTTCATCAATACTGCCCCTCCTCCACTGCTTTGATACGAAGCAAGGTGACGTACATGCAATTCCAGAATGATTACTCTTAATGGGAATCACTTAACCTGTCTTTAGTGTGGATGTGAATAAGTTATAAGTGATGTGTTGAACTGGTTGGCTGCACTAAAGCAGTCATATCCACGTAGCAAGCTGAGAGCAATAGATCGAATGCCTTTGTCCTATTGCAGGACGATTACGTTACCTCACAGTTTTATTGTACAACTCAACACACTTAAAAGGAGCTCCTACAACTCAAGCTGTGAAAGTATGTGATTATGATGCACTCCAAGTGAACATAAAACAAATCACTACGAATATAATTACCATAATAATAATAATAAAAATACATTACATTTATAAAGCGCTTTTTCCTGGTGCTCAAAGCGCTTACAAGCAAGTAAAACAAAATAGCATCAAAAGTAAAAAGTGAGGGGATAGTTGATTAGGAGTTGAAGGCAAGAGTGAAAAGGTGAGTTTTGAGGGATTGTTTGAATGATGGGACGGTGTTGGCAGATCTGACGTGGCTGGGGAGGATGTTCCAGAGTGTGGGGGAGGCTGCAGCGAAGGCCCTGTCACCCCAGGTCCGGAGCTTTGTCCTGATGGGCTGCAGTAGGTTAGCTTCAGCAGACCTGAGGCGACGGGTGGGGTTGTGTCGTTGGATAAGGTCACAGAGAAAGGGGTGGGCAAGGTTGTTGAGGGCTTTGAAAGTGAAAAGTACGATTTTAAAGTCAATGCGGTGTTTGATGAGGAGCCAGTGGAGGTCATGGAGGATAGGGGTGATGTGGTCGGAGCGTCGGGTGAAGCTGAGCAAGTGGCCAGCTGAGTTTTTTTAATGCAGGTAATCTAAAAAGTAAGCTGTTGCATTAATCCAGTCGGGATGTTATAAAGGCATGGATCAGAGTTTCAGCAGCGGTCGATGAGAGGGAGGGTCTGATGTGGGTGATGTTCTTTAAGTGGAAGAAAGCGTTTTTTTGTGACCTGGTTGACGTGAGGGAGGAAAGTGAGGGTGGGGTCGAGGATGATGCCAAGGTTACAGATGTGAGTGGAGGGGTTGACAATGGAGCCGTCGATGGTAAGTGAAAAATCTTGGGTTGAGCGGGTAAGTGAGTGTGGGCCGATTATAAGTTCCGATTTGTCACATTTAAGTTTTAGAATTGTTTTGCATCCAAAATGTAATGTCAGTGAAGCAGGTACTGAGCTGGGAGTGTGTGGTTGGAGAAATATATTTTGTTGAGAGGTAGAGCTGTGTGTCATCAGCATAACAGTGATTATGAATTATTTTTAGCAAAGCTTCTCCAAAACAATTAAATTGATTTACCCCATTTTTACATTTCATATGCACTTTTTAGCCTGCATTGCAGATGAATTATCGGAACATAACAGCTATACACACTTGTTACAACCCGCTCCCTACATCATACAAACTCTACCCCTGCCTTTACACCTCAATTTGATTTCACAATATGTTGTGCTTATTTTTATCATTATACATTGTTCAACCTGAAATATGTAGTGTATTTGAAAGACCTTCAATAATTAAATAACACCTTTATGACAAAGAACACATAGTAATTGAACAGTAAGAGCTTAACACAGTTGATGGTTTAAAGACATTATGTTGGATTGACATACTTAACAGTCCTTAGGTTGCAATGACGATGCATCTAAGTGAGTGAGTTCAGGCACAACATCAATATTCAAACAGATATTTTACTCCATAAGGCGTGTTGAGCAATGTTCTTCCCTAGGCCCAGGTAAAATGTGTCCACCGTCTGTAGACAAAAGAAAATTGACAGGATGTGTTTTTTTATTTTGACCTGCTGTCAGGCCATATATCATTATCACAAAGCTTTGGGAGTCGAGAGGCAGAGGAGTGATGTAATTCACAGCTTTAGCCCCAGCTCAATGTTGTCACTGCAAAAACAACAGAGAGAGAACAAAGGATTTCAGAAAATTGTTGTGTTGAACTGTCTCCAACATTTGGACCAAACCATGGGGGAAATAATGATGAAAGAGTGAGAATGTTTGCTAAGTTTTAAGTTTTTTGTAAAGACCTCTGGAGGAGTAGCTTTTTCTCCATTTATAGATTTGTTTCTTATTGCAATTGCTGTATTTGCGTGAAATGTTGTAAACTAATGAACCCATTCACCACAATCCGGACAACCTTTCAGTTTTCAACTCGTTATTACCCCTGACATTTTAGTAATGAATCATAACATTTGTAGTGCGTATTGTTTGGCCTAATAGGCAGAAATATATTTATATCACTATGACCCTATGGCTTTTCCTGAAACTACCATTCTACACCCTACCCTACCTCACATGATGATTTCTCACATGCTCAGAATAGTATTGTTGTCTAACTGTGGAGATTAGGTCTTGGACGCTTGTTTTGCGTTTTGCTGCTCAAAGATTTCTTAAACTGATTAGCCATAAAAAACTTTAGATTTATTGGCGGATGATTTATTGAATTTCATCAGATGTGTATTTTCCAGGATCAATATGCCCTTCTCCACCTACAGGCTGCTACGGTTCACGATCTGTGCTACAGTCAATTCATATTCTGTCAGCATGGCAGCTTCAGAGAGCTGTAAAACTATGGTAAACAACGAACAAATACCCTGATCCCCGAGGTGAACAGAGTATTAGATTTATTTCGCATGGATAAGCAGCTCTTAAACCATGCCCTTTACACTTATGCTGTCTAAATTGGCTTTATTTTTACACAGTTTATTTTTTAACTGTTCTTCGTTTGTTAAGGATTCTGACATTGAGTGCTGTTAATGCAGAGTAAGTAAGCATTGCTCATCTCATCTATACACCCACAGGCACATGTGTATAAGGTCTTGGATAATTGGAGGTTGCCAACATTTCCAAGTCCTGCAGGAGATTTTCAAACTTTTCTACCTGTAAAAAACGTTTTCCATAATTGTATTGTCCGTGGAGAAATAATGAAACGTTTCCAAGTATTAAAAAAGCAATAATTCGGAAAATATGCTGTGTTAGATTGGAAATACAATAAGGGAATAGGTTTTGAACATGCTTCCATTATTTTATACCCTGCCAAACAGAGGAATTGAAATAAGTAATTCGCACAACAAATGTTTGGGGAACTTTTCCATCCCTGTCGGACCTGTCAACAGGAACATGATTGAATCAGTCAGTGACGGACAGCTCTTTTCCCCACTGGTGGATGATAAACTGTTGGTATAATGAGGGACTTCTCAGCCAAATGTGGTTGATGGAGTTCTGTGTTGTGTCTCGTCAGATTTGTTCGTATTATTTGTCTGTTTAGTTAATATCGTCAAGTCTGCGTCTGCTAACCCTTTTTTGTTGTCTGTCATTTCCTGTTTTACTTTGATAATCTCCTCTCTCATTTCAGGTAGTCCTGACTCCTGTGTTAACTGACCTGATTACCTGCCCCACCCTTATTGTTTGCACCTGTAGAGTCTCTTGTGTGTGTATTTATTCTGTGTTTTCTCTGTGCCAAGTGCCAGATCGTTTCGACCCTTATGATACTTGTCAGCCAGTTGTTATCTGAGCTACAGTGAATTTAAGTTCGTTTTTTGGAAAGTCATTTTTTGGAGTCCTTGCTTTACTTGAGTGTTTGTATTGCCTTGCTTATCACCACAAGTAGATTACTTTTTTGAATCATCTTTTGTCTGGAGTCGGGCATTTGGGTCCTATCATTTTTGTGTGTGCCCCAGTCGTAACATTCTGGTGTGCAGGTCTTGCTTCATCTGCAACCAAAAAACCCCTCACAGTTGTTTTTAATGATTATTTTCAAGCAAGTGAGTTATATTTTGAAAATACTTATTCCTGAAAGTTTTAGGGTAAAGTGTTTGGTAGCAGAAATACAATTTTCAGTGTGAAGCCATTGTATTGGCACTCAGCTAAGTCTGTGTGATCAGAAATCGATCTAATCACTCCGCAAAATCTAAAGTTAATTAAATTAGTTGGTGTGATTGTTTGTACCTGCAGCCCATTTCAAGCCCCATTACCACGAGCAGTGTGCAGTGGTACAACCATTTATACCTCATGCTGGTCAACAAAAGGAATGATTTAGGCATTCATCAAAGGCTCACACACCTTTTCTGCATTCTTACAATATTGTATTCTTCCTTACATCATTTCTGTAATTATGTTTTATATAAACCAGATGACTGATTTATTTTTATATTTCATAATAGAGGTTGGCTTGATTCGTACAACAATGATCCATTTGATATATATTTTCCATTTCTCTGCATTTACGGTCAGGGTTTAACAAATTCAAATCGTAGAAATGTCCTATTTATGTTATACAGGACTGTCTCAGAAAATTAGAATATTGTGATAAAGTTCTTTATTTTCTGTAATGCAATTAAAAAAACAAAAATGTCATACATTCTGGATTCATTACAAATCAACTGAAATATTGCAAGCCTTTTATTATTTTAATATTGCTGATTATGGCATACAGCTTAAGAAAACTCAAATATCCTATCTCTAAATATTAGAATATCATGAAAAAGTATACTAGTAGGGTGTTCAACGAATCACTTGAATCGTCTAATTAACTCGAAACACCTGCAAGGGTTTCCTGAGCCTTGAAAAACACTCAGCTTGGTTCAGTAAACTAAATCACAAGTATGGGGAAGACTGCTGATCTGACTGCTGTCCAGAGGACCGTCATTGACACCCTCCATCAGGAGGGTAAGACACAAAAAGAAATTTCTCAAAGAGCAAGCTGTTCACAGAGTGCAGTTTCAAAGCACATCCACAAAAAGTCTGTTGGAAGGGGGAAATGTGGCAGGAAACGCTGCACAACCAAGAGAGATGACCGCAGCCTTAACAGCATTGTGAAGAAGAGTCGCTTCCAGAATTTGGGGGAGCTTCAAAGACAGTGGACTGAAGCTGGAGTCCAGGTATCAAAAGTCACTGTTCACAGACGTGTCCGGGAAATGGGCTACAATAGCCGTATTCCCATGGTCAAGCCACTTCTGAACTCAAGACAACGGAAGAGGCGTCTGACTTGGGCTAAGGAAAAGAAGCACTGGACAGTTGCACAGTGGTCCAAAGTCCTCTTTTCAGACGAAAGCAAGTTTTGTATTTCATTTAGAAGTCAAGGCGCCAGAGTCTGGAAAAAGGCTGGAGAGGAGCAAAATCCAAGTTGCTTGAAATCCAGTGTGAAGTTCCCACAGTCAGCGATGGTTTGGGGAGCCATGTCAGCTGCTGGTGTTGGTCCACTGTGTTTCATCAAGCCCAGAGTAAATGCAGCTGTGTACCAAGAGATTTTAGAGCACTACATGCTTCCGTCTGCTGAAAAGCTCTATGGAGATGAGGAATTCATTTTCCAGCATGATCTGGCACCTGCCCACAGTGCCAAAACCACCAGTAACTGGTGTACTGACCATGGCATTACTGTCCTCGATTGGCCTGCAAATTCCCCTGACCTGAACCCCATAGAGAATATGTGGGGTATTGTGAAGAAGAAGCTGAAAGACACCAGACCCAACAATGCTAATGAGCTAAAGGCCGCTATTGAAGCATCCTGGGCATCCATAACACCTCAGCAATGCCACAGGCTGATTGCCTCCATGCCACGCCGCATTGATGCATTAATCCGTGCAAAAGGATTCCCAACCAAGTACTGAGTGCATTAATGGACATTTTCAAATGTTTGATTGTGTTTTGCTGTTATAAATCTTTTTTTTTTACTTGGTCTGAGGAACTATTCTAATTTTTTGAGATAGGATTTTTGAGTTTTCTTAAGCTGTATGCCATAATCAGCAATATTAAAATAATAAAAGGCTTGCAATATTTCAGTTGATTTGTAATGAATCCAGAATGTATGACATTTTAGTTTTTTTAATTGCATTACAGAAAATAAAGAACTTTATCACAATATTCTAATTTTCTGAGACAGTCCTGTATATGTTTTCTTATTCTAACACTCAATAGATGTTACAATACAAAGCCCAACACTCCAAAAACCACAGAACAAATATAGACACAAACAAATTCCCCTTTTTAATACAAAGTACCTTGAATGGTGGTTATTTTGTGTAGTTTCTGCATTTAAAGTAAATAGTATTTGGAGTAAGCCTTCAGATGAAAAATGTATAAGAAGTATATATATTTCTTTTTAAATAAATATATGAAACTGAAAAGTAAATGTAATTTTATGGTAAATTATGTCATAAGAAACATGTTATGTATTATTTATATTCCATCAAAAGCAGTGATATAATTTAGTTTGTGTTTTCTCGTACCATATTGAACCTTTGAACTATCCGATCTGCCCCAGCCCACACAGAAGCCCAAATGTCGATCAGTTTAGGACAGAAGAAAATGCATGAACTGAACTGGGGGCATTTTAAGTCATGAATAACAGATCAAGAGTTTCAATATATATACACTGGGAGGGATGAAACCCTCTTTAATGGTCACACATGCAGAGCACACAGCACACACAGTGAAATGTGTTCTCTGCATTTAACCCATCCTAGTACCAGGAGTCTAGTACTAGGAGCAGTGGGCAGCTATTGTACAGCGCCCGGGGAGCAATGGGAGTGAGGGGGGAAGGGGGTTGTCCAGTGCCTTGCTCAAGGGCACCACGGCAGGCCAGGAGATAAACTGGGACCTCTTCAAGTAGCAGTCCACACTCCATTTTTAGGTCTGGTCGTGGACTTGAACCGGCAACCCTACAGCTCACAGTCCAATCCCCTACTGACTGAGCCACTGCCGGACGAATAAACGGTTGAGTTGATAATTTCCGAAGACTTTCTGTTGAACCCAACTCTCAGTCAGCTCTTACGCAACCCCTAAAAATCAGGTTGCAAAATTACACTGTTAAATTATGCAATATATTCTGAATGGCAATGTCAGTGGCACAATCGGGACTTGCTGAGTACAAAGAGAAGTATGTCACATCTTTGACAGGTATTGTGAAGAGATGAAGACCAGTAATTCCCCACTATCAAGTTTCATTATCTTGGTGGTCTATTGTTGCTTGAATTGTTACAATCCCTGCATTTGAAGACGTCCGTTGAACCCGAGGCAATGAAGTGTGTGCTAAGTTTCATTTCATGTAACTGCAATTTAACTTGAGCATTCGCAAACCTACTTTTCTTTTCCCCACTTGTCTAAAAAATGTTAGAGTGCTGTAAAATGTAATTTAGTAGCAGTAGTAGTAGTAGTGGTAGTAGTGGTCCTTTTTTTATTTATTGTATTAACACATTTTTGCACTAAGTTATTGGTTTCTCTATATACAAAAATAAATGTTTGGCTAATGTTTTGGCTAACATTAAGTTTGTTCTATATAACTTGTGCTCTGCTAATCCCTGTAACTTTGAAATGACCTCATGAAGACGTTTACATACCTCTGTTTCCTGTCCCAGAACGACAGGACATTTATGCCCCTGCTACCCTTCATCATTAAACTCAGCTAGCTATCGATTGCATGACCTGCCCGTCAATAAGACAAAATCATTTCCATGTATTTCCCTGTAAACACTTGGTCTTTTCTGTGCTCTAATGTAGCCTCAGTTGTGTTCGCTGAAGAAAAAAATAACATGTTGTCTCCTTTACTGACGATTACATACATTTACTTTTTTTTTTTTTTTAAATACCCTGAAGAGTAGGACATTTACAAAGTACTCCAGTTGTTCAGTAAGGTCGCTTTATTTTTGGACAGAGAGAAAGCTTTTATTTACTGCCGACAAGCCCAAAAAACTAAGATGTGAGATTTGGTTGGCAAAAAGTATTGCAATCAAGTTCAAAAAATCAAACCCGAAAAGTAGGGGCACACAATTGAACACACTTGAAACCAGTGTTGACAATTTATCAACTTTATCACTATGGTGACTTGTAACACCCCTTTAACAACATAATTTCACAAATGGGATTTGCCATAAATGCTATTTCAGTCAGACAACTCACGTGTTTCTTAATATGTTTATTATAAGCAGCATATAGTTTGAGTTTGGCGTCTAGGCTCGGGCCTCATCACTCCACAGATTTACAAAGAACATTAAGTGATGATTAGATAACCATCCCCAGAGCCCACAGGGGAGCTGGGGTGGTGGTGGGGCAGGCGAGCAGCAGCAACATGAAACACAGCAGCAGGAACATGAACAAAGCAGTGGCAGCAGCAGCATAGCGAGGCAGAGGCAGGAAGACCTGGCAGCTTAAATAGAGCGGCATGTTTAGGAGAATGTGTTTGGTTGTTTGTAAGAGGGACGAGGTGCGTCACGTGTTAATGTATCATTGGTGCTCGAGTTGACTGCCTGAACTAGCTCGCAGGCTTCGCCCCATTTCTTGTGCATAAAATATTTTTTCCAATAAAGTCATAGCACAGCATGTGTGAGTCTGCAGTATTTCTGTGAGTCTCTGGGTTGACACCTACATTCAGTGAGCTAGAAAAAGCAGCTAATTAAGTACTGCACAGCAGCCAGATAGAAACAGGTAACGGATTGCACAGCTTGTGTGAAAACTGCAAGGTTTAGTTGTTCCAGTCACTCGGTATGCCATCTTAATGGGTTGCACTCACAGGCAGGAAAACTATATTTATTTAGATTTTATTTGTATAATACCATAATGTAAGACATTGGCTTCAAATGCACAATAACCTATCAAAGAAGATGAAAATCGACAGAATAAAGGCAAACACTGAGAAAAAGACGAAGACAGAAAAGGCGAAGAAAAACAAGAACAGATCAAGATTAAGGGAATAATTAGAACTAATCAGATAATCCGGAAAATCAGAGGACCATAAAAAGTCATTATCTTCTGGATGAAATCAGATCCATATACTGTAGGTCTGAAATAAATTATAAGACTTCTGAAACTAGTCAAATGTAAACCATATTGTTTTTAGAATGTATTTTTTAGGAAAAAGGGACTGAATGATTTGAATGATTAATGAATAGTAAAATAAGGGTCTTGATTTTACAATGGTAAAATATGGCTGAAAAGCCAAACATAGTAATTACCTTGAGACCTTTGGATTTAGTTTGAAAATACATTTAACACAAATCTTATTTAAATAGTTTTAGGGGAATTGTTCAAGAAATGGCAATACATTTAGACCAACAGCAGGAAGGCCAGGTTTGCGTTTGTCTATTAGCCTTTTATTTATTTTTGAGAAGCTCTTGCCAATGACTTAATGCCAGTCCGATGTTGAATCTATGAAGGTAGATAAGGTGCAAAATGCGAGAGCGTGTAAAACCTGATGTGAGCACTTGCACAAAAAATATCTGAGCTTGTGTGCATACATTTACACTTGTATAAAATATCCACGTAACTGTGAACCAAATATACACTTGTATAACATATTCACGTAACTGTGAACCAAATTTGAAGTCACAGAAGAAAAAAATAAGTTTTGTAGCTTGTAGAAAAAAAAATGAACTTAGTGAGGAAATGTTCACTTGCAGAAAAATACATATTTTTAAAATATATTTTCCATTACAAGTGCAACTTGGTTATTACAACCTCTCAAATCAGTCATTACAACTTGACGAATCTGCTCTGTGGCAGTATAAATCGACGAATCTGCGGTCTTGACTTTTGCTACACTTCTTGCGATAAATGTGTCGCAAAAGTAATTTTCACCTGTAGATGTGCGAGGAAGGAGGGGGGTTGGCGCAAAGGGGCGGAGCAATCAGAATGACGAGGCTTGGGTCAGTCACACAGTCACAGCCATAGTCAGCCAGGTCGTACCGGATGACTGCGGCAATGGTTCGTGTCGCTACCAGTCCGCTGACATGGCGTGTCAATCAACGGTAAGTTTTGCCCATTACTTGCCCAGTATTACTTTGAATATTATTATTGTGATTGAGGATTAAATCCGCTTTGAAGACCACCGTTTTATATCGTGCAGTTTAGCGGTAAAATAACGTCAGTTAGCCAGCTAACGCTAGCTTTGTTGAGTTTATGCTAGCTAAACAAGTAGTGGTTGTAGTCTAGAGCAGTAATTAATATAGTATAGCCTAGTGCTTTGGCACTAACGGTTGATAACCGTTTATGAAAATAAAACCAATTGAACTGTACTGAAATAATGACACGTTTTATAATTGTCTTGGGCTCCTGCTTAGTTTTTAAAGCCTTTTGTAAATTATCCATGCTATTTTCTATTTAGCTAACATCGAAGTAGTGTATGTGAAATCAGCCTCACAATAGATGTGTGTATATTACAATTATTAATGTCATATTTCAAGATGATTACTTAGATATTAAAATGTCAGGTTGAGCTGGAGTTCATTATTGAGCTTACTAGTTAACGTCAGTCATATCTGAAGAACAAACCCAAACCTTGTTGTTTTTATTAATAGTATTACCAATATGTATATATGTATATGTAGCGACACGAACCGTTAGCCCCGCAGTCAAGCCTCGTTGTTCTGATAGCTCCGCCCCTTCGCTCCAACCCCCCTCCCTCCCTCCCCCCACATCTACAGGTGAAAATTACTTTTGCGACACATTTATCGCAAGAAGTGTAGCAAAAGTCAAGACCGCAGATTTGTCGATTTATACTGCCAAAGAGCAGATTCGTCAAGTTGTAATGACTGATTTGAGAGGTTGTAATAACTAAGTTGCAGTTGTAATGGAAAATATATTTAAAAAATATGTATTTTTCTGCAAGTGAATATTTCATCACTAAGTTCATTTTTTTTTCTACAAGCTACAAAACTTATTTTTTTCTTCTGTGACTTCAAATTTGGTTCACAGTTACGTGGATATTTTATACAAGTGTAAATGTATCAATCAATCAATCAATGTTTATTTATATAGCCCAATATCACAAATGTTACATTTGTCTCAGTGGACTTCACAGTTTGTACAGAGTATCAGTATGACAATACGACACCCTCTGTCCTTAGACCCTCACATCGTACAAGGAAAAACTTCCGGAGAAAACCCACAGTTTAATGGGAAAAATGGGAGAAACCTCAGGGAGAGCAACAGAGGAGGGATCCCTCTCCCAGGACGGACAGACGTGCAATAGATGCCGTGTGTAAATTGAAAAGATAATACATTTGCAACATAGGTAGTCCAAATGTTTTGAAATGCATGTGTGTATAATAGGAAGATGAATCCACGAGTATATCCATCCAGGACTTATGATCCAGGACCACAGCCACGACTCAAGATCCGGGACTGGCGATCCATGACACAGGACCGCAGGATCATCCATGACTCCGGATCCCGGTGTATATAGACCCCAAACAGAAAGACATTTGGGGAAGCTGGGTTAATCGGAACATGAGAGTACACAGGTATAGACAGAGAGAAGGAAGAAGTAAGATGTCCCCCGACAAACTAAGCCTATATCTGCAAAACTAGGGGCTGAATCTAATCAGCCCTAACTATGAGCTCTATCAAAAAGGAAGGTCTTAAGCGCACTCTTAAAAATGGATAGGGTGTCTGCCACCCGAACACAAACTGGAAGCTGATTCCACAAAAGTGGAGCTTGATAAGAAAAGGCTCTGGCTCCCATTGTACTTTTAGAGACTCTAGGAACAACCAACAATCCTGATTTTTGCAATGTTACATAGATGGAAGTAGGCGGTCCTTGAAATTGATTTGATGTGGGTGTTAAAGGATAAATCCTGATCAAATATAACACCACTATTCCTGACAGTCTCACTGGAGGCCAAATTAATGCCATACATAGTTAGTATATCTTTAGATAATTTGTTTCGTAGATTCTTCGGGCCAAGTACAATAACTTCAGTTTTGGTGGTGTTTAACATCAAAAAATGTAAGGTCATCCACGTTTTTAAGTCCTTGAGGCAGTCTTGAATTTTATTTAGATGATTAATTTCAGGCTTGATTGATAAATATAGTTGAGTATCATCCGCATAACAATGAAAGTTTACAGAATGATTCCTTATAATATTGCCTAACGGAAGCATATATAATGTGAACAAAATAGGTCTGAGCACTGAGCCCTGTGGCACTCCATGGCTAACTTTGGTTTGCGTGGAAGATTCATCGTTGACACATACAAACTGAGAGCGTTCAGATAGATAGGACCTAAACCAGCCTAAAGCAGTTCCCTGTATGCCAACTAAGTGCTCTAGTCTTTGCAATAGGATATCATGGTCGATAGTATCAAATGCAGCACTGAGATCGAGCAAAACAAGAATAGAGACAAGTCCCTTGTCCGAGGCTTTTAGAATGTCATTTGTGACTTTAACCAGAGCTGTCTCTGTGCTATGATGTGTTCTAAAGCCAGACTGAAAATCTTCAAATAAATCATAGTTTTTTAAGTAATCACACAGCTGTTTTGCGACTGCTTTCTCAAGAATTTTTGAGAGGAACGGAAGATTAGAAATATAGTTGGCTAAAACCTCTGGATCGAGGTTGTGCTTTTTAAGAAGCGGTTTTATCACTGCTACTTTGAATGATTGTGGAACATAGCCTGATAATAAAGACATATTCATAATATTTAATAAAGAAGTGCTAATTAATGGAAAAACTTCTTTTCACAGCTCAGTTGGAATCGGGTCTAAGATACACGTTGATGGTTTAGAAGAGAGAATCATTGAATTTAATTGTTCAAGGTTTATGGCTGAAAAGCATTCTAGTTTACTATCTAGTGTAATATTAGAACTTACGTTTCCGGGAGCTGTTGATAATACTATACTGGTCAAAGGCAAGAGGTCATTGATTTTGTCTCTAAGAGTAATAATTTTATCGTTAAAAAAGCACATAAAATCATTACTACTGAGTGCTATTGGAATAGACGGCTCAATCGAGCTGTGGCTCTCTGTCAGCCTGGCTACAGTGCTGAAAAGAAATCTTGCATTATTCTTATTCTCATCTATTAATGAAGAGTAGTAGGCTGCTCTCACTTTACGCAGTGCTTTCTTATATTCATTGAGAGTAATATGCCAAATTAAACGAGATTCTTCAAGTTTAGTGGAACGCCATATCCTTTCAAGTTCTCTCGACTTTTGCTTTATTTTGCGGGTTTCGGCATTATGCCATGATGGAGCTAATCTATGTTGTTTTATTTTCTTCTTTTTCAAAGGAGCAACAGAGTCTAATTTTATTCACAGCGCATCTGTAGCACTATCAACAACATGATCAATTTGGGGTGGTGTACATTTTGTATAAGTTTCCTCCCTTACATGCAGACATGCTATCGAGTTAAGTATTGGTGGAATCTCTTCCTTAAATTTGGCTATAGCACTAACAGATAGGTTTCTGCTGCAGGAGCTTTTGACTAATGCTTTGTAGTCTAGTAACAGTACTTCAAAAGTTACTAAGAAATGGTCGGATAAAGCAGGATTATGCGGTTCGACTAATAGTTGCTCAATTTCAATACCATAAGTCAGAACAAGGTCGAGAGTGTGATTATAGCAGTGGGTTGGTTTATTTACACTGACAGAAACCAACAGAATCTAATATAGAGTTAAATGCAACAGTAAGGCTATTTTTATCATCCTCAACATGAATATTAAAGTCACCTACGATAAATACTTTATCTGTCTTAAGTACCAAAGCTGATAAAAACTCAGAGAATTCTGATAAGAATTCTGAATAAGGACCCGGTGCAAGGTAAACTGTAACAAATAAGATTCGCTGCAAAGTTTTCGAGGTCGGATGCGTAAGACTAAAAACGAGGCTTTCAAAGGAGATATAATTTAATTTTTGTTTAGTATTGATAAGTAAACTTGAGTCAAAGATTGCTGCAACTCCACCTCCTCGGCCCGTGCCTCGGGCAATATGAGTATTGATATGGCTGGGTGGAGTGGCCTCAATTATGCTGACATATTCTTCATGTCTCAACCAAGTTTCAGTGAGACAGCATATATCAATATTATAATCTGATATTAAATCATTTACCAATACTGCTTTAGATGCTAGAGATCTTATGTTTAAGAGACCACATTTAATCTTCCTGTTTTGTTGCACTGTAGTAGTTGTTACATTTACTTTTATTAGGTTATTATGTATGACACCTCTATTAGGTTTTACCTTACATTTTCAGACACACACCGTTAATATTGGGTATTTTATTGGGTTCGGGATTCCTATCCACACATTCCACATCCACACAAGCTCAGATCTTTTTTCTGCAGGTGCTCACATCGGGTTTTACACGCCCTCGCATTTTGCACCATATCTACCTTCATAGGATCTTCTATGGCAGCTTTTCACTCGTTTGTGACAGGCAGTAGAGTAGAGTCTTTGTAGTAGAGTCTTAAGCCCCTGTCACACTGTCCCGAAATTGACACCCGATGGACACGATAAAGGAAATGTTCAAATTTGGCTTTGATCGTAACAACATCAGGCCATTCGTGAGGGCATCTTAAGCCATCGTATGACCGCAGGTTTGAGTTTCTCAGGCTCCGGCAGCAACTTTGTGAGCGGCAACTTCGTAAGGCACACGTGAGGGCATCTTGTCAAATCGTGAGGGCATCTTGTTATCATCGGTGCCATCGGGCATTCGCCCTCAATCTGATCGGGGCGAATGCCCGATGGCACCGATGATAACAAGATGCTCTCACAATGGCCTTACGAAGGGCAAAATGGACACACAAATTCAACGCTAAAATGAACCTTCGCAAGATCCTTCGGCACATTTTTGGCATGCCAACGATTTTGCCACCGCTCACGAAGTTGCTGTCGGAGCCTGAGAAACTCCACCGGCGGTCATACGATGGAATTTCCCGATGTTGTTACGATCAGAGCCGAATTTGAACATTTCCTTTATCGTGTGTCCATCGGGTTGTTTTATTGCACAACAAAATCATGTAAACATATTATGTAAATAACCCAATGTGTGTTTTGTGAAACTGGAAAGGATATAATATATTATTTTGAATGCGAGTTGACAGGAAGTTGCTATGGAAACAACATTACGGAGAAAACTTCATATCTTCTACATATAAAGACGGATAAAGTAAAGAACAAAGTCTGAAAATATCAGTGCAGTATCACAGTACTTTAACATAATTGTTTTTGTTACTTTCGTTGCAGTTGTATGTCTTAAATGTAATGTAAATGTTGCCTTCGTGTGTGGTTCGGGCCATCTTCGTGCGAAATTCACAGTTCCATATTCGTGTGTCCATCGGGTGTACATTTCGGGACAGTGTGACGCCAGCCTTAAGAAATACACAATATTCAATGCTGCCCTTGTTTGTTAAAGAGGGCCATCCCATATTTTCATATTAGATGCAATGGTGAGAAATGTATCATCTGCGATCAAGAACATCACACTGTGAAGTGGAGGGAGAAGCATGATGCAATTTCACAATAATCATGTGCAGACAGGGTTGTAGATTGGAAAATGGGCTTTTGGATAGCAGTGGAGAAACTTTATAATTTATTCTATGCAAAGATCTAATTTCAACTTTGGATATTATGTGTCATTTACGCTCGGGACGCTGGGGACATGTCCCCACCACTTTTTGAAATGGCCAATATTCTCCCCTCTTTTTTTTTAAAGTATAAGTTGTTAAGAACGTTCTGAAAAATTGTGTGCAGAAAGAAATGTAATAATGAAACCCTTTGAGCAAGGGACATGTGCAAGAGAACATGAAAGATCTCGGTAACAGTTTGTCCGTTTACATAGGTATTTCTGGAAACCCAAAAGCTCCAATTCGGAGATGTGACACATTTAATGTTTGTAAACTTTGAATGGAAAATAGAAAAGCAAAAATTGCTCCCACTTTGCAGCAGAAAAGATAATAAAGCTACAAAAGAATTCCCCCTTTTCGTGGTTAAAAAAACATGTATGTCACAATCAAAAACATCAAATGTTTCTTGACACAGTTTTTTCTTGACCAAGTTTTCCGCCCTCTTTCTGTGAGCATGACAAACAGCAACTCTATTGAGTCAGGTCAAATTCAAGGAGCAAAGCTAGGTCTTCAGCAGAGACTGCATATATCAAAATAGTAAGGCTTCTCTCCACCTCAGCAAATGAGCAGCAAATGTTCTTCTTCTTGTGGCGTTTGTTTTTAAACCTGCATTTGCCATTGAGGCTAGCTTGGCCAACGTGTCATTATCCATGTTGACCAGACCACGGTATCCAGAGACCTGTCCTAAATGTTATGATTAGGCCCATTGTAAATCATGTCTACAGGTGTTGATACAAAAACATAGGCCTACAGTATGTTACTACTGTATTGCTCACGGGTGCGCAGTTGGTTTTGTTATCTATGCAAAAATTGTGTCCCATCACTTCTTCTTTTTTAAGTGACGCCAGAGTATTTCAGAACATTCAACAGTTTTGATTTCAGAACCCTGTAAGGTTTGGATACTGGCTAGGGTAGTACATATTATAATGTCTTTATGTCTTTATTAGGATCCCCATTAGCACTAGCATGAGCATTGGCTATTCTCCGTGGGGTCCTCACACACTCAAAACATACATAAACATACATACAACAAAATTAAAACAAAATTAAAACAAAACAAAACAGCTCATCATTGCATGCAATTTACAGTGAAATGAAGTGAAAACTAAAATGGTCATCCAATTATCGCCATCCTAAGGCCAAACAAAAGTAAATACAAATAAGTTTACATCATGATATACTGTATGCATACATAGCCACAGGCACAGTTCAAATGTACTTTATAATACTTAAATAATTTGTTAGCAACCTTTTGAAATGTACTTGAGAATGTTCCTGAATGATGTGAACCGGTAAAGAGTTCCAGCTAATCATTGCTCTGTACATGACTGTTTTCTGTCCCATATTTGATTTAGATTTGGGTAATACAAACCTTCCTTCTATTGTATGTCTTGTTTGATAGTTATGTTGTGCTCATGTATATCATTAATAAAAGAGGACCCAAAATGGACCCTTAGAACCACTGGAAATTACTGCATGAGTTTTTTTCTCTCATAATGTTGGTTGCTAGGATCATGTCGTAGACTGCTCTAGCTCTAATGTGTTTCTCCTTAAAACGTACCAATTCAGAATAACCTTTGCACTCCAGGCTGTTTGCTAATCAGGGAAATGTGAGATTGCTTGGTAGCTATTGAAGTCACTAGGATAGTGCAAGGACAGGCGTTCGGAGCTAGCAGTGTGAATGACACTCACCTTTTCCCCCATATTCATATACAATCCGTATCATATGTATGTAAAAAAACAATACCGATGTGCGCATGCGCCTGTTCCTTTGTCAACTGCAGGCGTTGCCTCTATGTAAATGCTAATGAAATGCCCCTTATCTCATTGCTACCGGTAATGTCCCCTTCGTGACCCTTATGTATAACCCACAGCTGCTGAACTTTTACCTTCCTTTGCTGTTTCACTGTCTGTGCTTTCCTCATCTGTAGGCAGGTGCTTGTCTGCTGGTACTGAAAAGGTAATGGAGAGATTGGATGTGGGATGAATACTTAACAACTGGCTACGCCGGTAAACACATACGCAAGAGATGAGAAAGAAAAAAAAAAAAAAAAGAGTGAGAATCAAAAAGGAAAGGGAAAAGCGTGGGAACGAAAACTTTTTGAGAGAAACATAAGATAGGAACAGCATCTCAGACAGCGAAATGGAGACTCTCTGAGGTTGACAGACAGGGAACACCACCAAGGACAATTTCAGCTTCAATAGCGAGAATCCCTTTGGGAAAACAGAGTTGTCGAGAGAGTGAGGTGGTTGATGCTTCTAATTGCTTATTTTCAGGTTTGCCGCTTAGGCATCTGCATTTCCATACAAAGTGACTGACAAGATCCAAAGCCAGGGGAAAGGAAACAAGGCAGGGCATTCTGTTGCTGTCTCGATTCTATGATTAAAGTGAAGCTGTGAATAATTTATAAAATGTTATTAAAGCACCTGTCCAGTGTGTCCGAGTAGGTCCCAGCCCTTTGCCTATAGGCTCAATAACAGTCAGCAGGTGTCATCCTATGAACGAATGAGTCCTGTGAAATCAGTAACAGCTACTCTGCTGTCTGTGTTGCATGCTATTCACAATAAATACATAGTCAAAAAGAAATCAACAAGCTTGTATATCAATTCCTACAATCATTTTACAATAGCTTTGATTCTGTTAGCCTTTATCAAAATGTAATAAATGATGTGCTATTATCGCCAATTGCAATCCTCCCAAGGGCCACAGATTGCATCTCTTCTTCCTCTGAAGATTCCTGAATAAACCATTTTTTATCTAGCTCTGCTCTTTTCACATGATTGAATACAATTTGTCTTTCTAAAGAGGATTGGCAAATGTGAACAACTTATTCCCGCTTCAACCCTTCATCGTTCTTTATTTTCTTTAATACAGCGTCTAATGTGATATATCTATTATATCTTTTTGCTTTATCTTACATAAAATCATTGTCTAGTACCCAAGTAACATAAACTTCGCCCAAATTGAAATCTTTGTGGCAACTTAAATAATTTTCACAGCAGTGCATTTATATTCTATCCTATATTTAGGTTAATTAAAACGGCCAACTGCTGTTTTATTCATTCTTTGCACTTCACAGTTTACTTGTGGGTCACTCACCACGAGCATTATGCAGTAGAGAATAGGACATTTTGACACCTGTAGCATACCCAGAACAGACTCATCAGAAACGACCTCAGGGTTGTGTCACTTATAGTGGTATAAAAGGCCATGAGTGTAACACTGAAAGCATAATACTGCCACAGTGTAGCAGAGTGTCATGTGATGCACATTCCACCAGAAGCACCGCTGCGACATGGCACATCAACATATCATATATTTGTAAATGCCGTCTGCTGCCATGAATTCAGGAGTCTTGTTTGGGTTACATAACTGTATTCCCCATATGGAAAGCCTCTCAAGCTACAGTATGGCTCACAAAGCAACGACTTCTTTAATATCTGATAGTGTTGGTTGCAGAGGTTTTTGTTTTTTACCTCAACAATGAATTTCTCTTCCTCCAATTCGTGACAGCTAGCAGAGCTCTAGAGAGCATGTCCTATCACCTGACAAGAGCAGAAGTCATGGTCCAATAACTAGGATGTGCCAAGCCAGGAAGCAAGTTTCAATTTTTCTTTGTTATTATAGGGTTGCTGCCTTGGTGCATACTGTATCTGAGGGCACCAGTGTGTTTTGGACTGTAATTTGACTCGAGATGTGTTTCTGTTATCTGAATATGTGTTGCCAGTAAAAAGTTGACAGGAAATGTAAAAGATTCTCAAATTGATATGAACACTTGCATATTTTGTCACCACGGACATACAGTAGATCTTGAATTTTGAAGAAATTATGGACATTTGTTTAAAACTCAATTTGATCTTCTTACTTGGGATCAGAGTACAAGAGAGTCCTGTTGGCTGTAGTAAATCACATTCACCTTGTCTATCGGTGATAATTCACTTGTGATTTAATGAATGAAATATGAAGGTACTTTTATCCCCTCAATACCAAGCATGATTAACTCCTGAACCATAGGTCTGTTACCTAGAACTTACCTGAAACAAATGGCTGCTGCCTCGTTCGATATCCTGTAATATATAAAATACAAAAAAAATACTGTATGTGTAACCAAACGTATTCTTGAGATCCATCCAAGTGCATCATTCTGTTTACTTGCTTGAACAGCAAGCTGTGTCTCAGTCTGACCCATAAAGAAGATGAATACAAATAGATAGAAATTGCTACCGGTACACAGTGTCTAGACCTTTGCCTTAAAAAAACTAAAAGCTTAAGAGCTAAAGGCAGAGTTAGATAACACACCAGTTGTACAAAGGGATTTTTTAAATCATAAGTATTAAACTTTAGTTACCCAGCACATCAAAAATATGCCAATGATTCCACCTAAACACAATGCAAACATAAAAAGCGCTATATGTACATACACATCATACAACACCTGCTTAAAAACCTAACTACTATCAATAACTTGCTACCATCAACGATGTTCTAGACAATGTGAATTCAAATAAGGTGATTGCAATGCATCAGATAGTCATGACAGACAAGTATAGGTGTACACACACCCAAAAAGGGACTGTGACCCATTTGGCTAAACCACCTCTGAACATGGTCAGAGTCGCATTGTGACACAAGAAAAAAGCATAAATGCAATTGCTTTTTCAATCAATATTCAGCAACAAACACATAGTGCTAGGGTTTTTCTGGGTATTAGTATTGGGCTCGTTAGCATAAGGGAAGAATATAATAGAAGCTTTAGCCCGGGGAGGGTGTGTGTGAAAGTGTACACATAGCGCAGGCCCTCTTAGTAGTCTTCAGCTAAGCCCTCTCAGACAGAACGATCAGATCTCCATATGAACACAGGAGACACATACTAAAACCAGGTGTAAATGTAATCAGCCTAACCATATAAAGACACAATCTGGACATGAGAGGCTTTGTAATGTGAGGAGTAAGCCCTGTGGATAATGCTGTGTTTGCCCTTTTACAAGATTAAAATTCCAAAGGGAAGAGTGCATTCACACAAATAAGATGTCCTTTTTCCAAACTGTCCATTGGTAAATTCAACATGGATCTCCGACCACAAAGCAGCAATAACAGAGAATACCTAGTTTGTGAAACACAAAACAAAATATTACATTTTTATTGGGATAGTTTATATGTAAGCTCAGTTTCTTTGCGTTTGTGTTTTTTTGTCTTGTTATCTGTTCATATCCATATAATCATTTGGGGAAAGCCTGGAGCTTAAGACAAAAGAGTCACCAAATTGAGCCATATTCCAGCTGATGCCACGGACCATGTTTATTTGAGCGCTAACCCAGCAATTACAATGTTTCGAGATACACAGGTTATTTATGTAATTTGAAAATATCTTGAATCCGCTGAATTGTTGCAGTAGTCAACTGCCCAGCAATGTGTTGAAGTGTTTAACCACTTTAAGGGTCTTGTTTTTCTCTAGGGTGAGCTCTTTTGCAGAGGGTTTGTTGTTGAGCATGTTGACCCCACTCGTGTAAATATTCTCTCTGTCACAGAGATTAGAAGTTTCTGCACTTGGTTGTTGACGGGCCCTAAACACTGTTTTAATATTCTCGCTTTGCCTGTGTGCAGTTATAAATGGTGCAATTTAACATTATTCACACAGCGTTCCTTGCACAGCAAGGTCACCATGCATGATCACACTGAATTCCCTTTATTCTCATCATTTTATTTACTTTTTATGTAACCTTCATTTAACCAGGAAAAGTCTCCTTACGATTACAAATATATTTTAAACTAGACTCCTGGCCAATAAGCCCAATTAACAAATAAAAAACAAGAACAGAGAACATATCATGGTTACCATCGGAAACGTCATCAACTAAAGCACAGTTACAGTTACCTGCTTCTCGGTCGGAAGGAGCACTATAAAACTGTTAAGAGAGAAAACCTCCCTGAGTTGCAGCTCATGTTGCATCTGGTTTCAAACAAGTAGAGCAGCATAAGCCTTTTTCCCAGCTGAGCTCAGTATACACTTTTGGGACATTTAGTAAACACAAGTCCCCGAAGCGAAGCCGATGAGTTCACTCCTTTTCCAACTAATATAAATCTGCAGTCCAGGTTAATAAACCCCATGAATAGCCTTGTAAAAAGGATATGCCAAATCTTTCTCAGGTCCTACTTTGATATACATTGATTCTGCATTTATTCGCTCACAACTGCTAATGGGTTGCAGGGAAACTAGGACGTGAGACACAAGTGGGTGTCCTTTTGACAACATTTATTCATATGCATGCATCATATATATTTTAAATGTATCAAAGACATAAAGAAAGCACTCTGCTCCAGGGTTGTGTTCTCTCTTTGACATTAAGGAGAGCTATTAGTAGGAATTGCATAGAGGGAGTAATTTCAGCCCTGTAACAACCTGGGTATATGAAGATAAACGGTTTAGCAGTGACTGTCATTAATGAAGACAAGCTCATTTCAACTGAAATTATCCATGCCTCTCAAACATAGACTGTATACTCAAACCATGAAAGCTGCCTTTGTGTGTGTGTTTTATGTGTGTTTGGGGGTGTGTGTGGCTTTTTTTATACCAAATGTCCTGACTGAGGATGGAGAAGAATTCTAATATAACATTTTCCAAATCTGTGGATATTTTTTGCACATTTGCCATAATCACTGGGCATTGTATGGTTAGAGCTCAGGTTAAAGTTAGGTTTTTTTTTTTTTTAAATGAACTCAAAGCATTCTAAAAATGACCTTCCGCAACAGCACCGCTTGTTATCGTTTACCACTGATATTTCTTTTATTTTCACCTAATGCATTGTTTCATACTACAACCACTTATGGAAAGCAAATGTTTCATCGTCTTTCTTCCACCATAAAAAAAAGCATACATAAAATAAACATTATTTTGGGATAAAGTAAAACAAGCAGTATACGTTTTCTTAAATTACAAATAATGGATTTAAGATCCCCTCTGGCATCCTTGTATTACTTTATGGCTATTGCATTATTGTCATTATTATATGAAATACAATTTGTTCTTTTTTATAATATTTTGGATCTCCATTTTGCAATGTTTGTCTGGACTTGTATTGATATTCTGCAACAGGTCAGTTCAACCATTCTCTGCAGTACAGCTTTAATAAGAGCTGATAAACATGTGTCTTTAAATATAAAAATGTGTGTTTACATCGTACTGTCAATCTTTCTGTGAGAAAAATATTCACACTTTAAACCGCTTTATAGTGCTTTTTCTGTTAGGATAGATAAGTGCTATGTAAGTGCAGTTCATCTACAATTTTTAACCATGTTTTATTTAAAAGATTACCTTTTTTTGACTTTGCTGGCACCAGAATGGCCCATGAAAATCCATCAATTTACATTTAACAGCTTCTACTTGCAGAAGAGAAAGTGCTTTGTAGACACACAGATGTACCACTGTCTGTAACAGACAAAACCCCAAGCAGATTGTCCTTGATTCTTCAGACCGACAAATATGCTGCTATTAATGAACATACTTTGCAATCTCTCGGACTGGCCCGTGATTCAGGTAGCCCAGCTGTTTCTATTCGCCAAACCGACTACCACAAGAGCTTTGTGTTGCTCTGTTCCAGTTTATTGTTATATGGGGGCCAAATCTGGCCTCAATATATTTGAATCTTTTTTATTTTTCATAAAATTCACTTTTAGCTCTATTCATATTGCAGCTGCTTGTTCCGCCGCCAATAAAGCTTCAACAAGCCTGAAGCACAGGTCTAGCTGTCCAAGCATATTTAAATAATAAAAAAGCATATTTATGGGGTGTTCAACCAACTCTTAAAATGTGTTTCAGTAACATTAATTGAAGTTAAAGAACGTTTAACCTTGTAATACGCATTTGATTCCAAAGGGAATATAGATGAGCAGAACATTTTAATCTGTCGTTTATAAAACTCAAACACTAAAGTAAAAAAAATAAGCTACATTTTTTTTGAGAAATGCATGACTTATACCTGCTTATACCTCATTCACACCAACGGTGTTTCAGGGCCGGTTCGGAGCTGGAGCTTAAAAAGCACCGGGTTTTCCTCTTCACACCGCAGCGGAGCAGCCTTTTAGCTCCGGAATCCGGTTCATTTCGAGCACCAAAAAATTGTCCGGCCAGAGCAAAAGCACCACATACGTCACGCTTACGTCGAGGCGGGGGCGGGGGCGGGATCAACTCCTGAACAACAACAAAAAGCCGGCGTTCTATCCAGTTTGTACACAACGATGGAGAAACTTAACAAGCAGCAGTGGTCCACTGAACAGACCAGCTACCTACTGGGAATCTGGTCTTCCGAAGAGGTACAGAGGAAGCTGGAGCACAATCAGCCATTGTTGTTGTTGTCGGTGTCAGCTGTGAGGGGTTTCCGCGCGGTTTGGCTTTATGAAGCAGGCACGCAAACGGTTACGTCATGACGCAAACGATGATGCAATGACGCAGCACCAGTCGGACTCTGGGCAGTGTGAAAAGAGCCGGAGCTTAACAGAAGAACCGGTTCTGAACCTGAAAGGCTCTAGCACGGAGCTTGAACCGGAGTTGCGTTGGTGCGAATGAGGAATTATAATGGTTTAATGAAATTAATGTAATAATACTTAAATGTATTAACAGTAGGCTCTCACTGTTAGAACGGCCAATACACATCTATTTCAAGTCTTCGTTGCGGGCTCATCTATTTTCTCCATCTTGTCCAAATCTTTACGCTGTTGAAGTGGGCCTCCTTGGTACGTTTTTCATTCCACTATGCTCACTGCAAGACCACAGTTGGATTTGAAACCCTGCCAGTAACAAGGACATCTTAATCCTACCAACTGCTTGGCTCCGATGGATGACAACAGGCTCTCCAAGCAGCTGTCTGCACAGAATCTCTCCACCACAGCGACTTAAAAGTCAACTCACACTCTCTGGTACGTGATGTGTTGCTGAAGGGCACAGATACACGACCAAGGGCTCCAATCTGTGGTCAAGGATAGGATATGCCACTTGTAGTTGCTGCTGATTTCCAAGTGGGCTGAAATGGAGAGTTTTTGCCAGTTCTAGCAGACATCATAAAATATTTCGTACTGGTCACTGTGTGATAGTCATGGTGGGAAACAAATGTGCTTCTCTTTACCCGCTAGTCATTCACTCTGCTGTCGACATATGTGATGCATAACACGTGTGATGTATGCTCTTACAACTGATATTCATGTAATGGCCATGAAATGCCAATAAAGACAATAAACTGCACTCTCATGAGTAAAACATGAGATATTTTATTGTCAGCAGCAGGGTGAATACCATTATATAATAGCCTTTAAATGTAACCCCTTAAAAGTGATTGAGGGGCAAGGCATTATATCTATGAAAATTGCTGTGTCAGCAGGAAAGCTTAAATGAGTGAATGCAGGTTTATGCTGATAGGGCAGCAGCTGTACTGTAGCTGTAGTTTGCGTATTTGTCACTGACAACAATTTAGTTCAAAGAGAGAAAAGGAGTGAAACAACTGCTGACTAACAGTTACAGAGCTCCCTCGTCACATTGACCTGGGAAACCTGATTAAGCAGTTAAAGAGCTTAGAGATGGTGTTGGTGGAGCCGAGTGCATCGCCCAGAGACATGTTCGAAGGAGGAGATAAATGAAACACATTATTAAAACAATTACTCTGACACAAAGTGGAAAGGAAAAGAGGATAAAACAATTCAGGAAGAGGGACTTGGTTTTCTTCAGCAGGCTTCTTCTGAATAGGCTCCTTGAAAATATGTAATAGCAAATGATTCAACCTAATTAGCTGAATGTGTGTTTCCGAATGGCTACATGGAGAGGCTTATCAATAACTCTGCAGAAGACGAGGCCTGTTGATGAGCACTGATTACACAGACAGCTGCTTCTCAGACCGGGTGGAACATTTATTAACAGCTGCTTGGTACCTTATGGTGACATGATGTATCAGAGTGTGTGGGGGTTTTGTTAGAGAAGTTTTGTTGAAAACTTTTCTTCTGCACAAGAACCCTGTTTACCTTATTTTACACTGTAGCATGCGATACAAACAATCCCAGAAACTTAAAAACTGTAAAGCAACGAGCAGCATACAAGACAACAATCTACTGAATGATAGAAAAGCACAACTTTTCACTTTTGACATTGTGTTCTCCTCTGAATGTAATTTCATACAGTGGACTGCTGGGATCAGAGTGCAGCCATTGTATGGATTGAAGTATGATGCCTCTGTGTCTGATTCTGCCCACATAGTGTGAAGAGAGGAAATGGCCAACTAACGCTCAGCATCTGCTCTGATTTCGTCGTGTAAAAGGATGAAGAAAGGCAAGCAAGATAGTGAGGGGGGATGCACAATATTCTGAATATTTTAGGACGTTGAAGAAATGTTTGATTTGCACCCGTCATGCTTGGGCACTGAAATGGTATATCAGGACGTGTGAATGTATCTTTCATGATGCTTGATTTTAATTTGCCAGAATTGTGTCTCCGTAATATAAGTTAAATAAAATATGCATTTAATAATATGCAAAGTCTTTTGAAATCATGGAAACCTAAAATGCTACAATATATAAATCGTAGCAGTATGAGTCTGCTTTCCCCCTTTGTTTGAGAAGAGTCTTTTGTCTCAAATGTTATAGCTCTCTTTCAACAAGCGCTTTTTAGCTCACATGTTCTCAGATGGTTCAAGGCAAAAGGTAGTCACTCAGAGTTGAAATCTTTTCTTTTCTTATTTCTACCTTAAGGGTTTATTCTTATCCATTTCCTTTCTCTCATATGTCCCTGAGCTTGTTGTCTTGACAACATGCTTTCTTACTTACCTGACTTTTGCATTTGTCAAGGTTCTTTCTGCTGAGAGCCATGCAGTTGAGAGGAGATACATTCATTTTCTTTCCTGACTGATGATGTATCTGTGTACGTGGAGGTAATCTGAGGGACTGATTTTATTTCTGAGAACATACCGTAAGAAACGTGTTCAAGCAGTCCGTGGACTTCATAAAGTGGATCAATTCATTTCCTGGTGAGTGATGTCAACGCATGTGCGTTTCGTGGTATCGTAAATTATCCTTCATTAGCTGGTATATTGTCAATATTAAAAACTAAATTGTCCATATATTCAGTGTTTTCTGGGAATGATGTACATATGAGGATCTGCATTCTATATACCAAGCCAGATAACATACGAGAGCATAATGAACATTAAAGGCATTAAAATAGGTCCTGTGTACAGAAAAAGAAACATGATGGAACTGTCTGGATTCTTCAAGCTAAATGGTTTCCTCTTTGCACTTGCCAAATCAGCCTACTCACTATGACACACAAATTATCTCAATTTGTGCTGGAATGTGCACTTTTACCCTGTAGCTACAGAGTCAGTGAACTCTGTAATAATTTACAACTGAAACAACCCGAGAACATTTTCACAGACACTGACAGTGTTGTAAAACTAATGCAAATTGGAAATGTAAGACTCTGATTAAACTTCTAATCGTCACTGATGTACACAACACCAAACACACAGTGAAATGTAAACTCTGTATTAAACACATCCTAGTATTAAGGGCAGTGGGCAGCTACTATATAGTGAACAAGGAAAAGTGTTGGGAGTGCCCGAGCAGTAAACTGATTAAGGAAGATTTTAAAATGTATGATTTAAGTGGGGATACTGTCAAGATCATTTAGACTGTGTGCTGAGTAAGGTACACATCATAGGGAAACATCCTATTTGAGTCTGGTAGACCTGAGAAAGGAACATGGGAAATGAATAGCTCTCTGACTCTGAGTGTTCTCTCTGAACTCCACTGGGCCTGAACATCAGTTGATGCTATAAAGAGTAATTGAGTTGTGAATGTTTCAGAGTATTCTTTTTTTTCAGATTTTGTTCTAGTTCTTAAGGTGTGCAAGCATTTTCACCAACAACTGAAGCCAAACATTCACACAGAGAACAAAGTATGACAACTATCCTATTTCAAGGTTCCCTTGTTTTCCCAGAGAGCTCTCAACCACATATTATGTTCTTCATCAACAGCAAATATGTTCAGTTGGCATGGAGATGGCTGAGTTTTTGCCCAGAAGAAAACACAAAAATACAAATGGTATAGTAAATAATACTTACTGTTTTTCTTATGTTTGGCTGAGAAATGATTCTGATGCAGACAATATAAATAACCTTGTCCTCATCTCTAATTACCTTTTTAAAACTTTATTTGCACTTTTATGCAAAACTGCTGCCCTTTCCTAATACTCCTTGTTTTGGTCATAGATAGATTGCCTCTTGGGCAGTTTTATGTTTACAGTTTAGACTCCCATAACAAATTGATACACAACATGAACACAGTCATTGGCGCCAAGTTAAGGTTAAATGTTTTGGGTGCAAGATTAATGACAGGCGATGGCGATGGGAAATATGAAAGTAGATTTTTAATGTAACCTCTGAAAGGTTGACATTTCCTGCAATAAAAAGCCTCCAATCAAGCCCATTTAAGCTGACAAACCATGTGATTGTATCACTTGAGTATTAATTGCCAACCAACATACATTTGCAATAATTTACTGGCTAAAAGTTTTTTAGCATCATTCCTGACTTCTTCTACCAGGAGAGGAAAGTGTTTTGTTTCCGAATAAAGGTCATTCAAACTAACTACCCAGGCTAAACAACACAAATTGAGAATTCAAAACAAAAATATTGTTAATAAAAATCATTCTGTTTTTAGTATCAACCACCATGTTAAAAAATGTTTATTTTCCCATTTAGCTTCAAATTAGTATTGTTAGTTTATGCTATCAAATATTTGAATAAATGGTAAGATAGGCCTTATACAGAACATAATTTATTTACAACCAGCAGTAGGATAGTATTTTAGCTTTTGAAATAAAAGGTTATACACCAGCCCAAATCAACTGTACTAACCGCGCATACAGGAATGAGTTTTTTTTTTTTAACTGAACCAAACTGGTTTGATGGCACCCTTACTCTTTTGCTCTACCTTATCACTCTCTTTGCCTGGTCTTCTACCTCTATCACTCTTCTCTCTCTCTTTTATTCCTGCTGTTAGCTCATTTAAATGTCACACTTTCATTTTAAGTTGGATTATTTTTCTCTGCCAAAGGGGGTAAGAGAGAGAAGAGGAGGAAGATGGATACGCGCATAAAGGAGAAGGTGAGGCAGAACATAGCGCCTGTAAATGTAAGAGTTCACACTCATATTTCAGAAAGGAGAAGGAACGATTTGTAAATGTGAGAAGAAGGCAGGTTTCAGGTGAGAAACCTTGCCGTCTTGCCTTATCTCAATTTCAAAGCTAAACCTGACAAACGCAGCAAATTATTCAAACATATCAATGACTCATTTTGATAGCTTTAATGTATGTTTGACAGCATGGCCGAAGCACAGTGAAAGCTGCAGGTAGAATAGGGGTTATTTTACTTTTCTAAACATACAGTATCCCTATATTTAGTTGTGTGGCTCAGTTCTGGCGCTGTGGAGGAGAAATTAATAAAGGCACTGAATCCCTGCATCTCTTCGTGACTATGCATGTGTAGGTTTTTCTGGAGTGTATGTGACAAAATAACAAAAGATTGAAAAGGTGGATTTTCCCATCTCTTATATTAACATAACACTGTATTTATCCCTGTGGGGAATTTGGGTTATTTTAGCAGCAACAAAATGCAATACTATACATAATAGTACTAGAAATACAACAAAACATCTACACTGTTGCGGATGATGTTTCAATTTAGTTAAGGGTTGGGTGTAGGGAGCACTCTTTCACAAAGCACCAAATTGAGAAATTCATGAGTCCTTGGGCATTATATGTAAGGCAGCGACTGCCACTGGCCTATATTTAAATGTGAGCATACTCAAACGTCTTATTTAAGGGTACAGTTCAACATTTTGGGAAATATGTATATATATTTTTTTAAGTTAGATGACATTATTGAAAATCCACCAGTATGTGCATTGGAGCTGCATTAATTAGGAAGAATCCCTTATATGGTGTCGATCACTTGCCTTTACAAACTTAAATGATGCACTTACCATTTCCCCAGCAATAATAATGTATTTCAGTCTGCCTGCACTTTTTCTTTTTTGTCCAACAGAGGATAGATACAAATCCAAAGTTTACAAGCCACCGTCGGATAGACTGTTGATTAAACCTGCATTCATACATCGCTCTCTGCGAAACACACTGCGATACACACACACAGACCCAGAGAACATTATTATTTAAAGCCATGTTTTATGACCTTCTAAAATGAAGGTCCAGTATTTGCTCTCTTTTCAACTCTGGATGAAAAGACTAAGAGAAATATATCTATTTAGCTTTTATTAATGACCCTCTGTGCTTTCAAATTCACCCACCTTCCTTCAAAGTGCATGCAGAAGAGAAACACTTCAGAAGAGTCAAAACTGGGGTCAACATTAAAGGTGGGCTAGGTAATTTTGGAGAAACCAGGGCTGCAGTCGAATAGTCCAAAAATCAGCTCCTAAATTCTAACCCTATCGTCTATTCCTTGACCTCTGAGTGAAACGTCACGGGGTTAAGGGATAGTGGATAGGAGAATTCAAAAGGATTTAGGAGAAGAGACTGCGGTACTTTAGAGAATCCGACTGCACTTTCACTATCCGACGTGTTTATGATGCGCCAGCGGACGTCATAAATGTGCATCTGCTGCTGTGGGGAAACTATGGAAACTACAGTTTTCTATACAGCAGACTACAACATGGATGTTTAATAAGAACAAGGGACTACTGTAAACTCATCTAGAGACTCTGCACCGTGCTCTGATGCTGTTGTTTTATGCTTTATGAACGTGGACAACAGAGAAACATATTCTTCATGACCAAAGTTGGAATTGAAATAAAAAAGGAAAGTGAAATGTATGCTCGTCACCCTCTCCCTCCGGTCCACATTAATACAAATGATCCCAATACGTATGATTGTATGAAAAGATCTTAAAATAAATACAAATGTATTTATTATAAACGTTAGTCCTTAACACCTATCACTGTACATCACCATTCAAACATCTTTTAACAGTTGAACAACCCCCACACAGCTCAGTGAAGACTGTGAAATGTTGACTTTATTTGATGATTTCAGTAAAAACTAACGTTCATATTTCTCTTTTTGATTATAATACTGATGAACGTTCAAAACAAAGCACTTTGGCAAATTACCACATATGTTTTAAAATGCTTAATAAGCACCGTAACTTTCATGATATCATTTCTCCGTCATAATCGTTTGTTTCCGTGAACGGCCGACTGTTGTGTGACGGCAAATGCTGCGGCTGCAATGCATAGTGGGGCAGCATTTTCTCCTCTCTTTTCGGTGAGGGAGGTCCAGTGGTTCCTAAACTAAAGGAGGTTATAAAGGAAGTTTGAGAATTTGAACGGCACTTATCATGGCTGCCATTGAGGGACTTCCGGGTCATTTCACTCGGTTAGGAAGGTTTCTAAGCTAAATGGACTATTTGAGTGCACTAGAATTTGAAAATACACAGCCGGAACAAATGTGCCACTTCCTTACAGAGCCCCTCCTCCAACACACACGAACGCGCACATGACCAATGAGGGCACGAGGAAAGTTTGTGCACTGATGGAAGGCTGACAGGCAGGTAGGCCATCCAGTTATTTTAGCCGGGCCGGCTAATATTATTGGTTGTGCTTTTTACAGTACTACGGCTTCCACAGATGACATTTTTTTATGGATTTTTTGTCAACGCACTTAAGATATTCATTGGAATATAACAAAAAGTGTATCTCGAGCCGGTTTCTCAAACTTACTTACCCCACCTTTAAGCGCAAAAAAAGTCAATAATTTGACCTAAATAATTTAAGTGTTTTTTTGTACTAATACTTCATGAGTTTTGACTTCTTCTATCATTTATTGTTGGTCTATAGGAAAACAGTCACTTAATGTTACTAGAAACATGTTTGATAAGAGCAGTTCAAGTCAAGCCAAAGCAAAGTTAAACAATTAACTGAAAGAGGTTAAAAGCTCTCTTAAGGTTTTTCATAAGCGACCCCATTCACATTACCCATAATCATTTCTTCCACTATTAAAAACAGATTAATTGGCACAACTTCAAACATGTTTAGCCAAGCTTAGAACAAATTCAAGAATACATATACTAAAAATAACATTCTCAAGGTGGTTAACAATGTATCTTAATTGTTTAGCATGCACACAAACAGAAAAATGAAAGACAACAACTTGTGGTTTGGATAAATGGTTGTGCTTTTGGTTTGGTAAACAGCTGAGGGCACTGATAGTCCCAGTTAAAGAGGAAGATGGTGTACCTTCTTAAAGACCCAGAGCTTATGCTCACTAATCATATTTGCCTTCATTGGAGATGCTGCCAAGATATGAATTGCTCAAAAACAAACCCTTTTTGTTTTCACATTAGAAAAGGCATTTTTTTTCTGTAGTTTTTAGTTAAATGCTTAATGACATAAGAATTACATGTGAATTCTTGTCCAGAATGGCATGAGTAGATCTTTCTGAAATAGAGAGAGTAACAGATGTCAGTCCTCCTCTCACTTCCTGTTGTGGTATGTGTGTGTGTCTCTAAGCACTAAAGTTGCCTGCTGCCTCTCCCCGGCTCCTGATGGCTCTCAGCCTGGCATGCCTGGGTAAGCAGTAGATTGCCTTGCTGCATGTCTGTTTCCCCAAGCATGTGTGTGCGTGCATGAGAGAACGTGTCTGAAAAGTAAAATTGAGCAATACCATCACAAGATGCTGAGTGAATATCCCCTTCCATGTCTCTATTCCTCTTCCTTTCTGCCTGTTTACTTGTCTGTGTATCTGCCTATGCATTTCAGAGTTTGCTCCCCTCTCTGTTTGTTTGTGTGTCTGCCCACACAGAGGCCTGTGTATTTGCACGCCTCTGATCCTGTCTGCCAAACCTCATCTGCCTGTCTCACTGTTCACACATTCGACATTCCTGTCTCTCTTCTCTCCCTTGGTTCGACTCTCTGTCTGTCTTCTTAAGCATCATTTGCAAATCAAAATACAATAAGGCTGATATTAGTCTACCTGTTTACATGTCTTTTACCTTCAAGTCTGTCTATTCTTTCGCGTGTCTGTTTTTTTACTGATGAAGAATTCTAAGGCTCTTGATCATGTGTCTTAAATGTCAAACTACACATTTCCGAATGTTCTCTGCCACTTACATGTGTTTCTGTCAGCTTCTGCCCTTTATATTCTATTTTCCGCTATGGTGCTTGTAACTGTCTTCCTCTCAGTTTTTTCTGTCAGTCTGCATACTTGTCGGCATTTAACTTTATTTATCCTGGTTATCCTATAAATGAATTGTCATTGTAGGCACAGCTTGATTTTAAGTGTCTTCCCTGTGTCAATTCATCAGTAACCATTTTTTTGTTTTATCTTCTTCCCATTTCCTGTCTTTCATCTGGGTTTCTTCGCTCAGCTGTTTGAAATATCCTGCTTCCTTATAAGTCAGGATCATTTTCTCAGTATGACAGCAGAAGGGGGAGGGAAGGACAAAGGTGGAGGAGAGCAGCTGCTAATCACCTGGCATGGGAGGGAAAGATGATAGGATACAGGAGCAGAGAAAAGCAGCTTCTAAACTTGGGAAGTTTCACCTGAGTTGTACAGGGAGGAAAGGATTGGGAAGGGAGAGGGAGGGCCAGGGAGGAAAGAGACAGAAAAGGGAGACTAAGTGGATTAGAATACAGACATAAGGGAAGAGTGGAAGAGAGAAACATCAAAGCTTTTGAGGGGAAAATAGTGTTGAGTACTGGAGAGAGAGAGAGTAAAAGAGACGCAGACTAAAAAATAACTCTTGAGTACTATAACTTATCAGAAAGCTGACAGCAGGCTTAAGTTAGCTGACTGACAGCCCTACATAGAGATCTATACCAACTATAGGTCCCTATATTATAAAACAGTTAGGAAGCATCCTGCATTCATTTGGGCACTTAACAAAGGTTTCATCATTAACTCAGAAACCATTTTTTGCACAACAGTTCATGTGTGTGTCATGAATCACATTCTGCGATTATTTTTAAGCACACTGGAAGAATTTTATATAATGCTTTGAATGCGCTGTATTAGTCATTGCCAAAGACAGGAGTTAAAGAAGAGGATTTGGCATAACAATCACTTCCACACAATAGACCACAAGGGTGAGGATTGACTAATGTGGACACGAGTTCTCCGACAAGACTGTAATATTTTGGCAATGCCACCTAAAAGTTTCTTTGAGAAGCGACTTGGCCTACATTTGCATAAACATATTTCCTGGAAACTCTAAGCTTTTCAGCAAAAATGAAGAAGTTGCACCAAACCTCTTTTAACATAATCTGTGCAACAAATCCTTTTCCAGGTGTACATCATATCTGTAGAACTAACAAGGACTTCCACTTGTGGATTTTTCACCCCTAAGCTGACAGACATGTATACATTTGCCAAGGTGGATGATATAGTGAGTTTTCCTTATGCCCCCCCTGCAGCTTCAACTGTATTTCAGCATTATGTCACATGTGTCCCTTAAGCTTTATGATTATTCTATATGTAAAATAGTAATCTAAATTCACCCGGTTTCATTCAATCTTTCATATTTGAGACTTTGCTTTCTCATTTTATTATGATTAAGATGATTTTCCATCTAAATCAGAGAGAAAAAAGGATTGACAAAACAAAGCAACGTTAACAAGACTTTCATTTAAATTAACTCAAATCACAAAATGAGCTCGTGACACACACACACACAGACACACACACACACACACACACACACACACACACACACACACACACACACACACACACACACACACACACACACACACACACACACAATCAAAGGTAATATCAACTGGCAGAAACAATAGTAAAACGCTATTCAAAAAACAAATTAGCAGGTCTCCCTTGAAAAAGAGATCAATGATCTCAATGGGATACACCTGGGTAAATAAAGGTTTGAAATAAAAAAAAATTAAAAACACCCACCCTGATAAAAAGAACCAGGTCTGATTCTAATTAGGGAGCCCATAATCAGCAATACAATCAGACAACCATCAGAAAAATAAATGTCCATCACGACATAAACTCAATTACTACAGGGCTGATTGTCCTTTAACAATAACCATAACCATAAGGAGGTATAAGTGAGTGTTTAGGACAAAAGCGTGACAGACCTTAAGCATTATTTACATTTAAAAGGCTGTTACAATGTCATCAATTGTCCCTGCTTAATCAATATTAAACCGAACAAAAAATAAATATCTTGAAGGTTAAGACATGAAACTTCATTGAATATTAATGTGCAGTATGTTGACAAGTTAACATTGAGACTTTATTTAAGTTACCCAAACAACCATACCCTGCCGTCATGAACACACCTCTGTCTTTGTTGCCAGTCCAGCCCTGCTCACAGCACTCCTTTATCGTGCTGGAGGTCAAAATGAAGTTAGGTTTGGGGTTTTAGGAGCCAATTTTGCTCAGTGTCGTTCTCTCTCAATGTCTCACATGTCTCACTATGATGTGAAGAGGGGGACCTTATGTAATACCTTATGTCTACTCTCTTTATAGCTCCGCTAGAGCATGGACTGTTTCCCCATTGCATTCTGAACAGAAGGTCTATTGGTTGTATGGGTCCCATGCCAAAGTATGAAGCACGGAGAGTAGCCTGTGACTCCATTAGCTGGGCAATTATAGGAATCCATGACCTTGGGTTGGATATGCTGAGGCTTCAAATCCCATTCTGCTCATTAAGAAGTGTTCTTAACATAAAGAGAACATGTCTATTAGATCCCTTTCTTTACCCAATCCCCTCAGAGCGATGTGGGCTGTTTTGAAACCAGAAGATGCATAAGGGTGCTTTAAGTCCCATCATGGGTTATGGTGCAGCACAAAGCGAAGTAAACCAACTTTTACTCGCTTCACATGTCTGTCTGTTTGCCTGATTTGTTTTAGACACTTTAATCTCTTTGAATTTCTGTGCCAAAAGAAACAGTCCCCAATCAACGTTAATGGCCTTTCTATACCCAAGTGACCCATTTAATTTGTTCAGCTCATTTAGCTTCCCTCTTCTGGAAGCACAGGCTGCTATTTGGTTGGGTTCTTCCAGTGCATTGGCCCATCTGTACTAATCACTGTGTGCTGGCCTAACTTATTTGACTATTGCTTTGTCACTCTAATCAATCATTTGTCTGCATCAGGTCTCTTTTCATTCTGATGTGAATTATTTTGCAGGTCACAAGATTTTTCTGCCTGCATTTCATCTTTGAAAAATAATTGTGAGCATATCTTGTGTTGTGGTATGTTCCTGGTGTGCATTGAATAAAACTGATTTCAGGAACCGAGATTGTTTCGTCTATAGCGCTGACTGTATCTTTACATATTTTTAAATGTAGGATGACTAAGTAAGCCTTTGCTTTTGTTCAAGATTGTCAAATATCTTGACAAATTAGTTTGTGATGCTTGTCAGTTCTTTTTTTTTTGTCCCTTATTGTTTTCTCAAAGGCTCAGTCAGCCTGAATTTGTTTTTCCTTTCAAACCCTTATCAAAACAGTGACGGCCTCTGACTATCCTTTCAGAGTCCACACTTATCTGTTGCATCAGATACGTTTCCAAGAGCTTTTCACACCGTCTTTCAACTATGCGAGCAAAAATATTGAGCTACCTCAGAAATGTGACTTCAGGCACATGCTGGTGAAAGGTTCTGTGTAGGATTTACTGTGGCAATATTAGATTCATTCAGTATGTGGCCAAGAGCTCTCTCCTCTAAAGCTGAGCTGGTCTGCTGCAGCTGTGCAGAATACTTTGATCTTGTTTAGGTGTAGATATTCCTGCTTTGCTCCCTAACGGTTCCTCGCTGACTGGCCTTCCATGAAAGGCAGATCATCGCAAACCATTTGAATTGCTTCCCTATAGGAATTTTAGTTGATCCACAGACAATTTGTTTATTGTTTAAGGTCTGCTTTACACAGCAGATGCTTGGAGATCTCCACTATATCTCATTCTAGGGTATAAAAGGGTGAATATTGTCCAGAATATCCATCACAAAAATGTTTCAGGTCTTCTTCTTACTGTGGTGTATTATTACTTGTCAGGGTTGAGCAAAGCAGGCAGGACCCAAAGGCAGATTTCACAGAAAAACACCTTTATTCCAAGATCAAATAAACCAAACAGAGCTATTCCCCGTGAACACAGTCAAGACACACAAGGAACTAACAAAGACAGACAGAAAAAACAGAACTTAAATACACACAAGACTAATCAAAGAAACAAGAGACAGGTGAGGAGGGAGGAGAAAACACAGGGGCACCAGGTGAACACAATCGGGTAATCAGACAGGAGGGAACACAGACAGAAAGCAACAGGCATTATTTCAAAAATAAAACAGGAAACCAAAGACAAATAAAAAAAAAGACAAAACAAAACACAAAAAGATCGTGACATTCCAGGACATAGAGTTGGCAGGACCCCCGGCAGAAGAGTAGTCGATCGGGCCTCCAACGGCACAGGACATAGGGTTGGCAGGACCCCCGGCAGAAGAGTAGTCGGTGGGACCCCCAACGGGACAGGACATGGAGTTGGCTGGACCCCCAGCGGAACCTCCAACGGCACAGGACATAGGGGTTGGCAGGACCCCCGGCGGAAGAGTAGTCGGCAGAACCTCCAACGGACCAGGACATTGGGTCGGGACTTGAGAGGGGACTCGAGAGGTGACTTGAAAGGGGACTTGAGAGGGAACTCGAGAGGAGACTTGAGAGGTGACTTGAGATGGAACTCGAGAGCGGACCTGAGAGGGAACTCGAGAGGAGACTTGAGAGATGACTCGAGAGGAGACTCAAGAGGGGACCTGAGAAGGAACTTGAGAGGGGACTCGAGAGGGAACTCGAGAGGTGACTCGAGAGGGGACTCGAGAAGTGACTCGAAAGGGGACTCGAGAAGGGACTCGAGAGGGGACTTGAGAGGACTTGAGGCGGTCGGTACGTCGACAGGACACGGGTAGCTGGCGTCGGCCGGTACGCCGACAGGACACGGGGAGCTGGCATCGGCCGGAGAGCCAGTACTGGAGCCGAAACTGGAGTCGGGACCATGGCTGCTGGGTACGGAACAGAAGCCTGGACCCTGGCTGTGTGAGCCAGGTAATGGAGCACGGAAGCATGGCTGTGTGGGCCGGTACTGGTGCACGGATCCATGGCTTTGTGGGCCGGTTCTGGAGCCGGAACCATGGCTGCTGGGGCCGGAACCATGGCTGCTGGGGCCAGAACTGATGCTGGAACCATGGCTGTTGGGGCCAGAACTGGAGCCCAAAGCATGGCTTCTGGGGCTCGGGCTGCTGGCCTGGACTTGCGACTCCTTCTCTTAGGAGCCTTTTGGAGGCTCCGTGGACCTCCAAAAGCCAGACGAGTACCTGAGAAAAGCTCCTGAACAGGAGCTGGAAATGGGGAAGAAGCAAGGGTTGACTCCAGACGGAACATACCGAGACGTATGGTGTCAGGCTGGGAATTGGGAGGCAGGGGGCTAGCATGCCAGGGGCTAGCAGGCCGGGAAACAGGTTTGACCTCAAAGCTACCAAAAAAGTCCTCCACCCACTTGGGTAGCAACTCCCTCAACCAGGGCCTTGAGGTTACCTCCTGGCGTGCCGCAGAAATAACTGACTGCCTCTCTGCACGACTGGAGGCATATCGAAAGTCATTCCTCAAGCATGTTAAATTGTACGTCACCTCGTACAAGCTGTCTGCTGGGTCCATTCTTGGTTAGTTCCTTCTGTCAGGGTTGAGCGAAGCAGGCAGGACCCAAATGCAGATTTCATAGAAAAACACCTTTATTCCAAGGTCAAATGAAAACAAAACAGAGCTCTTCCCCGTGAACACAGTCAAAACACACAAGGAACTAACAAAGACAGACAGAAAAACCCGAACTTAAATTCACACAAGACTAATCAAAGAAACAAGAGACAGGTGAGGAGGGAGGAGAAAACACAGAAAAAGACAAGACAAAACAAAACACAGACAGATTGTGACAGAAGTG
>NC_136902.1:79340652-79494269 GCF_949606895.1 Notothenia rossii | reverse complement strand
AGCTCCAGTAAACCAAAGTATTGTTTAACAATACTCGTATTTGCTGAGAACTAGCTTTCTGATTTGTTGGTTGTGAAGAAATTCAACATTGAATTCTGCTTTTTAAAGGAGTAACAATATAATATATTCTCATTGCCAAGAGGGAAAGATGCAGATAATGCTGATAATATTAATTGGACTGAAGGAAAACAAGATGCAGATAAAGAAATCCAGCAGAAACAGACAAAGGGGTGGAGTCTGTGGATAGTGAGATTAGAGCATGTCGGAAGAAAAGACGGAGACAGCCAGGCTTTATCTGAGCCCTGAGGCGATGGTGGCTTATAGAGGCCTCAGGTAAGAGTAAGGTCGAGAGGTCAGGGGTCCAGGCGGGGGGGGTTTGGGACTTGACAAAACAGAAATGGGGATTGGGAGATGACCGGTGATCAGAGTATGATTTACAATGTATGCCTGAAGGTGAAATCTATAGCATTTCTTGTGTTTGTGTGTGTGTGGGGGTGTATGTGTTTGTGGATGTGTGTGTTTGTGCATGTGCTCCCCATCATGATGGATGATTTAATGACATTATATCTGGAGAGAAGAGCTCTTATTGGACTTGAAGGCTTTTAGTGTGGCTAGTTTTCAAAAATAGGCCAGGCTTTTGTTGTGAGGTTATTGTGAGGTCATTGTAATACATATCATGTGTGTGTCTGAGAGGGAGAGCATGCAGTGAGGTGTAAGTGGGATTAATAATGGAGTGAAGGAGCGGAATCAGAAGAGGGTGTCATTCAGTGGAGAGGGGTTCATGTGAAATTGTACAAATGTGGCTTTCATGCTCTTTGTCTGTGAGTCTATCCTTGTATCTTGTGTGTGTGTGTGTGTGTGTGTTGTGTGTGTGTGTGTGTGTGTGTGTGTGTGTGTGTGTGTGTGTGTGTGTGTGTGTGTCGTGTGTGTGTGTGTGTGTGTGTGTGTGTGTGTGTGTGTGTGTGTTGTGTGTGTGTGTGTGTGTGTGTGTGTGTGAGTGTGTGTGTGTGTGTGTGTGTGTGTGTGTGTGTGTGTTAGTGCAAGCATCTGTGTCAAGGATGCTGTGTACAAACAGACAGGTTTGGCTTGATGGATTTTTATTGATTTTCTCTCCTTGTACAAAGAGCTGCAGGGCTTACAGAGCGTAGAGGAAAAAGGGAAAAGAAACGTCTTTGAGAGACATAAGAAATTAAAGAAGCTCAAACAAACAGCAAGACAATGCAGAGATCCTTGTCAAGCCATCAATTCATGAATATGTCCATCTCTTCTAACATGCATCTATCATGACTGTCATTATAACAAAAACAATCTGTATATGATCAAGTTGAAAAACCTTTAACATGTAGTGAAGACTTATATATTTATTTTAAATACAAATAAAATGTAGGAATGTGAATGTATTTTTCACTTTTTTTATTTAAAAACATGTTATTCTTTTATTCTAGTACATAGTACAATAACAAGATGCTGCAAAGTCTTGTTATGCTCTGAAATGAAGGGAGTAATAAAAGTTGCTTTCAGTAGAGTGCAGCAGTGTGAAGGTCACAGTCTGCTCCTTCCCCCGGCTGTTTGTAGGTCAGTCGGCCATGCTGTCTGCTCCGTCACAGTGCAGTGTGGCTGCAGACCCCCGCTGCCTCCCCACTTTAAACCAGCCCGCAGTGACTCGCCAGTGCGGCGTTGACTTATTTACTGCAGTGGATGTGAAGGGGACGTTCCCCTGCAGAGCGTCTGTTGTATTCAGACACGCTTTGGTAATGACCTCCACCGCCATCACAGCGTGACATGAGGGGATTAGAAATAAGGAAGGATTTTTAGTTCAGTCGGCTCAGGAGTGTGTGATTCGAGCGCCATCTTGTGGCGTCTGACACAAATCCATCATCTGTTGGACCACAGGTTCTGTTTGAGCTTTACAGTTCAGAGTATTAAGTGATGAGCCCTGTTTTTAATTTAAAAACAGACCGTTAACAAGGTTCTCTTTGAGAAATGTAAACGGTAAATAATTACAAAATAATGTTTTTGGTACACTACTCCCAAGCAAGAGTGGATAGAAACTGCAAGATGAATGTGTATAAACACAACAAAAAGCACAGTGTGTGTTTTATAGTGACCGCCCCAGCAAAACTATCAAATCAATAAGCGCTGCAACAATGTCTCAACCAATCGTTCCATCGATTGACGGAAAAATAATAGCCAACTAGTTCGATAATCTATTAATGGTGAGTATTATCTCCTGCAAATGCTGAAAATGCAGCATTCACCTTTTTTAAATCTGGAGATTTGAATCCTGCTTTTGTTTGTCTTTTATCATATTAACTGAATATCTTAGGTGACTTTAGTCTCTTCCAATATTTTTTGATTTGATTAAAAGATGTGACACAACCTGTAGCCTGGCACTGGACGTAGTTACTTTAGGTCGATTATCATTGACGGAGCCGAGCCTGTGACGTGAAATGTCTGAAAATGAAAAAATGATGACAAAACAGACTGTGGGCTGAGTTGCTCATGGAACAAGTCCCGTGGCCCAAAATGTAACTTGAAAACACAAAAGAGAAGGATAAAAAACATAACACAGTTGATAAAATGAAAAATAGTATTTATGAGATGAATGAAATGGGAAATTAGACAAATATAAGCACACAGTTTGGCAAGAACAACATAAAAACAGCTCTAAATGTTTGTATGCTAAGGGAGCAGGACATCTGTGATGTGTCATCTTCAGAAACACTGTATTGCTGTTTTCTTTGGCTTTTTTCAATTGTAATTTTCACTACCTGCTTTATTAATAATACATCATTTCCTACATATATAGAAATGTCCTATTGTTGAAAAATAATCGTTTTGAGCGTGGTACCACAGATATCTTTGGCATTGTTGACTTCACCCACACATCTCTATAAGACTGTATCTTTTGATAGTTTTAACTTGTCTTACTTATATTTAGTTTTACAGACCAATAACACTGTGTGGCTGACTGTTTATTATTATTTAATATTATTAATGTTCTCCTGATGTCTCTCCCTTTTACCTCAGTCTCCTCCCAGTAAGAAGCGTAAACTGGAGAAGGCGAAGAAGCCGCTTTCCTTCGTACTGCCTAAGGCGGGACTGAAGGAGCTGCAGGCCAAAGCCAACTCTTTAGGCGGCGCTGCCCGCGGCGGCCCGGTGGACAGCATCGGTGCTCTGCTGGAGAAAACACTCTCTGACCTGAGGGTAAGCTTCAGAGCTGCACTAACACTAAATAGCTGAACGTTACAGAACCGAACCACAGATAGAAGAGTTCAACCTAAAGGGTAACATCTGTACTTTTCAACCTGTACCACATTTCTACATGTTTTTGTGTATAAATGAGATTTCATTACGATACTTGTAGATTCTTCTAGATCGAGACTTCTAAAGACACACTGACAAACAGACCATGTCTAGCAAAAGCTCCTTTTTAAGATTGTTGTCCGACACATAAATCAATGTCCCCATTAGTCACTTATGGCCCATTTCCACTACAGGGCCTCGCTCGGTATGGCTAGGCCTCGTTAGGCCTTGTTAGGACTGGCTCACTTTATGCTGCGTTTCCATTACAGTTTTGGAACTGGGCTAGTATCTATAGTAACGCAGTGTAGGCGGAGCCGTGACGTCATCTTCAATGAGAACCACAGAAAACCAACATCAGCCGTTAGCTCTTAGCACTCAGAGCTCACAGCTCCTCATATCTGTTCAGAAACTAGACAAAAGTTAAACAAGTACAAACCACAGACTGTCTGTGTCATGGCGAATACAGTCGCTGGTTTGTTTATGTCTGTAGTCCGTTGTTGTGAGTGTGGACGGTCGGAGCATACACTGCGTTAGCTTAGCCGATCTCCATTCAGAAAACACGTATTTTAAATGTTTTTTTCGCCTGTCGTCTGTCTGCAGTCTTGTCAAAGCCTTAATTCATGGTTTTTACTAACCGGTATCAGGATTTTGTTACTTCGCCATCATTTAGAAACGTGTATTACAATTAAATCACAGTCAAATATGTTCTTCTTGTTGTAGTTGTAGCCCTGTGGTTGTTGACCCGGAAAGAACCTCGATTTTATGGGGACAGAAAAACTGTGAAATAGTACCCGCTTGCCAGAACTACGCCAAGTGGAAATGCAACCAAAAACGGGCTGGGCCCCGCACGCTTAAAGCGAGCTCCGCGCTGTAGTGGAAATGCGCCATTAGACATAAAACATGGGAAATAGGGTCCATGTTGATAATATCAAAGTTACCATCCAATTTAAGTTTAGCTTTCACCCTTTTTAAAGGTTTAGACCTGATGGACTTTACTATTGCTAATAAATATTCTCTGTAGAGTTCTCCATGCTCTTTTCACTCCATGTAATGTTAAACAGAGGTACGTTTTGCTTAACCACAACGCCCTTGCTTGCATTTCGCACATGCTTTTTAGTTATCCAATGAGAGGGGAAGAGCAATGGGGTCTGTCATCACCCCAAATTTAAATTAGGATGCAACAGGTAATAGTTAACAATATAATGTTCATTTGGTAACAACAATTAGGGTTTTTTAAACACAGGAAACCTGCTGAAAACAGACAATATCATTGCAAGAATGCATTGTTAGTTGACACCATGGAATTAAGGTTGTTTCTCTTCTTTTTTTATATATATATGTGTTCCATATTTCATTTCTCTTTCAAACCAGAGAAACCGTAAAGACTAACGCATTGTTTTTGGATGAGTTTCATTTAGTTTATGTTTGAATGAGATTCTCTTTATGCATTAGTGGTTTTTTGCACTGTTCAGCTAATGGTCACACTTTTCAAGCAATTTATAAGTTCAATACATTCCTACATCTCCACTAAATGTTACCATTACTCAGATTGTCTTCTGTTTGGCTCTGCAGGTGATACACAAACGAGTCCCATGCAGTAAGCAGGAGCAGAGTCTCCTCCTCACAGCTGTGGAGAACACCTGGATCCACTCACGAGAGAAAAGACGTGACGGCTCGCGTCAGCTGCGAGAGCTTCCCCGTGCTCCTCACCGCGCTGCAACCAGCTCTGCAACCAGCTCTGCAACCAGCTCTGCAACCAGCTCTGCAACCAGCTCTCAGACCCCTCTGACCACAGCTGCTCCTGCGACAAACCCCACATTTCAAAACCAGTCCTCTAAAAACAGCACCACCCCCCAGGTGGAAGGTGCTCAAAACAAAGCTGGGTCTGCACAGGAGCCAGAGAGGGCAGAGAATGGCTCCTCTTTAAAGGAGACAAGTCCAGATGTGAAGCTCAATCCAACTGCAGAACAGAAAGACGTGTTGGAGGATGTATCAGGTGAAGACATGGAGTTGTCTACCTGCTCAGAGACGGGGCAGGAAGCAGGCCCACAGGAAGCACCGGTCCCAGCGCAGGAACCGCCCTCTAAGCGACCCAAGAGCCCCGCCGCCCCCGAACACTTCCTGTTTAAATGTCTGCTGAACGTGATGATGGAGGAGTGCGACGTGGTGATCGAGATGCACTGGGTCGAGGGTCAGAGCAGAGACCTGATGAACCAACTGTGCACGTACCTGAAGAACACCCTTTTAAGGTGTATTGCGAAGCCGTAAATGAGCAGAAATATTTTTTTATTGGATTATTGAATTCCTTTGGTTTGTTCCAAAGATAATCCACATTATTTTATGCTATGTACTAGGTCAGTTTACCTTGTAAGGCAAACTGTATATTGGTGTTTTGAGTTATAATATGTCTAAACATTTGCAATAAATGTGATTTTCTTTTTAAACAAGGTTTTTTAGTTTTACTTTATAAGAACTAATGACAATGACCAACTTTGTCCCCCTAACCATTACCCTTCCCAATAGCAAGGTTTTACACTAACAAAACCAAAAATACATAGATGGCATAAATTACATGTAACATAAATGATTATGTTATGATGCAGTACATTTAAATGTCAAATAGAGGACAGTGTGTTTTTCTTTTATTATATTTTGTATTAAGATGAAACCCTTTAATTTATTTTTTAGACTTTGTCTTTTTGAATAGCTTCATGGATCCCAATGTGTCTTAACATTAGGCATGTTTTAATGTACATGCAGCCTGTTTAATTCAGGATGTTCCTGGAGCCGCTGAGTTCTTCCTGCTCCGGGAACCTTTAGTATTGTGGTTCACTATTATTACTCTACTGTAGGCCCCATACTTCCTGAGCCCATCTGAATAACAGGAAAAGACACATAAATATCGAGGGTCATGTGTATGCACATTCACTTTGTGTTGCAAGCAAAAACCCAGTTCCTACTTCGACAACATGTCCCCGGTTATACCAGGACTTTGACTCCACCGGCCTCTGTGTGTCAATAGTCTTGCTATTTTGGCGCCATTTCGGGCTGATGTAATTAGATTACTTATATAATTAAATCAACCTGTAATGAAATGATTATTGGTTCATCTTTTAGCTTTTAGGACAATAATCAAAGTAAATTGCCAAACGATTGCTGGCTCTGACCCTCAGATGTGAGTATGATGCTTTGGTTTTGAAATATTAGCTGGGTTTTGATGCAAGAGTCCATACAGTATCATATGTCTACTGGTCTATATTTTTCTAATCCCTAACCAAGTAATCAAATTGGTAAATGTAACAATTTAATTGTGAAGTTATAGCGTCAATATCAGGTGGAGGAGAATGCACTTAATATTTATTTAGTAAAAGTAGCATTACCACAGTATAGACAAGTGCAAATCCTGCATTCAAAATATAAAGTAAAAGTACAAAAGTGTGCTTCAAAATATACCTGAGTACCAAAAGTACTTGTTAGGCAGAATGTCCCAGTGCAAAAGTATCTAGTACACTTTTTTGTCAATGAATGAGGACTAGTTGAATGTTTAATAGAAGAAACAGACGTAAAGCGCCATGTTTAATGGTGTTGCGCAACAGCGATAACTTAAACTGTTTTAATGTGTTTTACCCTTAGCTGGGCTGTTTTGGCATCTTTTTCACGTATGTTCAATCTATCATGATTTAAAGCCTGGCCGCGACAGAGCACTTGTCTCCATTGTGTGCAGACTTTGTTTTTCTTAACGCTGATTGGCTGCTAAACAATTCATCAATGAGAGATGTAGATGTGCTGCAGTCATGGTAACTAGTAAATTACGGAGGCGGACGTCTCGTGACGGTTACATTTACCTTAAACCCAAAGTCGACAAAATAATACTATTTATGTAGGTAGGCTATGATAAGGAAAATTACAACATATTTCTAAAACCTTGAAAACGAGTATAGCCATACTGTGGGCACATATAACTAGCAACTTTGAAATATGTATTAATGTGAGCTTAAGAAATGCACACTTTCCGTTGCTGCCCATGTGTGTCAACCATAGTTGTCAATAATATTGTGTTATAATTATCTTGTGTTAATTTAAGTTCTCAATATAACACACTATTAACGCTGTGCAGGGGGGAAATAGACGTTGGAAGTAGGCTAGCGTTGAGTTAACATTTCCCAAACAAGCCACAGGTAGTCATTAGACACGATTATAAATATTCTTATATAAGTATAATATTGTGTAAGGTATTTAAATGATTATCTAAAAAGCAATAAGTAATTATATATATATATTGTTTAAATATGCCTCCTTGTTGAGCAACCCGCTCTTAATTGACATAACAGACACTGTTGCAGCATGTCTTTTTCTACATTTTTATAAATAAAATACATTTAAAAGTGTTCAATGGATGCTAGCGACTGTGAGTGGAGCTTTATAACACAGTTGTTAATCCAATCCAAATCACTGTCCGTGTTTTGTCGTGTCCTCGGTTATGTGCAATGGGAGAGAGTGAGTCTGTGGGCGGTTACAAACGCTACGTGATTCACAAACCTTATTTGTTCCTACTACTTTGAGCGCCATCTTGTTTGTAACTCTTCTACGTAAGTGGTAGAGTTTCTACCGAGGGGGTATCCGATTACCCTTCTTCCAGCATTAGACTGGGATCCTCTCCCTGTAGTACTCGGGCGGATATCGCATTTGCTTTATCGCCTTTCTCTTTGAAAGATTAGGCCACAGTGTTTCTAAGTGGACAGAAATGAGCATCGAAACGCTTCTGGAAGCAGCCAAGTTTTTGGAATTGCAAGCCCAGCAACAACAGAAAGCACGTGGTAAGTTGGGGTTTTTTTTAATAAATATAGTTAATGTTTTTACAACATGGTTTACTATAAAATATTAAAAAGAAAGGCTTAACAGGTCAGTTAAATGTATCTCTAAAGGATTTCTTTTTCTGAGTTATGGACAATCTATCAGCGCCATTCATGAAATAATTACAGAATGAACAATCGTCGGTTTGTAGCTTTATGAAAACATGGTAAAATACTGAGTGCAGTTATGTTTTAGTCAGTCAGTGACATTTTCGTTTTACTTTCGTTTACAGACGCATTGCACAATTAGGTTTTCTCCTGGTGTAACAGTGTGGTTTAGTGTTAACCTAATTCATAAAGACAAATACCATATAAACATACAAGGATTGCTGCAGTATCAGGGCTCACTGCATTGAAACCTGCTGCATAGACATAGTTGTTTCAAAGGCAGCATCACTGTAAAGTTATCAAATAGTAACCTTTCATTGTCACCATATTTGTGACTGCACTGCTTCGAGACATTTGCATTTAAATCACCAAAACATGCGGGGATCAAGGGCGGTGGCGCAGGGAAGCTCGTTTTACATAATGATGACCTGACGTCGTCGCTGGGGGATCAAGAGGCTTAAGGCTTCCCCTATGTGCTTTTTATTCATTCTTGCTTCCTCGCAAATGTTAAGTGTTGTAGTCCTAAAACAGCTTGTTTATCAATCATTAAGACTCATTGTTTGGCTCTTAAATGAAAAAAAACCCCACAAACTCCATGGCCTTTCAGTCGCTCGTGGCTTTGGGTGTCTGTCGGTGACTTGTATCAGACAACCACGCCTCCATATGTTATCAGCCCCGCCCCTTTCACCACGTGCGTGCCGGGCTACCCCTCCCAGAGATGGGTTACGAGGAGGATGAGTCACTACTAAATGCAGTCTGGAAAAAAACTGACCACCTCCTCGAAGTTAAAACATTTAATTATTTTGTAAAAAACAATCTGCACCAGAAAGGCAAACAGATGCTGCTGCTCGGTGACTGAAGCAAAGACATGAACTGTGCACCAACTGCAACACTAAATGCAGAATGAATATACAATGAACAGGGGTGTTGCAAAATACCAGGTTTGACATTAAGTGTTCTTTAAATGAATCGAATCAAAGATTATTTTGTCAAAGAAATATGCATTACTATTACCATCACAACTGCACTTATTAGACACAACCAGTATATAACTATTGTTGGAAACAATGGCTTTACAAAAAAGTATTATTGGTTTGTGTGTAATTTGATTAAAGGAAGCTGAGATTAGTTCAATCGAACATGACAGTGGAAGATATCTTTTAAACTACAGCACATTGATAGCAGAGTTTCCACAACTGTTGAGCCCCTTTCACAAATCCATTGTAATCTGTGTGTTACTTGCCTAAATTGCTCTGTCAATTGCATTAGTAGCATTTCTATAACATACCTACCCCTACAACACATTTAAAGCGTGTACCACACCTAGATGATAGAGATGTTTTTGTAGCTACTTTTGTATCAGGCTTGAAAATGGTTCAACACAGAATGTATGGAAATGCTGTTGCTGCACGCTAATGAATAGATGACAGGAAAGCTCAGGCGTGTCACAAGCGTGTACTTTTACTTTGGACAGTTTATATAAATAATTTCTATTAATAACAATTATGTGTAAAAGCCAAAATGGTTATACTTTAGCAAGCAGGTTCATGCATCATGAAAAGACTGCAGCTTTATCAGAAAGGCTCAGAGTGAGAGCTCCTCCTCATCGCTCAGAGTGAGAGCTCCTCTCCATCACTCTCCCAGCTCCTCCCGCCATGCTGCATTGGGAGAGCAGAGCCCCCCCCCCCCCCCCCCCCCCCCCCCCCCATCTCTGCTACTGTAGAGCAGGTCACTGTGTGGTGAAAAGTAGGCCAGTGTTTCTCAATGTGCTGCAGTTATATAATGCTGACAGAAAATCCTGTTGTTCTTTTAAGTGCTTCATACTTTTCCCCTCTGATAAGGCTCTCTTCGTTTTAGTGAGTTTCTGCTCCACAATAACACATGATCAGTCTCTCATAATGGCACATCCTTATGAGGACTCGCAAGCACAGAAGCCAGAACATCTTGTTCTTTTCTGCTCCTTCTGACAATACTTTCAAGTGGAATGCTACTTACATACGCAGCAAACAGTGACACACCAGTCTGTTAAATATGATACAATTAAATTGTACTGCAGAGTGATTTCGACCTGGGAATGTCTCTTTTCTTCGCTCACGTGATGTAGGACATGTTCAGGAAGCTGTCTTTACATCATTTTTCACATGTGCAAAAAGGAATTCATGAATATGTACCCATGAATCTGATTTATTAAGTTCAGAGATTCAGACATTTGAGATAACATTTTCTGACCATTTTGGAGGATGTGGTTCACAGTTCTGTTTTTGTGTTGCTTTATGCTGACGAATGTTATTTTGATCCATCTCATTTATACCAACAAGGGTATCTGTACTTGATAGACTGGCAACTGAGTGTGTATTCTCAGATATAGGTCTGGAATAATGAGACAAACGTGATGTGTAGGGCGGGCAATCTCTGTAAACCAAATGGTAAATTAAATCAGTATTTCAACTCTCCCCTTTGTTAAAGATATTGCAACTCCTTTTTATTGTAAAATGCTGTATGCAGATGTCCATTAACTGTTCAGCACTAACAGCGTGTGTAGTGCTGCAGTGACCCTGGGAAATGACGACTTCTTGTATATCCACCTCTTGATAGTGAACATCACAGCTGCCATAGCAACTAGACACTCAGCCTCTTTCTCCAGCATGCATACATAATGGTGAGGCTGTCTTCAATATGATTGGATAGAACTACAAGGCAGATTAAACTCTTTGATTCCACCTCTGCTTATGCAATGTTTCACATATTGTCTAGCTTCTCACATTTTCTGAACTCACATTGTTTGTCACAGTTTTTCAGTACACTCAGCTGTTGGCTGTTTTTCTTTTGTTAACAATTAGTTAACATTGCAACAAGTTTTTATTTTATTTTTTATCTTTGATGGTATAAAGGTCTAAATTGAGCCAGGAAATTATTATTATTTTTGCGTCAACTTGGGGTCTCTGACTTGTGCGTTTTTAGAAGTAACAGTTAACCTCCTACGTGTTTTTTATTACACTCTTCACAACATACAGTATGTAATGCCTTTTATATAGTTGACATGTTAAGAGTTCCCACAGTGTGTTTCTTTGTTAGTCGAGATGTAGAGCAGACTAGGGCTGCACGATATATCGTGTCGTGACGATAATCGCGATATGCGCATGCGCGATATTCACATCGTCGGGCGATTATTATAATTTTTTTAGGACTTGCGATATTAAGTAGGCAAATTAACTCAAACACGTCATGTTACAATTCTTTTGCTGCTTGCTACAAAAGGAAAACTTGCGCGGCTCTCATGTGAGGGGTACTTGAGTGAGTGACATGCAGGCTCTGCATGCACAGCAAACCACAATCAAATCTCCAAAGCAAACGGACCCGGTGATTAAAGGTAAACACACTGAGTAAAGTAGTTTCATGTGTTTCTCCAGGGCAGCTTGTTGCTCTGATCATTTAAGATCCAGACGTCCGTGACTAAAATCCTTCATCCGGTTAAATATAGTTAAAAAAATACCAACTGTATAGCATTAAAGTTCAAGAAAGGATGGTACTATGCGGGGAAAAAAATGGTCTTTTCTTCAATTCCTGTATGTTTTCATATCGCAATATATATCGCAGGGGGAACAAAATCGCAATGTCAGTTTTTTCCAATATCGTGCAGCCCTAGAGCAGACTCTCGCCCACCTTCCAAACACAGCTTAGTCAGCGGACTGTGACTGGGATTACATTACAGCGAGATGCAGCTCTGTTAAGAAACAACCCTCCTTCAGTGAGAGTGTACCTGAAGCTTGGCTGGATTTAAATGCACATAAATCTAAAGCTTAGGCAATTTATTTTAGAAGCACTGTTTGTCACATTTCTTTTTACATCACAACAGCAATGAATGAATCAAATACTCTGTCAAATAAAATTATAATACTATAATAATTACTATACTAACTTAAGCTGACCAGTTTGATACCCATCACATATTTTAAACTCATAAAAGCTGGAGAAATCATCTGTGGGTGTTTGCACCTGCTATATCTGACTGTATATGGATTTTAATGACTACTTTTTTTTTTTACGATGTTGTATTTTAGTGTTGCCTCTGTGTTTAGTGTCCTGTCTGTCTGTAACTTTGTGTGGTAGTGTTACCACTGACAGGTCTCTCTTGAAAATGAGACCTTGTGTCTCAATGAGATCTAAACCTGTATAAATAAAGGCTAAATAAAAAAATAATGTATATATATTATATTGACTCTTTGGACAGTTGTGTGATATATTCCTTTAAAAAAAAATATTACAGTGGGTAATTTATTATTGAATCTATGTATTATTGTTATAAGGTATTCTGTGACAGAGCTCCTCTCCTCGACGCTCTCTCGTCGACTCGTCCTGCAGCCTTTAGTCTGGTAGTTTGCTTTCATGTGATTTGAGGGAGGGACTTTGGAAGACGGCCTGAAGGGAGGTGCTGGAATTTTTTCAGTCAAATACTTTCAAAATCTAGTTTACTTGCTGGTTGAGCCAACGTTTTCTGACCCAAAAAAGAAAAAGCTTTGAATAGAAACGTGGCATCGTGCTACACTGGTTAATGACATTCAAGCTGTTCTGTGTGGTAGTATCACTAGATTTGGATCTAAAACACTTGACCTTAGTGAGGGTAATCAAGGCTAGCAGGCCTTGGTTTGTGTGTGAGTGTTTCGGTTGTCTCAAGGACTTCTCGATGGTTAATCAAATATTTTGTCAGTTCTCATTTTCAGTAGATGCTAGTTGCTACATCAAAAGGGCCTGGTGCATTTCCTCTGACATACCTTCCTGTAGATCTGAATCAATGTTACTTTTCTATTATTGATTTTTTCCTATAATTTCGCAAAACGTAGCATATTCGGATATGGTGGCATCATGCTGTGATCATTGCCCCTAAAGTGTGTATAGTGTGTCATGTCTCCTGGTAACCTGCTTTGTTTCTTCCTCAGAGGATGACCTAAAGGAGAAGCAACGTCTGGAGCAGTTTTCTCAGCAGAGGCACGCTGCTGTGCTCTACAACTCAACTATCCACATCAACAATGTTTCTAAAGGGGACGCTCTGCGCTCTGGGGGCCGCCCGGGGCCCATCCCGCCCTCTCTGCCTCCCCCGTCCTCTCTGCCTCCCCAGTCTATGGCCATCACTGTCATCCCCATCCCTGTGGTCACCCCTAACCCTGCAGGCTCACCCACGCTGCCCGTCGCCACGCTCTCCCCCCCTGCTGCTCCCCCGCCTGCCGCCACGCTGCCGCGCTCTCCACAGCCCAAACCTGAGCCCTCAGTGCTGACCGCCAACCACAAGCAGCTGATACAGAGCCTCCACCCGCAGCTCCTCACCCAGACTAACAATGCTAAACTGCAGCAGCTGGTGCAGCGCTACCCGGGGTCCATCGTCTCGCCCCCGCAGCGACACGCCATCCTGCCTCAGACGAGCCCCGTGCTGCAGCAGGCCCCTCTGCAGAACGGCCCCGCCAGCCGGGGGAGTCCGCCTGACGACGGCCGCCTGCTCGACAAGAAGAGACCGGGAGGGTACATAATTTAAATGGGAGAATTGCTTTTAATAGATCTGTTGATTTTTGTTGATCAATATATAGGTACATATGACCTGTAGCCTCCAATCAAAGTCTTTTGATTATGTGAAATGCAAAAAAATAGCTACATGTAGCAATTGTAAAGCTTTTACATTATTGATATTTCACCTCTAAAAGACAGAATATTATCGTCACTTAGCTTTTTGCTAGTAAGAAATATTTTTTGGTTGATTTTTATTATTCATGTCACACTGCCCTTTAAACGCCAAATTCTTACTGTGCTTATCTGTGCTCTTACAGGGCAGGCACAAGAGAAGTGCATAACAAGCTTGAGAAAAACAGGTGGGTTCAACCTGTCTACCATAGGTCCTTAAAGAGAGCGCCATCTGAGCTTATTTGTGTTGTTACATTTAATAATAGTTTACTAGCTACATAGTCTCTTTTCTCTGAAACTGACAGTTGCCTACTGTTTATTTGTTGCCGTTTCATTTTAATGCTAAGCTTGATTGCTTTTTAGTTGAGACCACTATTTCAAAAAGTTGTTTTGCTAATCATCTGTTGCTAAATTAAAGCCAAATGTGGCTCAACCATCCCTGCTGTCTCAAATCCCCTCTCTGTGTTTTGTGTCTGTCAGACGAGCACACTTGAAGGAGTGCTTTGAGACGCTGAAAAAGAACATCCCCAACATCGACGAGAAGAAGACCTCCAATCTGAGCGTGCTGAGGAGTGCGCTGAGATACATTCAGGTAAGACCAGTCCAGCTTGCTAATACAAAGTGCTGGGTATAAGTTTAGCAAAGGCATATTGCTGATCTTCATCATAGCAATGTGAAACGGACGGATCACTTGTTATCAGCCTCAGTGACTCTTCCTATAGCATTCGAGATTTTTATTAAAGCATCGCTGACATTTAAAGGAGCGGCAGTTTAGAAATGCTTTAAAGCTTTTTGTAGTTCTAGTAGGTGTGCAGGTGTTGCCTTTTTTTTCATTGTCCCAAATAAACATTTACTACTGATACTCGTTTAAAAGCTGCTTCCTGCTGCATTTATCATCACAGTGATTTATCACTTATTCTTGTTTTCTTGCAATGTTGTGTTCATGTGTTTGGATCCTTCTTCACCGAGGAATCATTGACGCTTCCTCTTTTGCAACATTTTTATGTGACTTTTTGTCTAGTTATGCCACATATGACTCACCTTGTGTGTGCGTCAGCCTCTCACTCTGAGAGTATAGGGTTGTGAACAGCTGGTGCAAAGGTCCACTACTGGCCTAGTTTCACTTTTTCTGACAAACTTGAGCTGTGTCCTAGTGTTTACTCATTCCTTCTTGGCATGACCCACGGGCCCAACCTGGCACAAGGTGTTTTATTGATTTGTATTCATGCTGTAGTTGATCTAATAACATAATCCAGGTTTATTAGAATTTCATTTACGCCAGTGGAGCAGTTGTATTTTTGTTTTGGTCCAGCAATGGTCATGGTTTGATGTAAGGCGTGCAGAATGTAAGATAGTTATTTGGTTATACTGAGTGGTAATGATAGGTGTGCTCTTCTTGGTTATGATCTATTCAGGCCTCGATGGAAGCACCAGCCCGCTGTTCATATTTCTTATTGTTTTATAACAGTGGTGCAGGTTTACTAATGTGAGCTTCAGAGGACAGGGAGCTGCTGATTTGAGGCTCTGATATGCAGCAGTCTGGTTGTTCCTCTCGGCGCGTGGATACCGAGGGAAAGTAGGACAGCGTGGGTGCAGAGCTTCACCCAACCTCCCCCCTCTGCCCCCCTCTGTGTGATTAAGCAACACCCTGTTACATTGTTGTGTTCGACTGGTAGACTGACCTGCCTCTCTTTTCCTCCTATCAACAGCTGAGCTGCACCACTGAGGAGTTAGAACCAATCGCAAATAAACAAACACCTCATTTATTTTGTCACCAGAGCTCGACATATTTCCAACAAATGAATGGTGTATTATTCTCAGGGACAGGTCCTTCTCAACATGTCATTTCTTGTTTAGAAATATAACCCGGTGCCATAACACTAGATTGTAGCTCTTGTAGGTCACAACAGTGTGCCTCTTTATCCCAAGGCAAAGGCTTTTTTCATTGGCCTGGCTGGATCTGTTTTGAAAGGATTAGAGTAAAAGGGAGGAACTAAGGTGATGGGAAGCCAAAACAAAACGCCACACTCATTGTGACATGGAGGTTACAGGCGTGTGTCTGCATGCACACAGCTCTCCCCCCCCAGCCCCTGTCCTTGCCCTCCATTGAGGGCAGCCTGCACAAAAACACAGAGTTCAGGAGAGGCTTCAGGCGTAGCGCCAGATTTCATGTTTCATCTTCTCTTCATGTCAATGTGAGAAAAGTAGCTCCGTTTCTAGTTTTATGTTCAGTTTTCCACAGAAAGCCACCGGCCTGGCCAAGATCATGTGTTACTTCCACATTTCATTTCATGTGCAAATGACTCAGCAACTAACGAACCAGAAACCTTACACACAAACAGGTTACTTTAAATGTATGTATGACCTCTTGTTCCCGAAGGCTCTCCCCTGAGCTTGCTGTGTAAAATAAACCCTGGTGCTTTAGAGCTCCTCCTCTCTGCTCCCCCTCCCTTCCTCCCTCCATCCTGCATATGTGAGCTTTTAAGGCCACATGAGCAGCAAGCACATGGCTAGCGTGATCCGCGTGACGTCACCCCCCCCGCCCTCCCCTCCACATGGCCCCCGCCCAGCTCTGCAACAGGCAGGACTCTCCGTAGGAGGGAGGGAACGAACATGGAGCGGTAAACACAGGGCTCGTTTTACTCGCTCGCGCTTCATCCCCCCTTCAAAGCTCACTGGACGTGTTCCTCCGCGGCTTCTCTCAGAATGCCAGTTTGAAATGTGTCGTGCCATCTGGAGTGTAGAGGTGGAGGAGGTGTATGTGTGTTTCATTATTTGAAGGATTTAGTTCACACAAACAATGGCATATTCCCCTAGAAGCCTTATTCATTTATTATTAAGTTATTAATTCAGCCTATCTACGGCAGTCGAGTTCACTGCTTTAATATGTCAAGGTTTTTGAAACCTCTCAGCTTTGTCTTTGTGTCTTCTGTAGCAAGACTCCAGTCAGATTCAGAAAATGCTCCATTTGCTGTTGTGTGTATTCATCTCAAGGGAAATTCTACTTTTCTGGGGGAAAGAGAGAAATATCTCCAGCATGGTCTGGACCTCCCCCCCCCCCTCAGGCCACGATGAGGTATTAAGGTCAGTTTTGACTAGCACATGCTTAGGCACAAAGAGCAGTCTGCAATAGTGGGGATTTTTTCCCCATGGACAAGCTTTTTATTGTTGAAGGCAGGCACCACGTGAAGGTCTCAGTTGCAGCTGGAGGCCACAGTAAGACAAGAGATTATGGATACCACTCCACTGTCACAAGACCTCTGATCAGTCATCCAGCAGCATGTCTGCAACGTGGCTTCCTGTGCTACTGGCCCTTTAAGAAAAACCCAGCCTGGTGCCGTCTACTGCAAAAGTGAGTCAGTGAGTACAGCTTGTAATGCTCTCTCTCAATCCCCCACGCTCTGTGGCCCTCCCTTTCCCATTCTCTGTGGGGCCATGTGCTCAGCACTCGCATTGCTTGTGACAGCGCAGAGGCAGTGTTTACCTTCCAACACACACTCGTATAACGCAGCCTTTCCCTGTACTAATCGATACAAGGCAAAGGTGGGGCGTTGTCTCTCTCTTGAAGGAGGACGTTTGTGGTTCAGGGGCGCGGCCATGTGCAGCAAAGAGACAAAAGGAGCTCTGCACAATATCAACCTGGTGACGTGACTCACAGGGGGATGAAGTCATGAGGGAGGAATCAGCAGCAGACCTGGTTTCTAAAGAGACAGTGTTTGCTCTGTCCCCCCTCAGCCCTGCAACAGAGAGAGATCAGTGGGTTTTTGTGGAGTGTTTCTCACCACGAGTCATAGTTTGAGGCATAAAGCTGCCTGCTAGCACATGAGTAAAAGGGTGCCTCCCTTTTTACTCTCGATCCACGTGTCACATATTTCGTACGCTCTTCATACCCTAACAACGCTGTGTGTGAGAGAATCTGTTCCCGATCGCTTTCCCTATTACCCTATTGTAAGAAGAAATTAAACTAAACTAAAATGTACCTTTAGCACATGAAGGTGTGAATGGTCTTTGATGTTACCGAGGAAACCTTGTGAGGTTTCCATCTGTTTCTATGGCAACCAAAGATGGGGGCATTTCAGTACATCATGTGCTTCCACCGAGGAAACTGTTTGCGTGTTCAGACTGAAGCACCGATATCCTCAGACCTCTGGACAGAGAGTGGCTGTTTATGTACCAGGTTACTTATTAATCTGCTCCCCATGCTTATAGCTTTTCTCTGTGTGCATGACGGAGAAATGATGCAATACTTGAATTCCTGTAATATTCCAGAAGCATTCGAAACCTCTCACAAATAAAGACATACAGGTCAGACAGCAGTGTTACCTTCTGGATCATCTTTAACAAAGCTCAGTAAAGACAATTCAGATTCTAATTTTGACAATTATTCCTAATTCAGTCAATTCAGATTCTAATATGGTAAATTATGAACCTAATTTGATGTGTTTAGAAACCACTTGCCATGTGCCATGATAACACACTAATGTTTTTTTAACTGTAAAATGTGCCACTCTGTGTATATGTGTATATATATATTCAAGCAATAGCTCACGACAGGCCGTGGTATATGCTCATAGCTGTGATATAATGAGCAGAAATCACGGCCTGTCGTGAGCTATTGCTTTTATAAAACAGTTACCAAGTGTGGCAATATGAAAGAAAAATACAAACTCTGATTTAAATAGTTTTTATTAGTAAATAATGATGTTCAAAATAAAATAGTCCCTCGTTGCCTTCTGCACAAAACATAGTGCGAGGTGGTTGCTATGCAACAACACTAACTAACAGCGTTGATCCATTATTTGGCTGTTTATTTACATTAATGTGTATGTTGCTGTTTATTATGCACCCACTGAAAACCTGTCCAGCATTAGTAGCATGGCTTACGTGGTCACTTGTATAGGTTGAGGTTGTTCGAGGCTGTTGCTTGGCGTGGCGAGAATATTGCTCCACTTTCTCCGGTCCCCGAGATTGGGCTTCCAGTAGCTCTGGAGAGAGCTTTCGCACCTGTGGCCACTAACGGTCATAATTTCTCTGCTTTGTTTCAAGACCCCCATCAGAAAGCTTTTGAATGGGGATACTTTTCCAGTTGGTCTACCTGCTCTTCACGTAGCTCTGCATGTCGTAGTTTAGGTGCTTTTTTTTCTGGAGATAGGCACTGCTCAATCCACTCCGGAGGTCGAAGTTAATCTTAAATGTTTCCATCTTATGCTTTGTAAGTTTGTTTCGTAACGGAAGAAATGTAAATATATTTATAAAACTGATAAGTCAAATCAAGCAATCTGATTGGTCGATAGTGTTTTTGCGGACCTCTTTGATTACAGATTTGAAAACATTGTTGCTTGCTTTAAAAGTTGCACAATTCATTATGTTAAACCTTGGAAAGTATCTAGATATCCCTGCCCTAATGCCAAAGGAACTGCACAGTGAATATGTTTTGCCGTGTGATGTCTATGTCTGGACCGCTGTGTAAAAAGGAGGGTTTCTGCCCCGTTGCTTCTCCGCTGCTTTCTTGTTCCAGTATGAAAAGCAAACAAACTGCAGGCAGTTTGCTTTTCAGCCCAACAGTATACTGTTTTTCTCAGACGCGGAGGGATACTGACTTGTTGTGAAAAGTAACTTACAATTCTACCCGTGGTATACGCTCAGTATATCACGGCTAAGAACCAATCAGATTGCTTGATTTGACTTGTCCGTTTTATAAATACCGGTGTGTGTATATATATATCGTTTTGGTTTATCATTTGAAGTGTTCACTTTAACCACTACAAACTGCTTGTTTAACTGGTATTAATAATTCTTGTCCTGACTTTTTTTCTGCCAACAAAAATGGGGAAAGGACTTCCTCTGAGTTTGTATTTGTGTTGGTGATTGTAGTCAGTCCATAAACAGACTGCTCGGCCCGTGTGTTTGTAATCCTGGATCAAGACTAGAGACAGGTGCAGAATTACACAAGGCCCACCTTTTGTCCCTGTGCTATTTATGTACAAGCATATTGTACTGTACTCACACAAACCCCGCTGATAGAAATCCCTCTACATGCAGCTACAACACAACACAGACATTGTCTCAATCCGGCCCTATCACTCTAGATGACCTGCACATGCTGTACCTTCACAGATACATGGTGGCATGAACACTAACAGGAAGTCCACTTTGGGCAAATGGCTTTAAGATCCTGAGTCATCAGGCTGCTGGTAACAGATTTCACACAGGGCCGTTTCCCCTAGCTGAGGTAGTTTCTGGTACTTTGATTGAGCTGGACATGTAATAAATAATATCAAGTGTCACATTTCAAAACCTGAAACCCCTGACAGCGTAACTCGATCCTGAATGTATCATGATAGCCAGCAGTCATTTATGCATTAGTTTTAAGATGATATGTTGCTGAACACTCTTCGTATATATACATTTCTCGCATCCTGTAGCCATGTGGAGGGAGGGGCAGCTCAGTTAGTTTCGCGTTGTGTCAGTTGATGGGTTAGGGGACTTTGGGTCACAGAGAGCCACAGCCTGGCAGCACCTCCTACTTTCCACACCCTCCTGCCCCCCCCCCCCCCCCCACCTCTGCCTGCGTATTTAGCTCTGATATTTAGTTCCCTGCAAACAGTCTCTGGTCGCAGGTTTGTTTTTAAATCTGTATTTCTTGGACCTGTTCCTTATGAATCAGCTGTAGAGACTGCATGGGCATTGGTGCTGGTTTCTATTGAGGTTAAATGATGCATGGTTTTGTTTTTGAGCACACACTCTTTCTTAGGGTTTTGTAAAAAGTGCATTATTTCCCCGCAAAATGTATTGAAGCTTAATTATAAAGAGGCATAAAATGGAAAATTACCTCAAAATGATTAAAAACTTATTTTTAAAAAAACGAATCGACTTAGGCCTCAAAGTTAAATTGACATCGCTCTTAATCGTTAATCAACAAAAGTAAGGCATCACAGAGACAGCATTTATTTAGGTGCGGTTGTATTGTTGCATTATTCTGTGGTACTTACTTTAAACTGGTAACACTATGATGAAGATTCTCTATTCATTATTTTTAAATGGAATGATTTGAGAGTTTATCAATGTTCTTCTTCTCTGCTTTCAGACGTTGAAGCGGAAAGAGAAGGAGTACGAGCACGACATGGAGCGACTGGCCAGAGAGAAGATCGCCACGCAGCAGCGGTTAGCGGAGCTGAAGAACGAGCTGAGCCAGTGGATGGATGTGATGGAGGTGGACCGCGTGCTGCGACAGACCGTACAGCCGGAGGAGGACCAGGCCTCCACCTCCACCGCCTCAGGTACACCGACCGCCGGGCCGGACCACCTTTAGGGACCGCCCCTGTGTTAGAGACGCAAAGACTCGATTTTATTGACAGATTTAAGAAAAAAAAGAAAGAATCATAGTCTGATCGGCCGATTCTGATTTTTCTTTCTTTAACTTCAGTTTACAGCGCGTTCACAAACCTTTTTGTAAATGTAGTCTAAATGTTGACCTCATTGTTGTTAAAAACTTTGTTTCGAAAGTTATTGCTACGGCTTATGTTATGCTTGTGTGTGCAAGCTTAAAGTCTACTCATACACCAATGATATCATATATGTGTTTGGCTGCAACGTCACTGTCTGTGCAATTGTGTGCGCAACGTAAAGATACTACATGTAAGGCACAAGGTATAAATACATTTGTGTTATTATAACAGTTCTAACCTGCAAAATGACCTACCAAATACAGCACCAAACCACATTCTATTTCTAAATCTATCTATTAGTCAAATGAAATCAATTACATTTGGTGATAATGAGTTAATTGTTTCCTCTGTTGCAGAAGGTGAAGACATCATGGATGAAGACCTGGAAGAAGAGATTGCGCCGAGAGCACAGACTGCCTTACCCACCGTGCCTCAAACCATGAAACCTGATCTGCACCGGACTGCACCCCCCACTCAGGCCCCCACCCTGGCCCCCAGCACTACCTCCTTCATCACCCAGCACATCTCCATCCAGCACAAAGTCCCTCAGCTCCATCCGCTCACAGTGACTCCTCAACAGTCAGTGTTCAAACCTGCAGTCCCCCATACACTCGCCTCCCCCTGCCCTCCCATCAGCCTCACGCAGACCCTCGTCCCCACCCAAACACAGATGGTGACGGCGTCCAGCCTCCACCCCACAGTCATAGCCCACGCTTCAGTGTCCCACCCCTCAGTCATACAAGCAGTGAACCACGTCATCCATGGAGGGGGTCACAAACGCATCGCCCACCTGGCTTCCTCCACCAGCACGGTCCAGTTAGCCCACCAACCCATCGGCCACATCACCGTGCACCCGGTGGCCCACCTCCACCAGCACCTTTACCCCCAGCAGGTGGCCGTCACACAGTCGGCCATGATGGGTCACATCACCCACACCATAAACCACGCCCCCCCTCACATGAACGGCACTGTGACTAGCCAACCCGCTGCCACCATCATGGGCAAGCAGACAGCAGTGAACAGCCAGATGGTGACGCACCACCCGCAGCTGGTGGGTCAGACGGTGCTCAACCCTCTGACTATGGTGACCATGCCCTCCTTCCCCATCGGCACTCTGAAGCTGGCCTGAACCCCACGTAGAGGACCGCCAGGCTGGGAGATATGGGGGAACTACAGGCCTTAGATCAGGCCTCTGAGGAACCGACCGTGAGGGCCGGAGATCTGCGGGACCCCTCGCTGATCCAGAGTTTGACTTTCATTCACAAGCATTACAGCTGATGGAAAGCCGGGAACATTCCTACAACAAACCCTCTTTAAAGAGTCTTTCACCGGTGTCCTGAGAACTTTATCCTGAATTTGGGATATGATTGAAATCCTCTTGAGCAAGTCTGGCAATATATATGGTGGGCAGATGTTAAGACATCACTCTCAGCATAAAGGGAAGTCTTGTCCTGCCACTACACTGTCCATTAGGGCTGAATCATCTGTCGGTGACCAGTCAATGTGCCTACATAATATTTCTGCACTTGGAAAGCAAAATTAGGATAGCTTAATCGAAGAAGAACCTAGTAAACAATGTAATCATAGACACATGGTTGTGTAGATGTTAATGGCAAACAAAGCATGGTGGACCCTTAAGGGAGAGCGGGTGCAGCGAGCAAGTCCGGGAAGTATTAAGATCCGCAGAGTGGAAGAAAAGGAACACAATGTCAAATCTTTGAATTGAACAGCCAAATCTGATTTACTTCAAATAAATCTGATCTGGGTACAGCAAGCCTAGTGTCCATGTCCGCAGCATGTCACCGTGTTCATGGAGGTACTTGCTGCTGGTTATCACTGTGGATTAACATATATTATGTAGTGGAGAAGCTACTCTGTGAGACTAAGCGTGGGATCACTGCTGGACCCGCCATAACCAGCACATTGGGAATGTGATGTAGAGGAGCTCCTCCTCAACAGAGGCACATGCTGCAGGGCTGGAGTCAAATCCCGGACTGAACCAAAGCTCCTGAGCGGAGCATCAGCCGTCAGTGATGCTGCATACAGCTATAGCCCCCCCTGCTGGCTGATTGTGCTCAATGTAATGCTAATATTCCTGTGACTATTAAAACACTTCTAATATAGTATAATACTGATGGTTCTCATTCAAACAACGGCCATTTAAAGTAAAAAGAACATGCAGTTTTGTCAGGGTTTGTATTTTTATCGTGGACACTGAAATTGTTACTTTATTTAGGATATAGCTATGTTTTGGTCACAGCTGCTAATATATGTTTTAAATATTATTGCCAAACAGAATCAGTTCCAAACACCCCCTAAAAGTCACAACACAGTGGTGTGTTTAAAAACGAAACTCTTGAGATACAAACTCAGAAGCTACAAGTTGAGGGATTGCTTTTGAATTTTGAATGTGAATACATAAAAAAGGTCCATAAAATGTAGTTACATGTGTTTCTATGCTGTCTTCAATGGCAAATGGTAGTAGTATGGGTGTTTGCATGCTGTGAATGCATGTCATGACTGTGTATTTGTGATAATACTGAAAGCGAGCTGTGGAGGGTCTGTCTGACTTCAACATGTTGCAGTAGGAATGTAATATTTCTTTACTCAGAGTTTTAAGTGATTTCAACACCCAACATTAATTAAATCAATCAATGTGATTTTTCAAGACTATTCTTTTCCAAAGCTAGCACTGTGAACATTTCTATTAGCCTCAATGAGCAGCAGTTAAGCGTAGCACTTGTTCTCCTTATTTATTCTGAATGTACTCATCTGTGAAAGGATGTGGAGAAGTGCACTCATCAGAAGTTAAGCCCTTTTTTTCTTATTATGTTTTTTTTAAAGAAATATACTTTATGAAAGTATCACATGTATGTAATGCGCAACATTTAAACATTTTGTATTTTAAGATTTACTGTTGCTTGTTTCATGTGGAGAATGACTTCTTCTGTTCAGTGTAACATTTGATAATATAGTTGTTTTTTCTGGGACCATGTATAGTGCTGTTTATCGGGGTGGCAACTACTCAGACCTCTTTTCACGTTGATATCTCATTCGGCCACTTTGGAAAGTATTCACCCCGTAATTGTTTTCTATTTTGTTTCGATGCAATATGATTAAAGCAGGGACTATTAGTTTTCTTTTTAACTGATTTTCTCCTCAATATTTTATGCAAATCATCCTGAAGAAATCATATTGTAGCAAAACAAAATGTGTTAAAATGAACAGGGATTCAGATACTTGAAGAAGCAACAATATACTCGTGTGTTTTCCCTATGGAGAAAGTTTAAATTGTATATAGCCTGTAAATGTTGGGCTGCATTTAGATCTAACTGTATTATGTAAAATGCTGGGGAAAATATGTAAAATTTATAAAAGCTACTTAATAAATTGTATTATGTTTACTAATGTCTGAAGCTGCATTTATTTTTATTTTAACCAAATTATAATTTTATTTTTCAAAGACTTGGAGTTGACAGTCAGATTTAAATTACGATTTTTTATTATTAATTGCCAGAAGCTATACAATACTGACATAAATAATTCTTATCAAATAGTTTCTTATAAATGTCACTTAATTGTCATAGTATAATATGTAATATACCACATAATATAAAACAGTCCCAGTAAAGTATAGTTTGAAAATCCATAAAATGTAGATACTGTGAGGAAAGAAGATGAAAAATGTAAAAACAGTCATAGTAGGCCTATAGTTAGTAGCCTATTTCGTGAAAAAATCATAAAACTCATACAAATATTCATAGCATAGTATGTTGTAAACAATGTCATAAAACATTCTAAAGTTTGAGGTATTGTGTAACCCTCTAACGGAGGTTGTTTATACTTAAAATGAAGTCGTTTCAACTGAAATTACGCAGATTATCCAGATGGCTATGCTATGCTAAACTAGCTCAACCACATGGACTCTACTCTTCTGGACTTTTTTTCATAAATTCGGAAATGTGCAAATTGAAATCGCCGCGAAAATCTCGACGATTGCAGCCTTTCATGGTGAAGTTTTAGTATAAACTAAACATACTTTTCTGTTGAACCTGTGTCCCTGCCTCAGCTGTCATTTTAATGGACCATCTCGACACAACAAAAGGTCCGAAGCTGTTAATTTCCTGTCAACCTTCAGAGATTTGTGTATTAAAACTGTCTCACATGTAGAGTACTGAAGTCTGCCAGTCTGTTTCATAAAGACACATAGGTGATCAGAGCCTGAATCAATAGACACAAACCAACTATCGACTTTCCTAACTTTTGGAGAGAATCATATATTTCAGCCGAATTGCATGAGATCTGCACCTCACTTGTTTTGTGACGGTTCATCGTTATTAAAACATGATTGAAGGAAGGCAGCTAACTTTGTAGCTCAGCCTGCCTGGTAGTGTGTGCACCCTGGTAAAGATCATTTTGGCAGGGCCTGAGTTCAAATCTGAATTGTGCATGTTGTCCCCTCTCTATCCCCCTTCCTGTATTTATGTTTCCTGCTATATCCAATAAAAAAGTCCTTTTCTTTTTTTAAAGAGCAAGATATTGTGGACTTAAAGAAGAAAAATATTATTAATTATTCCTGAAGGCTCTAATACCTTGGACCAGCTTGGTATATTTATTAAACCCTCTTGTGTTCAGTTTTTTTTTTGTATTCCTTAAAACTATAAATAAAAAGTATTTTTAGTTTGCCATCAAAAAAAATAAAAACAGTCATAGTATGTTATAGAAAATAATCAAATTAAAACCTGCAGCTGCCAGGGTTCTGTAACATAAAAATAAAGGCACCTATAACTGACAGTTTGTAATGAACTGTCTGTTATAGGTGGTGAAAATGTAGTGAACATGTCGTATAGGAATAGTTAATCAAATGTGTTACAGGTTAAATTATTTATTCAAATCAAGCCACATCATTCACTTCTGCTTACATTTTTACAACATAAAAGCAAAACCCAATGTCAGATGGAGACATTAAATGATATTCATATTTTATTAAAATATTAGAATTTGTACATATTGTCTTTTCCATCCTCATTTCATTTATAATCTTATTACATAAATATACTCCAAAAAGTAGGATAACAAAAAACAAATTTAATATAAAACAAATTCAGAAACAATAGCAATACCTGACTCTGGGACAGAATTCGAGGAATGTAATTCTTTTTTTACATAACAAAGGTCACGCAACATGGCGGGGTTATCTAATTTCCAAAAAAGGGCTAACAAAAGTACATATAACAAGAGAATCAAGTTCATCCAATACATGTGTTCATTACTCTTGGCTTTGACAATTCCTATTCTTCATGTCAAATCAAATCAAAAATGTTGGAAAATTAAGTTGGTCATTGTGGCTTTGGTTATACGATAAACATTAAGGTTAGCACACAACTCATGAGTTCCCTTAAGGACAAAATTATACCAAACGGAAGAAGAAAAATAAAATCCACCTCTTTTCAATATCTTTTCCCCAACAACTAAGTAGCTACATATTTTTCATTGCCCATAAATAACCTTATGATCACTAAATTGATCTGCAATCAGAGAAACCTTCACACACATGCAAAAATAAATACACTGCATGGCCCTTCTCATGCAAGCCTAATATTCAAAGTCCTATCATCAGCTCTCACAGATGAACAGTTGGTGGTTTTATCAGGAGAGAAAATCACTTTGAAACAACTCTGTTTTGGGGGAAGTCTCCAAACAATAAAGGACTCATTTGTCATGTGAAAAGTGAGATTATTTGAACGTTGACATGGCAATAAGTTAGCGTTGCAGTGCGTTAAGAGTGGCCATTGTTGAGCATCCATGATGTCAGGCAGCAGAGGTGGCACCAATGATAAACATGCATACACTTACACTAAATCAAAATGAATCTTAACAATCCATAAACCAGATGAACAATCAGGAACCTCAGCTGAAGGGAAACGACGAACATAAAACAATCAACCATACGTACTATCACGCAGTGAAGTCCAAATAAAAGTAGGAACAAAAATCTTTCATATAGAAAATTAAATAGTATGCATGTTGACCTATAGATAATAGAAATAAACACTTGCACCAGAAATATGTGCTTTAAAATCTGAGCAGGTCCCCACATGTAAACCTCATATCAGACTTCATGTAAAAAAAAGCAAAATAAAACAACCCTGTGATCATGTGGCTAGCAAATCAGATGTTTGGAAAATCAGATCGCAGCATACGCTGCTCTTCAACCATCCTTATCATTAACTTATCATTTTTGACAGAACAGAAGAGGGTGAGGTGTTTTTTCAGCAGTGGTAAAGTGAGAGAGGATAAAGGAAGCTGCAGACGTGAGAACATCGCACCGCCTCCTCGCAGGTCCCTGATCCGAGAGAAGGGTGCTGCTGACGAGGTGGAGGTGGGTGGACAGAGAGGGGAGTCAATGTTCTTGAAAAGGGACAAAAGGTATCCTGTGTTTCTTAAATCTTTTCATCCCAGTTACAGAGAGACACTGTCCTGTGTTAATAGCCGTCTTTCTGAGTTTGAATCTGATCCTGGATCTTCTCCAGCATCTCCTGCATCTGCCGCAACTGTGAGGAGAGAAGAGACAACAGTTAGTGCCGAGTCATCTACTGTTGCATTCATGGCGATGGGAAATCTGGGTATCCAGCCTTTTACTGTATACAGGCTCATTATGTACACGTGACTGCACAGGCAACTAATCAATAACACCCGGGAAATCAGACTTTCTAGATCACGTGACCTGAACAACCGCAGTCAGCCGCTGACAACTTCAAGTGTTCAATATTACAGAAGCAGCAAAACATTATTTTACCTCGTTCATCATGCGGAACTGTTTGGTTTTAAAGGCATTAAAAGAATCTGAAGAACTGATCTGAAGTTTTTGGGAATTCAGTTAAACTGTGGCACAAACAGTTTTGTGGTGTGATTTTTTGTTGTTGTAGTTGATTATGTGCCCAATACAGCACCCAACTACAAAACATTTCACTTCTCGATTTTCCCAACATAAAGTGAGATTGCGAAGTGTCAGTTATTTTTGATTAATGGATGAATCTTAAACTAATTGCCCAATTCACTGATATTGAAATCAATTGATAATAAGTTGCTCAGGAAACAGTAAGAAATGACCCATCACTGTTGCCTACAGCCCACTCTGACTTCACAAATGTCTTGTTGTCTGAACAATAGCTTTTGTGCTTGGAAAATGACTGAAACTGAAATTGAGGAAAAATGTTCTCTTTATTTGATAAAATAAATGGATTTTGTGGGGAAAGGGAAGGAACTGGAAACAAAAAGTCTGTGTTTGATCAAAATGAAAACTAACTGTATGTCTGCTCATCTTCAGATACCGCAAAAGGAAAAATATATGAGCCTAAAATCTATAATTATATTTACTTTAATGATATTTACTCTAACAATATGTTTACTAACCAAATGCCAAAAGAAACAATGTATATCATATTTCAAACGCATTGTATTTAGCTCTTGGGGACAACAAATGATTGTTGAAATGTAAGTGCCTAGTTCCACTAATATTTTTAGATTTCCGCACTGTCTGAAGAACTTTCCATGGAACAAGTTTGAACTAAAAGGGATAAAAGCTGACTTTAAAATGGGATTATAAACGATTCTCTTTCCCTACCCACAGACAGTTCAAAGGGCCAAAGGAGAGGGGAGAAGGGCTTTGAATTGACACTAATCCATGTTTTCCAGGCTACTCATTGTCAACCTCAGAAAACATGACCTGAGTGTGCTTCCAATAATTCTTATATATGAACATTATCTGTGAGAACTCTCAGAGGGCTTCATCAGAGATATCTCTGTGCTCTGCGTGTGTCCCAGCGCTGGGCTGAGGCCCTGAGTGCTCATGGCTGTGTTCAGACTCGTGTTGGTGCTGTGAGTCCTTCTGGCGCTCAGCGCGCCGTACCTCCTCGTCTTTCTCTCGGATGAGCTTTTCTGTCTCATCGTCCACTCCGGGCACCGTAGGGATGGGGAAGTCCGTGCCGCTCTCTCTGGTGAGTTTACTGCGGAGAGAAACACGTTACAGAGAAATTCTACATTTATTGTATCACAAAGCTGCATCTGGATCTGATATGTCATTGGCTAGTCATAGCGAAAGAGGGATTTAACTGCATATCTGTAAAAGACACTGAGCATTGAAGCTGTTTGGCAGCAGATAAACGTCACGTCTTTCTGTGTAGAGTCTATCAATGTCATGGTGCCCAAAAGTAAATGTCCTATTCCAAACTATCAAAGCCGACACCAGGTAAAGAGCAGCTGTGGCTGATCTTATCACAATCATAATCAAACTTATCTAAACAGTACCTCCCATGGTTTTATTTAAATCTACCTCTGGCACTCAGTAATTAGTTGCCCTTTACCAAATGCATTTGACAGAGCTAATTTACACTTTACAGCAAAAATGTGTTGACAGACATGGTTATTACATATGAATATGTATACCACACATAACATAAGGAAGTATCTGCTGAAATCAAACTAAGTATTGCTATCTATCCCTGAAGGAAGTAACCAAATGGTTATTGAGCCTACACTGAAACAAATGACCTGTTGACCTTAGTTACATTTGTTATATCAACAGATTCCACATAATCTTTGAGCTGTAATATTACGTTTAAATAAAACAATATTAGGTTCAACTTTATAGTATTGCTTTCAATTGACCTAATTCAATTATGTGTAATCTGTTGACATAATACATTCAATTAAAGTCAACTTTTCAGTTTTTTCAGTGTAAGGTCCACTGATGAAAGTATTGCTGTATTTACTTATTTGCATATTACAAACTGGCTGTATATAGACACGTTATCAACATGTATCAACACAAATACTTAAAGTTGGGGGGAAACCAGTTTACCAAATGTATAATCATTCTCCAATTTATTTTCTGTGATTCCATTTCTTCAGGGTTTTCCCCGAGTATATGTTTTAATTCTCTTTGAGGACTTCATGACTGAGGTGGGGGTTATTACTGGATGCCCTGTTGGTGATTTGTATTGACTGTATGCCTATCTTCCTTCCTTGGATTAATATGAACATAAATTGACACAAGACTAACTTCTGATAAAATGTGAGCTGTATTACCGCTGTTGAAATGTCTGCTCAGTTCTCCTGTTCATTTCTGTTCCACTATAACAAAAAGTACAAACATAGTGTATTAAAATAAGAGAAAGACATTTAGAGGAATCAGGATATTAGTGACCTAGTTTAAATAAATCTAAGGTTAAAAGGTTAGAGGTAATGTTAATACAGGAGCAATCAAAAAACAATCAATTCAAAAAACAAACTTTTACAGATTATTTACTGATTTCTCCTGAAACTGATCCTGAATAGTTTATTATTCTGATTTTAAAATGTCTCATATTTCTTCTTCACTTGATGCAGTATGTACAGGTGTGTGTGCTCGCTTCTGTGTGAGCGTACTTGCGGTTGCGCTCCTTGACCACCATGCGGGTCATGCTCTGGATGCAGTGAGCTCTGTAGTTTTCGTAGTGAGTCTCCCGGGTCACGTCCTTCAGATCCTGCATGTGCGTACGGACGAGCATATTCCTCAGCTTCACAAAGTCACAGTGGGCCGAGTTCTCCACTGCAAAACAAAGAGGGAGGACCAATTCGAAAAATATTCTGAAAAAGTCTGCTGGTACTGAAACATGCAAGAGGTGAAAACACACACACACTTTCTCTTTGTACATCAATGGAACCTCCATGCAGCGTTTTTACAGGCTGTTTAACTTCTGTTACTGCGAATCCATTACATTGTGATGGAAAACAAGGGAACAGGTTTACCCTCTACGATGCCCCAGGGATAGAGTCGGCCTCGCACCCTCTTCCCTTTGGCCTCCACCACCGTGTTGCTGCCGATCACTGCGAAGGGGATGCTTTCCTGGTTGGGAGAACAGAGAAGGACCGTGAAATCAAAACGACATTTACAAAAGATCTGTTTGGGGAGGGTTTTTTATTGTTGTGTTTTTACTTTTACACATTAGCCTCCTATAAGCCATCTTACATTAACTGCTTACTTCTGAGGACTCTCAAATGAAACTACATTACGTTTTTACGTCAAATTAACCATCATTTCCCATTCATTATTTTGATTATTTTATCTTTTGTTCCCTTTTGTCATTTCTCTGCTGCAGTTAACACATCAGAAGAAAGAGAGAAATACTGCCTCGCTGCGAGCTAATGATGCGAGGAGAGCAACAAACGTAAGTCCTGGAGAGTGTGTGTTCAGCAGTGGACTGACTGCCTTGATTTAAATGGTCTGGTTCGTATTTTCTTTTAACATCATAACATTATAATAACTGGGTAGTCGTTGGGGCTGCAGTACTTGATAGAAAAAACTTAACGATCCCAAATGATACCCGCATGTTCAAAGATCTAGAAAAAAACCGAAATAAATGGTATGGTTTTGCTCTCAACTAATCACAACAATAATTATTTGATTCAGGCACGATTGACCCAGCAGAGAGCAAACTAGTATTCTCTCAGTTTTCATCATGCAAACAAAAGCTTCTAAAAATGAAAATCCTGTCAAATAAGAATACAAATGTATGATGGTATACTTGCTATCAGGTTGCTAATCATCTTGTTTACTCACTGATAAGTGTAAGCATTCAGTGTGCACTGCTGACTTAAGCAGCCTGTGAATCCCAAACATCTGGCAGCTCGGCTCTCACCTTCAGCTGATGGTCCTGCTGCTTGAAGTCCTCGTCCTCATCAGAGTCACAGTCGGGGAACTGGTAGATCTTGATGCCGTACTGCTCGATCTCCTCTCGGATCTACGGGGGAGCAGCAGATGGAGAAAGGACACAGTGAAAATGGGAAAGACGTTTCTTTCATGGGATCAAATAGATCAACAGTGTTTCCAGATCAGATCTGAAAGATCAGCCTTGCCTTGATTTTCTTTTTCTTGACCTCATTAGGGGTGAGTGTGTCTGCTTTTGCCAGGATGGGGACGATGTTAACTTTCTCATGTAGAGCTTTCATAAACTCCACATCCAAAGGCCTGAGGCTAAAAGAGATAAGAAACATTCAATAGCATTAAAGCCACAATGAGGATTTACTCAAAAGAAATGCATAGATTTGTACAGAAATAATCCCTCTCAATTATCACTGATGACCCAGCAGAAGTGTGTGGTGTGTCTGAATCTGCCCTCTATTAGGGCTGCTCAATTAATCAAATTTTAATCGCGATTACGATTATGGCTTGCAACGATTACGAAAACAACGTAATCGAAACAAACAATTATTTTTTTATTATTATTATTACTTTATTTTTTACTTTTGGTTTTTCAGTTGAATTATACTTAAAGTTCAGGGTAATTAACTGTTAAAAACATACTGTTCAACATCTTTTTCTCCATTAAATGGATGTTTTCAAAGTCAATGAATAATCACATTTAATAGTCGCTATTACAATTATTGACCCAAATAATCGAGATTATGATTTTTGCCATAATCGAGCAGCCCTACCCTCTATACCTCATTAAATAATGTAATGTTCATCCCGACTTTAGTTGCACACTAGAATCATAAAATGTATTGTTAGACATTACGCGATGTCTCTGGTCGGTCACTGCGGTGGAGGTTTGCTCTCTATGTGACCTCCTGGTGTCTGATCATCAGTAATGACTGAAGCTCATCAACAGATGGAGCAGTTACTCCATCACAGTGACTCTGAACATGCACTGCAGCATTACTTAGGTTTGCAGAATATTTGTTCTTTAATGAGCACAGTTATGTGGAACAGTGCATGTGCACAACGGCAGCAAAAAGCACCAAGTCAGCACCAAGGATTGATTAGAGCTAAAGCACTGCAGTGGACGCACTAAATCCCCCTGAAGGCAGCTGAGTAGTGCTTTAGCTCTGACAGGAGCACTGCTTTTACAATAATGGGGCTGAAAGCATTGAAGTTAAATACTGGTCCAGTATGATCAATTACTCAGGTGGTGTGTTCTGGTGTGTGTGCAGGGGGAAAAGTGCTGTGTCACTGGTCTGCAACGGCCAGCACAGACATTACTGCAGTCGAGAGGGGTTAATGTTCCCCATTGTTCGGAGTCATTTAGGAGAGAGAGGTTAGACTAATCCTAATGAGAGCACTGCGGATTTGTCATACCCATGACCGAAGGGTGAGATAAAGTAGAGGCAGCAGTGTACGCGGTTGTCCTGGATGTTCTTCCGGTTGAGGCCACTCTCGTCCCTGAAGTACTGCTCAAACTGCTGGTCGATGTAGTCCGCCACGGACTTCCAGCTAGAGATAAAACACACAGGGACGTTCAGTCTCCGAGGCAATACTGCAGCAGCTGAGCTACTGCACATGCAGAACAACAGGGCTACCCTGCGGTGCTCTGTGAATCTTATCAAATTGCTCATTTTCTTAGATATCAGATGATTCGTTAAACATTTGTAAGTACCATTCAGTGTTGTTTACAGCATCCCCAAACCCGGGTGTGTCGACGATGGTGAGCTTCAGTTTGACACCTTTCTCTTCTATATCCACTGTGTGTTTGGTGATTTCTACTGTTTGTGTTATTCGCTCTAGGAAAAGGAGAAAAAAAGACAAATTTTTTAACATTAACTTTGACACGTTGAATCGCTAATTCTTCAAAAATCATGTCAGAAAGTGAGTATATCAAAGGCTGTGGTTGCATTACCTTCAGCATTGAGCAGCTTCCTATCTTTGTAAAGATCTGTGAGAAAGAGACTGTTGACCAGGGTGGACTTTCCCAGGCCAGACTCCCCTTCAAACAAAGACAAACAAAGACGACACGAGCGAGGTTTAAGGCTTTTCTTCAAAGTAAAAGGTGGGTTTAGGCTCAAATATCTGCTAATCTGCAAACGAGGATTTACCTGCCACCATGAGCGTGAAGTCGAACCCCTTCTTTACTGACTTACGGTGCACCTGGTTTGGCAGCGTTGCAAAGCCCACGTATTCCTTGTCCTGGTCCTTAAAAAACAAATTGAACACCACATCAGGAAGGCCAAAACTACCATAAAACTAGAATTTTTCAGCGCCATCTGAACCTCTCCAAAAATAGGTTTTAAGGTATATTTCCTACAAAAGGTGTGAGACCGGAATAAACAACAAACACAAAATCACAGAGCCCTAATCACACCCTGTTCCACCAGAAGGAAATAAGCACAATTAAACCTTTTTGATAACCATATAAAGCAACTTTGAGTTTAAAGCACAGGATCAGTCAAACTGTCGTCATCAGTCTGAAGTGATCGACACAAACAAACATCGCGTTGACAGCAGAACTGAACACAAACATCTCAGTGGGTTTATGTCCTTGTGTTACCTTATTACTGTCGTACGGGTCATATCGAGCCCAGGGACTCTTGGGTCTGGGGGGGCTGACGGGGCACGGCAAGTCAAACGCCACACTTTTGCTCTTTGGGAAACTCGGCTCTGAACCTGAATCCGACTGAGCCCTGCCCGCCACAGGGGGACGCAAATATGAAGGGGTGTGGGGGCGGTCTTCGCCCTCAGCCTCCCTGCCTGCATCGTGAGGCTCGTGGTCGTGATGGAGGTGCTGCTTGTGGTCATGGTGGTCATGCTGGTCGTGCTCTCCTTGGTGGTGAGGGTCTTGCATAAAGCTCTCCACCTCGGAGTCGTCTGAATGTTCCGAATGCTAGAGGGACGCCACGGTTGAAGGGGGAGGTTTACGAGGTGAAGAGGAATATGTGGAAAAAAGTAGAGGGTGGAGGTGGAGGTGGAGGTGGAGGAAAGGTCAAGTGTCGATGTGGGAGAGAGGAGATCAAGACGGTGGAAAATGTGTTAAACTCTTACTAACGGTTGCTATAGTTTTATTGTGAGGTTAAATAATAAAAAACATATCATTGCAATGCAGCTGGTCATCACTTTCTATAATCATTTATGAGTACAATATGTAAGGGGTGAAATATAATCCCAGACATTTATCTCAGTGGATAAGTGTCACTTTATCACTAATATTGAATGAGCTGTTATACTTGGGGCGTACATTTAACTCCACATTCCTGAAAGAGGAGAGAGAGCTTTTCCTACATCAAGGATTATGAATCTCCTGACACATCATAACTTTTGCAGAGCTAATGTGAGGCAAGAAAAGGCCTTTTTATGGTTGTTATTAAATTAATAGGGCAATTTCAGGCATTAGGGTTGCTAAGTTTTTCTCCATCCCTGGATTTCTAGATGTAATACAAACTAAGCTTAAATAAAAAATAACAACGTGTAGTTTTTCCAGTAACAGGATACACAGCTGAGGCTGCTATGCATATTCTAGACTCATGTTACTAGAAACTAAAGCTAGTCGAGCACAGAGATAAATAACGCAGGGGCCCTATAGAGCGCAATGATGCCATTTAAAGTCAGCTGAAGGCCTATACTGTGACTCTGCACTCGTGTTGTGTTTATGCACTAAGCATCAGCTGAGGGGTAAGATGCATTGCTTTTTATCGTGGCTAAGCAAGCAGGTACAGTTAAGTTGGCCTTATCCCTCAAAGACTGCCATAAGAAGGGGAACCTCATTGGTAGTTTAGGGGTTTGGAGGTGTCACCGGTACCTGTTCAGGGACATGGTCTGGTATGCTGTGTTTAGGGGAGGCAGGGCAGGAGTTATGCTCGTCTGATGAGTGCGCCTCATGGTCACTGTCCTCCATCGCAACTGGAGCTGAAGTGAACTTTGCAATCTCCAACCAGAAGGGAGCACACGGGTGAGAAGGTTTATCAGGGTCAAGAAGAGGGAGGGAGAGGCCGGAGGAGAGAGGCCGCCGCCGCCAGATGGAAATCAGGTGCATGAGGTTCAAGAGCCGGGAGAGGTATACACAAGGAGTGAATGTGTTCAGAAAAGATAAATGAAGAAAAGACAGAAAATGGAAAAAATAGAAAAAAAAGATTAAAGGAAGTCAAAGTAACGACATGTGAAAGAACATCTCATTTACCAGAAGAGATGGTATGATTGCAGAACAGAGAGAGTGCCTAGAGAGGGACCTAGAGAGGCACCTTGAGGGCTGCTGGCTGCCTACACAATGCTGCTTTGACTTCTTGCCATAACAGCGATCCCTTATGTTACAAGTTCATCTGATATCGCTCCATTCAGTGTGAACGACAGACGAGATGCACCAGTCCAGCCAAAGTAAGTGTCAGCAAAAAGAGAGTATCTGTGCCGCTGCAGTAACATCATGCAGTGAGACATTTCATGATTTCATAAACATCAAAGTTTAAACACATCAAATCACAAAATCGGCCCAAAGATTTCATTCAGTCACTCCAAAATCTACAATTATTATTTTTTTTGTTTTGTTTGCATGTTGAAAAATTGCCACATTATTTGAAGTTATATTTATATTCCTCAATCAACTCTGAACCAGAGTTATATATAATATATAACACGCTTCTCATCTAATCCTTTCGAAAATGTCTGTGTCAGGCTCTCATGGTTTATGTCCTCTATCCGTGGCCTACAGTTTTAATTATCCTGGGATTTAGAGCTTTAGGGCAGAGGAGAATTGATAGTTTTACAGTTTAGGAAATCAGTGACCTGCTTTACTGTGCTACAATCAACAGAGATCAATGACCAACATGGAGGATCCTGTGACCCACATTGAAGCTTTGACAACTTGGGATCAAAATGGCTAAGAAGCTTATCATTCAAGTGCTTGACGTTTGGGTCAAAAAGCAAACAGGTTGATAGAAACAAATCTTTGATATATAATTTGTAATCTCTTGCCACGATCGCAACTGCACAAAAACAACATTGAAACTCGACATGCCTTCTACCCTTTAGATAAGTAGACACTAAAAGTTGCATCGCAAACTCACACTCTCTATCTGCACACCTCCTCTCCTGCAGAGCCTCACCTGTGGTGCCTCCTCTCAGCCTCTTAAAGCCCCGCCAAGCCTCTTCGTCCTGCCTCTGCGCACACTGCTCTTCATGCCCACTCCAGCAGGCAGTGGGAGACCAGAGCTCCAGTATTTATACCCCTCCATCCCAGAGGACACAGCAACCTTCACCCCCATCGAGCCACTCAGGGCCGCAGGGCTGATCAGCTGCATTGATCAGCCACGCATCACCGTGCACAGGATACACACCGAGTACATGCTCTACTGTTGTTCTACGTACAAGTTGTAGCAGTAGAGCTCTTTGTCAGACAAGACACAACCAGCAGACTATCGGACCTATGACTCTCCATGGCCTATAATACTGTATACTCCAACATACTTATACACTGGGGACTAAAGGTCATGACATGTACAGTGAGTAGGGGAGCACAACATAAGAACTTTATATAAATGTACTGGCAGAGCAATGTCAATGAAAACACATTGTTAAAGAATGCAATATTTGACTTTAGGAAGAGAGAGTATGTGGAGAACATATCATTTCCTTCTTGTATAATAGCAGCAAAGTGAAAGTGGAAGAAAAGCAGAACTCAATTCACTACTTCTGATCATTTATAGAAGAAAATAATAATCACAACATATGTTTCCTCACATGTTGCAGCCACGAGAGTGAGAGCAACCTGTTCATCCACTGCAATGCAAGAAGAGACACTTGCTGCTTAACATCCCCCTATAATAACAAATGATATTTTAATCATAAGCTGCCATGCTAATGAGCTCACTAATTAAGGTGATTAATACATTCATTAGAAACTATTTATATACCTGTCTTCATAAACCACATTAAGCATTAAGGAGATGTCCTCCTTCATATGCAAATGTAAGCAGCACGAAGCATCTCACCTGACTATCAACGAGTGCAAGAAACACAGCAGCATGAAGACAAAATGCCTGGGAGTCTCATCGTGTGTGTGTGTGTGTGTGTGTGTGTGTGTGTGTGTGTGTGTGTGTGTGTGTGTGTGTGTCTCAAATTCACCTCTAACATCCATACTATATATATTGTATTTATCTGTATACCTTTTGAAAACGAAAGCATGATTACGATTAAAGACTTCTTTTGGTTTTTAACATTTTTGGAAACATCTGGATTTAACATATGTACTAAACTCGTCAGAATATGTATCATTGGGCATATTTCGGTATGCTGTGTGGAAATGTTACTATTAAAAGTCATTACTCTGTGTGTGTGTGTGTGTGTGTGTGTGTGTGTGTGTGTGTGTGTGTGTGTGTGTGTGTGTGTGTGCGTGCGTGCGTGCATGCGTGTGTGTGTGTGTGTGTGTGTGTGTGTGCAGGGAGTATATTAACTTTCCACTAAGCTCTCTAAAGTGAAACATGGTACAACCCTTTCCTCTCCCACTGAACCAGCTAGATTTTAGTCCATGAGGCAATTAGTCTTGATATTTAAGTCTTTGGAAAAAAACACAGAAAGGGTGTAATGCATATGAGAGGGGAAAGGGTTTCATTGCGAATAGCACCTTTCTATTTTTATCCGTGCCTACCCACGAGGCCAAAAAATACACCTTTTCTATTTGCGCTCCATATTTGATATCATGACACTCAACCGGAGGAAAAGAAAGGAAGAAGATGAGATGGAACCCGAGAGAAAGCAGATGCACTAGATGAACAGAGAAAGCTGCTCAAACAAGAAAGGGTTTTGGAGAGTTATCCATGACCAGCTACTTGGTGCTCCTGGCACAAAGGATATGGGAGATTCATAACAATTCAACAAACGTACAATCTCAACAGACTTATTCAAATGTTCAGTGTGCACTTTTTCCACATGCAAACCTTTCTACTTGTTCAGAACCTAATCAAGCCATTTGAGTATCTCCTGTCACAGAAGCAGTATCACTCGATCCTTAGCTTGAGCTCATTCCAACTGAATTACTCTTTTGCGTCACTAACTGAACTTTAGTTTTCCACATATTCACCACAATCCAGGAGGAAGTCAGACATATGTTTTCATGTGTGTATTGTCAAACTGAAAAGTATGGCCACTACCATCACAGCCAATCTAAAACCAAAGTCAGGCTGTCGTGTGTGTCACAGATAAATCAATATACTCATGAAGCATATGATTGACTGGCAGTACAAACATCAATCCAGATCTAGCAAGCTATACCAATAGAGAAAAAGTCACAGTCCTTATTCCTATAAAAATAAAACTACAATTTGAGTCGATAAAACGTTTGGAAGGTTATAACCAATTCTCCAAGAACTTGAGCTCTTTATGTAACATTTACAGGAGAATTCCACATCCTTTTTCAGCAATATTAATTAGAGGATGTGCAAACAGTCTTCTTTAACTAGAATACATATAATGTGCTCACACATTTTCATTAGGGGGCCACACAGAGTGCCCCAGTGGAGCGAGTCACAGCTGAGACCTGAACCAATTACAGTTTCCATAACTGGCCGATCTGACATTTCAGTTCCTCTTGAGGGTGACTAATAATAAGCAACCTTTATCAGCAGTGATGCGTGCAGGGCGTGTTAGCAATGAAACAGAATAAATAAGCCTGAGACCAGGTGAAACCACAGGGTGACTGGTTCAAGTCCAGAGTGCCATCGAATAACTTGAGCGAGACACATGGCTGGAATGCCTCACACAAGCTATAAACACAAAAACAAAGCGGCCTGTGATAAATGAGCCCTAACACAGCGAAGCATAATCACAACACTTACTCTACTACGGCCAATCACATTAGACATACTTAGAAATGAAATAAACGTATGTCAATGACAATTCTGAATTCCTGCCATTCTTGCGTGCCGCTCCTTAACAGACTCACATGCTGAACTTCATCTAAGATCTTAATGGAGATGCTGGCCTGGAATGTCCTGTTTGTCATGTGAACTGAGTAAAGTAGGGTTAAAGCAGCAATTTGACCAGTGAGCAGTTTATTGCATAAACAGTAGTTCCAGGTATCCACCACTTTTAATTAAATGTAATAAGCAGTCTTAGTGGCAGATGGCAGGTTGCTTTCCAACAGAAACAAATACCCTCTTCAGATAAAGCTTATCAAGGAGACCATTGTAAGCAGCCTCTTCAGCATTAAGGAGATGTGGGGTATATGTAACGATGGGACTAAAGCCCATGCAGTGCCTGAGAAACAATTGAAGGACATGAAACGCAACATAAATAAGCTGTGTGGTTGACTTCGCTGCTTTGTTAGTCTTGGATGGTGGTAGTAGACTTGGCTGCCACAGTGCTGATGGACGATGATTTGTTGCATGGAACACAGCTCTCTGGGGAAAGCCCACTTCATGTGCTTTCTGTATAACATGGGAAATGCAATCAGAAACGGCCATAAGTCATAAAGAAACTATACAGCACGCTGTTAATGACCTTTTATGATGAAAGCATATTTCAGCTTGAAAGGAGACGCATTCAACAGAGTCGTTTGTAATCCAGCAATAATTACTATGCTATTATTCAATGAATGCTACATCATTTTAGCTTGGTTGACTCGGGCCCTTTTTGCAGGATTGCTTACTCGACTGTATGCTGGTCAAGTGAAGAAGATGCTGTAGCATACAACAGAGATGAAGCTACTGATTTGTAAACATTATGATCTTGAGTTCCTGTTGAATTTTAGATAGTTTCAAAAACAACAAAAAGCTGAATATCAACAAAGCTATTCAAAGGATTTACAGCAGGAACAACATTGTTTCAGAAGTGAATGTTGTGGAATGCCCAGGCTGAATACCAGTGAGGTTTCCCCTCGTGGTGAGGCCAGCAGCAGGTGGTGAAGTGAGCCATGTGTGCTCTGTGTGAATGCTGTGGTTGTTTGGATGGTTATAGCAGGGCTCTGTGTGAAGTTGGCGCAGGACAGAGAGAGGGGGGGGAGATAGAGAAAGAGAAAGTAAGAGAGAGAGGAATAGCAAGAGATAGAGGCTGAGACTGAGAGAGGGAAATAAATAGTCTCCCTTCCCCAAACACTTCCATTTGACCAAAAATCTACTTTTTTGGTTTGGAAAAATATGGTAATTTCAACCGTCAAATTAATATAATAAAATGCTAGTATTCTAAATGTGTGTGTATTTCTGGCCCAAATGGATTCCTGTCAGTGTTTTCAACCATCAGAGACACTCAACACACTCTCAATGCATTAAGCTGTCACAGCTGATCAATACGTCTTTAACTTCTCAGAGGTGGACAGCGGGGAAAAGCTCGACTTCACTGCAGTCATGAGGAAAACAGATACTCCTCTCAGCACTGTAGCTCAGCGGACTATTGTTGTTAATTATACATGCTCATACTTGAGCACAAAGCCTGGTCACATGTACTCATGTGAACAGTCCAGCTCATGGATAAACTATACTCTGACACACATGTTGTTTATATGCACAGGGGAAACCTGCAGCAAGGACTATGTTGCACAGTTAGAGAGAGAATACACAGAGCAAACCACAAACACAAAGATACACTTAACTGCAGGGTCAGCTGGAAGGAAAGCAATGAGCACATACCTCTGTATCACTTTGTGATTCTAAAAATGCTGCCATATCGTCCATTCAGAACTAGTGGTATTCCTTTAGTTCCACCAGATGATGAGACAAAAAATCGTCTCCTCAGACTAAGTGTCACTTCTTGAGTTTCCTTGCTTCACCAATCAGAGGGCATCCACTTTTCTTCTCCAGTTCCCCCCACCCCCACACACTTTCATCGGAAAGATCCTTTTTTTAAAACAGGTACACATTCGATCTCTGCCACTCTGTCTGGAGCATCTCAATAGCTCCACCCTGCTCTGGTGTGTTGGCCAATCGGCAGCTGAAGATGCAGATGAGCAGCAGCTAAAGTGACGGCAGATTGAGTCTGAAGAGGCACCCTGACTTCAGAGGAGGTGATGCTCTGTAGAGAGCTCCACAACATATGCCCTGTCGCCCCGCTACATTCCTGCCGTGCCCTCAATCTCAAAGCAACACATGTTGGATCACAGCACACATATGACCGCACAAACAAGCTCTGTCACTATAAAATGTATGAAGAGTGCAAATGGGTTTTAGTTAGTTAGAACTATATCAGGAACGATAAAGGTGAAGAAACTCGAATCAATCAAATCAGAGTTAAATAAAAAAGGAAAAGGAGACTGAGCATCAGAGGATTACAAAGGCAGTGAACACATAGCCTCTTACAATGGCCGTCACATCTAACCCAGACCTCCCAGCTGGCAGAGCCAAGGCCAGAGTGGTACAAGAGGAATCAGTGTGTGTGTGTGTGCGTGCGTGCGTGCGTGTGTGTGTGTGTGTGTGTGTGTTTCAGTGATGTGGAAGAGAGGTGTCTTGTGGCCTACATGCTACAAATAATCTTTGTATCTAAGACAAACTCTCCCTGTCTTACACACACACACACACACACACACACACACACACACACACACACACACACACACACACACACACACACACACACACACACACACACACACACACACACACACACACACACACACACACACACACACACACACACACACACACACACACACACACACACACACACACACACACACACACACACACACACACACACACACACACACACACTTATGTGGGCCACGGCACAAAGCTTTTTCATTAATCTCCGATGGATCTCTATGCATTGCAAGTCTTATAATACTCACTCATTCTTAAGGAATTAGGATTTTGTGATTAAGTGATTGCTTTGCATCTTGTACAAAAGGGAATGAGCTCAATTGGTACTGATAGTGATATACTGTATGGCTTGTAAAAAGAGAAGAGATTGTGACTAGTTAGAAAAAAAGTGCAGCTTGTGTCTGGGACCTAATGTTTACTAATTCAGTTTAGCTTGAGAAAGAAAGTGAGAGAAAAAAGTGCAGGCAGAATTTAGCTGAGAGTTCATTTTCTGCTTATGGGAGGAAGAACTAAACGTAACTCGATCCCAATCTTAATAGCTTGCCCTGCAAAGTGTGCCAACGTATACAACAGTAATAACTACCATAAGTAGTATACCACAAATAGTATCAGGTCAACAGACACGCCAGTCTAACAAACCACACAGTAGGCAGATCTCACTTAACCCCCCCCCCCCCCCCCCTCTTAATGTGACACATGCACTGTATTGGCCTGGATGAGAGGGGGCAGAATGTATGCTCACAGACAGCAGCGTTGTCTGGGGAGAGGACTTCAGGTCTGCTGTAATCCTCTCTGGCTGCTCCTCATCATGAGGGTGATTATCATGGGCTGTCTGAAAGGCAGACTGCCTGAGGGATGGAAGGCTTTAGTACAATCTCAGGCTACACGCACTCTCTTACATGCATTAACTCAAACGTTGTCCTGCACACACACAAGGGTCAGACACACCCAACATGAAAGTAGAGTGTTGTCTATACGATGCTTTGAGGATCACATTGCTGGTCGTAATTAAAATGTCTCTTTGTCCCTGTTTACATTTAGGGGTCGCCTGGCTCAGGTCCAACGGGGCTGGAATGAGTTTCGTGATAGAAGCCACTGCTCACACAGACCAGCATTTTGTAGCCAACAAAGGCTGGTATTCAAAAAAAGACCCCAGCTTACGAACAAGAGGAGTCTGATTTACTTGTTGCATCTTCCCAAAGCATGACTGTCTGTTTTGTATGTGTATGGAGCTGGTAAGGACAAACTGTAATTGACTTATTACAGAGGATGATGCCGTACCCTATGGGAGCAGACAGTGGAGGGAGGGCAGTGCCACCTGCTGCTTGTGACTGGGACAAAACAGCAGGACTGTAGATGGAGCTGCAGATGTTTGTACAAGTATTTGTGTCTCATGCATGGTATTAATTGTATCAATAATGTTGTGACGACTAGTGCACTTTTCTTAATGTGACATGTCAAAATGTCCTAATATTCTTGATTAACACTAGCTCAATATATAAGTTAGGTTGTGACAGCTAATATATCCTACTCTTTAGTTTAATTTGTCCTAAAAAAGGCTTATTAACAAGTGGCTAAACAAGACTACTAAACTGTGTCAAGCTGAACTATAGTCCGCTTTAGCTTATTGGTCATTTGAAGACATGGCATTGAAGTGTAGTCGGTTTATAAACCAATATTAGCCTTTTACTTCTGGGATTGCATTTACACTTCAAAAACTAAAGTGATTTAAGATGATCTAGCTGGAAAAAATGTGTAAGTATTACAAGTCTTTGTAAAAAAATTCCATTGGCTTTCGCGAGAGAACCAGTAACATGGCCTCCAAAAATATGCCCTGCCTGCAGCACTGTACACTGCTTTCACTAAACGTTTATATTGCAAAGTACACACAAGACAACATTAACCCCAAGCACGAGCAGTCCTGTGACTTTGTTGACAGCAGGCTGTTTCCTACAAGAGAATAAGGAAAATCCAGGAAAGAATGAAAATCTGTGTAGTTTGAGGTCAACAGGAAATATGTAGAAAATATGCAGAAACTTTGAATTGGATATACATTTTCTCCTGAGCGGTCTGAGAAACTGGATGAAACATCTTACACAGTAACAGTCAGGGGAGGCTGACGCCCTCTGAAACAAATATCCACCTTCTCAGCAGGAACATAAATATTATTCAACAATGGCGAGGAACGCTGGATCCGCTGAATTTACACTTCCTCCACTTCCTCCTCCATTCAATTAAGGCTCTTTATCTGACACAGAGATTCCTGTTGGAAGGCAGCTGAAGCCTTTTCTCACTTTATTTTTTCCCCCCTTAGAAAGGTGGCATGGTGCAACAACGGCTCATGCGGAGGGGCTTGTGTTCTACTGGATGACTTAAAAAAAAAAAAGGGAGAGGCTTTTCCAGATTACAAGCGAAGTATTCCTTTGTTCATGTTAATTCATTTTAATCCCACCGTGTAATACAATCAACTTCCATCTAAAGGTTTACAGGTTTAAGAGGCACATAACTGGTTGCCAAAGTTAATGGGTTGCCAGGTTTATGCATAATGTACGGTAATACCAGTCGGTATGTCCACTGACCCCACAGGAACCCCCTCTTCCTGCAGAGAGTGTTATTTCAAGCTGGCCCAAAATCTGTCTCATGATAATTTTAGCTACATTTTATTCTATTTGACTCATTACTCTCTCGAGGGCTACTTAAATAATAACACAAAAAGATGCAAAGGGGAAAACGGCAGAAAATAAGGCAATTATAGTTTATCAACTTCTACATTTTTGGGATGCTTGCTCCATTCTGCCTGTGATCTTTTCCAACAATTTGAGAAGTCTGAACTGCATCATTAACAAGAAGCATAGATGGCATAATGTAAACTGGCTGAAATGAAGATGGAATTGTTTTTAAATACCAGTTTTGGAGCTTATCTGAATCAACAAGCACACACAATACGCTGAAATTAAACTTTTAAAGCCACAACAAAGACTACATTTAGACTGCAGGCAAAAGGGGCCGAAATCTGAATGAACAGCCAAAAAAAAAAAAAAGGGATCTGAGCAATTCATCCAAAATGAGAGCTCGTAGTGTTATCACAGCCAAAAGGTGTGGCATCTCGTGAACACTTCAAATCCACCATCTTTGGCTTTTGACTTTTCATGAGTTGCACTTGCACGTCTGTGACTCAAATGAGAAACAGGAATTTGAATTGTATAGTTTCCCACTTCCTGTTTGCTGAATCACAACTAGACCGCAGAACAAGCTGACTTGGATCCAGTGTAGTAAAGTGTTATTAATACAGTTAGACTGGTGAGTTGTACCCACACAGGGCAGAGAAAAACCGACACATCGGAGACAAAGGGCGACCGCCGCAACAACAAGATCAACATCTGCAGGCTGGTGAACTCTATTTGGCCTGGAGAAAGGAAGTCAATAACTCCCAAATTACATGAACACAAAACCACCTTGTGTGAGTTTTAGTTCCTGCTGGCCTTATCACAATGCTTCTGAAGAGGGTGAAGTCTGCAGTCGGAGCCACAGATCTACTGAAACACTGTTGGCATTGTGTGTGAACAGATTCAATAAGATACATGACATCAGTGTCTGGACTGGGTTTTATTTCTTGCCAAAGTGGAAACAAAACAGAAAGTTTATGAACTATTCTGGGATTCATTACTTTTGCAACAGTAGCTTAAAAAACCGCAGTAAGTAGTCCCCAGGGCATGTTGGAGGTTTAATGTTCATTACATCATGTGCAATATCCATTAAAACGTTTGACTACGGAGAAAGTTTGCACCACAGGCAGAACACATGCCTTGGAGATAAACTGTGAAGTGCAGCTTTAACACTACATTAACATTATCAGCAATGTTTTGTCAAATTTGAGCTTGGCATAAAAAAATGTTGTTAATTGCCTTAAAATGCAAACATGTGCTTTTGTTGACCGAAACAACATGTTGGTTGATCTCAGAGCCCTGTAAAAGTAAGAATTTAATGTGCAACTCAAACCAGCCGCTGTGTGTGCACTTTAAGACTTTTTCCAACAGCTCAGTGAATGGTAGCTCGCTGCCATTAATGATCATTAACCATTTAAGAGCTACCTTATGGAAAGGTTTTCTAAGGTAAAGGAGCGTTCTCGTGTCTTAGGATATTCCCATTTCCTAATACCACAGGCCTCCTGTCGACATTATTAACACATTAAAGTCATTTAAGAGAGCAGAGCTTTGTTATAAAACAGACATGATGTGTGGAAGAAGTGCTTGTTGAGCGTAATTAAGATAGGCATTGTAATTAAAGGTATTCTTTTAACTTGATTTCAATGTTTCTCTTGAATCTATTCGGATCTTATGAAACATATATATATATATCTCAGGTAATCTCACAGATCAGTAGGACAGGGGATGGTTGAAAGAATAGTCCGAAATATCAACAGTATGAACGGTTCACAGGCCAGTTTCACAGCGGTAATGTAATCTGTATGTAATTCTATCTTCTAAAGTTGAGAGACGGTGTCTTAAATAAAACATTTGTCGTGATCAATATTTAATACAGTGTGTATTAGGGCTGCACGATTTGGGGATATAATCTAATTGCGATTTTTCTGACAGATATTGCGATTGCGATTCGCGATATTTGTTTTTATGCGACCCAACGGAAGTTTATTGTAAAATGCGGCCATATCTCCGGCTAGGAAGGTCGTATCGACGTGCTCCCGTCTCTAGCACCCCCACAGCCCAAGCTACGAGTGAAAGAAATAAACTTACATGAAAATTCCGTTGGGTTGCTTTAAAGTCAAGCTTCAGTTTAAGATTCACCCTGTAATAGAAACATGTGATGGAGCATTACTAACCTGACTCAGATGGTTTGTTTCACCAAACCATCTTGGAAGCCATTTGGAAATGGCAGGCACTTTCAAAAATACTTGGCAGGTGATTGGATCAATCTGTCTATCACCTTCTATCATGGGCCACTTCTTATTGGTTAACAATGTACATGTACATGTGAAGCACAGCACTTCTGATAGGTGTGAATGACTGACACACAAGAACAAAAAAATATGAAATCGCGATTTCGATTTAAAATCGATTACCGGTAATCGTTCAGCCCTGGTGTGTATGCACACATTTTCATTCCATAATGTCCTTTTCCAGGAAAACCCTCAGCATCTAAAATAACTTAGTTTGTCTCTTGGAAGAAGATTTCAATGATTCGAGGAAGGCGTTGTTATGATTGCAGATTATGTATCTGATAACCAAATACTGGCCCAAGAAAAAGTAACACGCTGCTGCAAAAACAGGCCTCAGACTGTGGGAGGAAGGAGAAATGTATATTTGAGTGAAGAGTAGGATGTCACACACAATAAGCCTTAAAGCAGATGGTCAGTGTACATGTACATCCTGGTACAGCCTTTACACATTAGCTCTGACCAACACCATACAGCAAACGTGTTACTTTAGTGAGAACAAGTCAGATAGTTGAAAGTGTTACATTCTTATAAAGCAGAAAGAGTGTGTGACAGTAAAATCCTCTGTACCAGCTCATTTCCAAAGAAAGCATCATTTGAAATATATCGCAGAGAAATGCTTTGGTCTGTAAGCTTACATAAATAAAGTTAGGGAGATAAATATACAAAGTTCAACATCTCTTCCCCAAATAAAGAACATTGTGATGTTTCACCTGGTTTCAGTAACTCCCTGGTGATTGAGCTGTTTATCTCGTATGTCAAAGATGGTTAAGTTCATCATTGATTGACAAGCACCTGAGAACCCTAAATTCAGTCGACAAGAGCTTTCCTTAGAGGAATCCCTGCGTTCTTAGGTTAGCATAATATTCGGGTAAGCATTTCAGAAAATCTCTCTTCACACTGTAGCTGAAAAGCTGTCACATCTGGGCCTCACCTGTGATTGTGAATGAGCCAACTACAGCTGATTTCCCACCATGTGGCCTCCACAGTGTCTGCTCTCATGTGGTTCAACACTTTGAGGGGTGTTTGACAAGTGAACGGTCATATTTAGAGGTCTCTTTCTTACATGACAAGCCCAGGATAGTTGTAAAATTAAACAATTTCTGCAATTGTTTTAATAAGGATTCAGAGACATGAGTCAACCCGTGACTTGTAGCCTTAACAGATGGCGTTATGGGCGTTATGGTGACTTGGGGTGGTGCCCGACCGGCCTGGGCTCCAACTTGAACCACACATAATTGTCCCCTTCCTCTTTCGCTTCCCATCTGTTCTCCTCCTCCCGGATGTAATCAACTTCTTTTATCTTGATGCCCAAAGACACACCAAGAACCACAGAAAAAAGCTTGGAAACCTTAACACAAGTAGTACCCACACATGAATGGGAAAGCCAAGTGATATATATGTGATGCCAGTGACTTCAGCTGCTCCAATAAATGTTACGCTAACCCATTTGCAACTGGCACGCATCCTCTTTATTTCCTCTATGCCTTTTATATGCCAGGCAAAGTCTCACACGTGCTCACCTCAGTGACACTGCCAACAGATGAACAATCTCAAGACATGCAGAGTCTATAGGTTGATGGCAGACAGTCATTAGCATCTTATCAATTGTACAGATTTCCCTATGAATTCTCTAAACTGTTTGAAGGGCACCGTTCTGATCAGAGCATCAGACTGTCAAACAACTGAAGGCAGATTCATTAAAACACGACTGATGTGCATGACTCTTCAGATTATAAACCAGGAGAGGTAGCCATGCTTATCTCAATTCTCATCACAATGCAAACGACCCGCTGCTCTTACCATTCTGCCGATGGCCAAGACATGCACTCTCAGAAACACGACCCAGTAGAAGAAGACAGCGACTGAGGGCTGCTCCAGGTTTTTTCGTAGCTCCAGCTGAGAGCTACACAGTCTCACAGGCAGACATTAATAACGTAATGCTGCCTCGGACACATGCTGCAACCCGGGCTTGACTGGCTCTGCTGCAAAATGAGCAGCGATGGTGGAAAAGGAGAAAAGGAAGAGGAGAGCTTGAGTTTGAAAGTCAGATTGACGGAAAAAGAAAAAGGCTTACTGACAGACCTTAGGAAAGAAAAGCTGCAGTATCAAACACAAGGCACTGCTGGGACTTAACTTTCACAGAACTACAATCGCCAAACTCTTAATATTTAATTATCAAACAAAACATCACCAACGTTATTCATCTCAGAACCACACCAAACACTTTTATGGTTATTAGAGAGCCAAGCAAAAGAACCCAGAACCAAGGCCCAACACATGGAAATGAAGTAGTATTTTTACTGTACAATATGAGTGTTATGATATGATTATAGAGTTGATATGTGTTGCTACTATTTTGTATTAGGCTGAATTAAATGCTTATTCAACTGGCAACCGATTGAAGCTGAAATACTGTGTTCAATCATCACTATTGCGATTTTACTTTAAGTAAATGTACTGAGAGTTGGTTCATATTTTATTGGCATTTTTGCAGATGTGCAAACGCTTGAGTAATAAATGTCAGACAGAAGTTTGTGTGATGTTGTGAGCTACTTGCCTGCCAATGGTAAGTCAATAACTGTCATGGCCAGGTTTCACAAGCAGAAAGAAACTCAAAGTCTTCCACCTTCTTAAAGTGGGTCATTGAATCATCAGAGAGGATCTGTAGACCCAGGATTCAGTAGTGTAGTAAAAGGTAACATGTCTAGAGTGCAGCTGATCTACGCATTTTATCTAATTCCATACCTTTTTTTTTTTTCTTTAAATCATTGGATGCTTTTTATTTAGCAGCCAACACAAACACTCAGACCTGGCAAGGCTGCAGCGTTTGGAGACTTAGTGAATTTCAACTTGCCAATAAATAACTTTTTTTACAAGAGGGTATGTTAAATAGCAGAGAACTCTTTGAGAGATATTTTCAACTCATCTGGGACTGTACAAAGCCTTTTTAAAAGCAGTCAGAAACTCTTTGCGAGTCAAGTTGCATGCAGTGATGAACTCAACTGGTAAAAAGCCTTGGGGTCTTCTTGGCTGCTGGGAACAGCAGGGACTGAGCCACCATGGCAAAATGTGACAGTGATGTGGAGAGAAGGATGTGGGTGAAGGGCAAGTTCGGAATAATTAACAACAGTGATAGGAAGATAGCAAGAGAGAGATAGAAAATGCTTTGAGCAATGCAGAGACTGATACAAAAAGATCCAGAGATCAGAGAACAAAATCAAATGACATCTCGTTACTATCCAGCAGGGTTGCTATTTTCCTTTTGGCTCTGTTCACTCTATCCTTTGCGGGCATGACCCCAAAAGGACAAAAATGATCAGCTTGCCAATGAAATTCACATTCCTTCACTTCATTCAATTTAAATATGGCTATGATACTCTACTTTAGAAAGTGCAGATGTTGCAGAAGCTCTTCACTGTGGCATTCAATAAGTCATTCAACAAGATGTACAAACTCTATATTGCCAAAAACAGCAGATTAATTTTACACAAATGGACCAAAGCACAAACACTAAAGAAAAGCAGAACGATAATGATGTCAAAAACGTCAACCATTGTCAAACTGACACTCGTGCAGTTCTTAACCCCCAGTAAGTGTAGATTTAGAGTGGATGTAAGCGTGTGTGTGTACACACATTAATCTGGAAGGGTTACCCTGGGTTCATGCAGGCCATCTGTGACGGAGGACTGTGTTGATATTTGTTTAAATCAGTGTGTGATAGTGGGCTAGTAAGGCTCTGAGTTAAGCTGTAGACTCCAGATGTGTGTGTTTATGTTACTGGCGATCGAGTGTCTATTTATCTATTCTGTGTGACTGGACAGATTGCTGACAAAGCAGCCATCGTATAGCCAGCAGCTGTGTGACGGTAATAACAATAATCCAGACCGCCACATCTGTAATGTTAAGAAAACCACAGCTATTTGAGAGGAGAAATAAATGGAACACCATCTAACCACTAATGTCCCAGTGGCCTGTTTAATTGTAAAGCTGTGACGGATAACTTTTGTATTATTAAAAGAAATGGACATATAAGGTCAACGTTCACAGATTTTTTACAAAGTTGTAGTCTTACACATTGGACTGACATTGCACAGTCACAGAGTAGAAAATGAAACAACAGCACATCATTGAAAGATATATATATCCCCTCAAAAATATATGATGATCACATAATCTAACACCATGTTCCATATCATTAAACGTTCTAATAAACTATAAATATTCACAGAGGAGCTGACTTGCAACTACAAAATGTACAGCTCTGTATATCAGGCAAAATGCTGAATTGTGTGAGTTATATCTGATAGCAATTTCCAGTATAGCTTAGTGTTGGTCATGCTGTGTAATTTACCATAGAGACATTCACCTAAACCACTAGTGCATTATGTTCACTAATAGCCTACAGACTTAATGGAGTCCAGCTGCAACATGCAGAACCAAAACATTCATGCTTAATGTATATTTTATGTTATCGCTTCTCAAACAAAAAATCATAGAAAAAGTTCCACGTCAGGAGTTACATAGACATAATATTGTTGGGCGAGGACACAATCCCATGGGTAAATGAATGTTCCACTTTGTGAGTCGTGTAAAAAGCCTAAAGCAGTGAGTTAATGTAGGCAGCAGGACAAAACATTTGGCACAGCAGAAGGAGTGGGCACCCCTACCTCAAATTGCACACTGCCTGCATGAGTGAAAGATTACATACACGAAGAGAAATGTGAAAAATGTATCATTTCTGGGAGGGACTTTTCTTTCTTATTCCCTTCCACTAGTTGGGAGCAGGAATCTGATTGCTGACCTTAGTCTGTATTCTCAGGCCAGCTCTATTAATATCCCAGACACCAAAAAGCCAGGACTCCTAAGTCAGCAGGCAGAGCTCGCTCACCAGACTCTGCTTTAGTCTGGCTCTACATGGACCCGGCTGAAAAACACAGCTCCCGAATCAGCTTCTCAACTCATTCAAGCTAGACATTCGGTAGTGTTTACACAAATATTATAATGAAGTTAAAATATATACCACACTGTTCAAACAAAGATGGCAAAGATCATACATTTCAGTCAATGCCTGTCATGCACATTTTAATCTCATCTAATATCAACATCTTTACATTGGTATGAAAATAGTGTCTTTTAAAGCAAATTGTAAATATGACAATGCAAAAGACCTCAATAATTCTCTCGTCTCAACAAACTCTGAAAAACAGAACTCTAGATTGAGAGACTTTAAGTGTACCTAGGATCAAATAATAACAAGCGCTGGCTGTAAATTAGTTTAAACTTGCCTTAATCCAGCAAAAAAGAAAAACTATGCCTGACAGACTACTGAGATTTGTTTTAAGAAACAAAAAACGTCTGTATGTTATACACTTACTCAAGTTTTATAGTGACAGAAATGTAATGCTCGAGCTTCTTCGTGTCACACAGGAATTCCTGCTGATGTGTTTGCTTGAGGTTTGCTTTCTTAAGGCACTGAGGGATTGGTATACATTGTCTTGGGATGTTATGCAATGCCAGCATATTTTTTCCTGGCTTCTAATGTAGTAGTTTTCCCAGTGAAAACAATGTCATAAACTAAGTGGCTGAGTGGAAAAGGCCACAAGTGTCATTTTAGATAAACATACTCCCAGAGCTATATCTTAACTGTCCGCCTACGAAGTTTCTCCCTGTTGTCCCAAATGAAAAAAAGGGAAAACTATGCAATATAACTCTGACTATGCCTAAAATAGACACTCTTGGCTACTAAAGTCTCAATGTCCTGCGACACCTCTGAGAGCCATTTTAACTGCTTTAATGAGAAGTTACACTGAGCCAAGGTCACATATTTTAAACACCATATTCAAGATGTCCATGGAGTGTGTTTTGTAATTTGATCCAGTACATCATCAAAGGTTAAACACATCCCCCCTCCATCACGGTGCTCTTAAAATATGTCACATTCCTCACAATCACAGATATCACAAACAGGCGGCAGGAGAGGGCGGCTGGCAGTCTGCTGCGGCCGCGGTTAACAGGTGGAGCGGAAGGGCATTGAGCATCGAGGGCGTTTATTTACTGCCCAGTGGGCCGCTTTGTGGTGGGACACTTTATGAGCCCGAAGAGCTCTTTCAAGCTCTTTAAATTCAGGGCATAAATCTAAATCCATTATTAATACATTCAATAACATTCAGTAAGGGTCCCAAAGTCGATAACACTGCATAATCTGGCCACTGGTTCGTTTTATTTGAATCTAAGTATCTCTTCTTTGCAGGTCAGTCAAGAAGCTGACACTGCTTCAGTCGAATAGGGAAAGGCCCACTGGAAGTTAACATATTATCCGCCCTCAATTTAATAGATAATCGGAGGTTTGAAAGTGTGCTTTAGTTCCAGTTTCCCCCAGCTTCTCTGCCAGCAAGAAGTGAGTTAGGTTTCTTTACTTTCCCCTGGCTCCTCAAGGAAACAGACAGTTCCAGGTCAGCTTCAAGGAATACATGTGCACATATAGGTTCACTATGATAATCACATGTTATGTATCTATCTATCCATGATCAAAGCCCCCCCCCCCCCCAGAGGAAGAAACCATGTGATAATGAGAAAGAGATCACAGCAATTAAACAACAGCCTTTCTATTTGAGTCTGCACCAATTTACACTAATGAGGTCGCTTAAAGTCTCTGTATGACATCGACCTACATTTGCATGTAACTGGACAAAGTCAAACCAGGGTCATGTCCAGCAGGTGCACATGCCCAACAGTTAACAGTATGTGAGCTATTTGGGAGCTTGTTTGTGGCTAGGAAAATAGTTTACTTCCATGGGTAAACATGTGTTTGACCTTGGATGGCTCTACATTTTATGGGAAAATGATAAGATTAATATAGCTGGAAATAACGCAACACAGATATTCTTGCGTCATACTGTGATTTTAAGACAGAAAACATTTGTATGGGTCTCCGACCTTAAACGTCTCTTCAGTTTCTGTTTTTACATCACTGATTTAAAAATATCCTCAGAGGTATGTCTGACCCTGTTCTTTTGTACAGACATTTTATGAGTAGTAGAATCCTTGTTTCCTACTCTGTTTCATTAAAAAAGCTATAAAAACAAATACTAGGGGTACCCAGCGGAGGTCTGGATCATCACTTTTAGTGTATATGACCCCATAAAGAGTTGCCCGTGGCAACCTGTTAATCTGCTTGAACTACCGGATGTTTTTCTTGTCTCCTTTCAATGCCCAGAAGTCCAAAAAAGAGGCTGGAAGAGGTTTTCCAACAATAAGGAAGTTATTAGCTCCTTATGGTGCTTAAACACTAAGGCGGCTCCATAAAGCCAGCAGTAATGGCCATGAATGCTTTGTGTCCTCTTAACCTTTAAGATCATACGAGCACAAAAACACATACAGATACACACATAAACACGCGGACACACACACACGATGAGATAGACACCTGTAATTAAAACTACCTCACACAGAGCAGCAGTAAATGAGTTTGTGGTTTCCTGCCAGTCAGAGGTTTTTGAACACTCTATAGTTTAGCAATTGTGGTTGAATCTCAAGTAATATCATTGTACATTTACTGTGAGTTCCCCTAAATTAGGAAACATAAATAGAAGAACAGGTGGGATTCCAGAAAGGTTTTTGCCTTTATTATCAGGATTTTATTGAAAACAGTTATAACTTGATGAAACTTTTGGGCAGTAGCAGTAAAAAGGAAATGTGGATTAGAATGTTTTATCACATCTTAATATGTTGACATTTGTAGTGCAGTAATTGAGTATGTTCATAGGCCACTTTAGGCAGCTCCAATACAACAAATAATAACAAGAGATACATCAGTGTTCATGAGATGTTCATGATCATTCATGATGGTGGCCATATAGACATTGTGCCATTTTTCTTTTAAAGCATTGTGACTTTGGGAATTTCATATTCTGTGACAATAATATGTCATACTGCATGAGAAGATCTAAAGCAGGGTTTTTCCTTGTATAAGTTATATATATTTCTTAAGGTTTACTTTTGTTTCAGAGACTTGGGAGTGAGGGCGGAGACAAGAGGGAGAGATGGGTGTAAAGAGGGATGGCAGTGTGGTTTGGCTCGTGGATTGGGAAGGTCAACATGCCACAGGTATGTGAGTGTGTTTATGTGGAGTTTAAAGAAAGAAAGCCTGAAAGCCAGAGGGAGTGAATCCTGTAAGCGAGACGGGCTATTTTAGACAGGCGGGGGAGCTCCTTCATACACCGGAAGACGAAAAGGGAGAAAAAAACAATTTAAAAAAAAGAAAGGAGCACATGAAAGGGGAAAGAGGTGAAGGGAAAAGGGGGAGCAGCAGACTCTAGGGACCAAGGGAGGCAGGAGCCACGTGTCTTCTCTTTGATCCGTCAATGAGACACACATGTTGGAGTGTTCACCCAGTTCGTATGATCCCAATTCCCACAGAGGCACGTCTCAGACAGTTACAGTCAATACCCAGAGTAGTACCCAAACATGGCATGAGATGATCCAAACATACATCAATACTGGCCACATCAACTCTAGTAAGGTTAGTTGATGCTTAGGAATATCTTACATAGGTATCTCAAACAGCAGTTTAAATAGAATAAAAAAAGTCTCAAAAGGAAAGCTTAACACTATCAGATTTTACACATAGTAATGTTGATCTTTTAAAAGAAAACAGACTGTCGTGCCAAGAAAGATAAAAGAGATTTCAGCGCCTGTAGTAACATCGGTATGGGGAAAGAGCAACTGATTCTCAGAGGATATTATGGGCTACTCTCTTCTACAAAACACCAAATACACAGGTAAAACCACCTAAACATGGATTCATCTCCAACCCAACTGGATACCAACACTTTTTCTAGATCAAGAAAAACATTAAAAACACAAGATCACAAAATAGCAGTTTTGACTCCAGAAAAGATCTTGATAAAGCCGCTCAAAGAGTAGTGAATATTTACTGAATGGTGGCGTGCCTGTGCTGTGGTTATTACAGCATCTGTTTTCCAACGCGCTGCAGTGTGGAGTGATATGGATTAGGTTGCACACATGCTTACTCACTCACACAAAAAAGGTTCAGAGGAAAGAAAACTCACACACCGTGTTATGGTCAATAAAAGTGCACCTGGCCTCTGCTTTACCCCCATGCTATTTCTCTCACAGTTTACCCACACTGCTTTGCTGCGTGTGTTTGTTTGCGTGGTGACTATCTCTCTGCTGCAGGTTGCCGTCTGCTGCTTTTGTTGGCCAACGGTCAAGAGGTGTTTAATGTTGAGGGAACAGCAGATTTCACTGAAAATCAGATTGATTCGCTAACACTGATTTCCCCTCTTCCCTCTGCTATCTCTCTCGCTGAATCACTTCCTAAATCCCACTTACAGTAACATTCTCTAAATATTGTGGTTCAGTCTTAAGTGTCTTAAACTCCCAGCCTCCTCTCTCCATCTATCATCGTGTCACAGCATGCTAACACATTCCTCGCTTACAGTACTAACCAGAGTGCTTGAATCTGATACCGCCATGTTACTGTTTTGTCTGTGTGTCTGCTGGTTGTGTTGACGCTGATGGAGCGGATAGGAGAATACACTAGGCTTCTTCCATTTTGGAATTTTAGACACTGCTCACACTTTCCACACATTTATTTGTGGGTCATCACACCACAGAATCTTCCCTTTTCCTCAACATTAACTCCTACCATTCAATATCCGTGTCCTTTTATTTCTGAAACCCAGATCCTGAGGATAAGGGGCTCATTTCCACTGACGAACTGCATCAAGATAGAGGGTTTATGTTCTCCGGGGATGTTAACCTTCCTTTAATGCATCCCCTTGTCCTCTGGAAGATCTCCTCCATCTCTGCTGCTCTTCCTTTTGGCTTGGCTGGCATTTCCTCTCACTGTCCTGCAGCATGGTGGGAGCATCTGGATGTGTTTTCTTAAGGGGAGTGGAGGGCACTGCAGCTGAGGACCACGCTGGTCATCTTTATGCATTAGCACATACACACACACACACACACACACACACTCACACTCACACACACGCAAGAATGTTCACATACTGTACAGGCTTCAGCACTCATGGCTAGCATTAGAAGATGTCAAACGTGTGTAATATTTAAATGTTAAGTACCAAGAATAACTAAAAGGCTGTAGGCAATTTCTGCTTCTGAATATATCGTGGAATAATTATAGAAGTTGGCAATGAAAAAACATAAATGGTCTTGGGGACTCATATCCTGACCTACCGCCTAAAAATATAATCCTAAACTAAATACAAAATAAATGAGAATCTTTTTTTTTGGTACTTTCACTTAATTACTATAGGACAGCTATATATCTTTCTGCATACATCACATTTCAGAAACATGCTTTCCAATAAAACCATTTGTATGTATCTGTTCTGATACCAGAATTTAAACGATTGCCTTAATTTGTTAAGCTGTGTCTTCTCGACAGTGACCGCAGTTTAGAGTAAACTCTTTTTTCCCAGGGGCACAAAGATTAGATCAAGACATCTTGGCTCTCGACCAAGGAGACTGTCCATCCTAACAAACATCAGCCTGGTTGATAAAGCGCCCGACTGAGGACCTTCACTTGAAATGTGGGGTTGTTTCAGAAAGACAATAACTCACATTGTATATTTAAGCAAAAGCATGGCAGCAACTTTGGACAAAATTCAGTGTATTAAACATGTGTATCTTCTTGCCTATTGAGCCTTCAGTCATGAAGTGATATCTTAAGGTCTTGTGCCATGGTATATTTTCCATGTGTTTGTTTTAACTGTTTGTAAACAGAAAAAAGCCTTCAAAAGTACAGACATTTTCTAAAGCCTTTTCCTTTCATTTAAGTAGCAGTGGAAATATTGTGTGACTCCTTCAACATCCCACCACGAAAAAGCCTGAATAAGACTTATAGACTAATCAACTGTCAAATGCAAACTGCTCAAATGTGGGCTAATGTTTTAGCTGGGCTTAGAGTAAATCATACAGAGTTTTCCCTATATAGTTGGCCTTATAGTCACTAAATATCACGTATTGCTTAAAGGTTGGGTAGGTAAGTCTGAGAAACCGGCTCGAGATACACTTTTTGTTATATTCCATGGATTGCTCTTAACATCCCGATAGCAATGAATATCTTAAGTGCTTTGACAAAAAATCCATACAAAAATGTCATCTGTGGAAGCCGTAGTACTGTAAAAAGCACGACCAATCATCTGAGCCGGCCCGGCTAAAATAACTGGATGGCCTACCTGCCTGTCAGCCTTCCATCTGTGCACAAACTTATCTCGTGCCCTCATTGGTCATGTGCGCGTTCGTGTGTGTTGGAGGAGGGGCTCTATAAGGAAGTGGCAGATTTTCTCCGGTCGTGTATTTTCAAATTCTAGCGATCTCGAGCCGGTTTCTCAAATGTACATACCCTACCTTTAATGACTGCATAACATAAATAAGCAAAAATAAAAGGAAACCGCTGCACGTAAATATATTTTCAAAAGGCTGATCTTAGAGGGGTTAAACAAGACTTGAAACCACAGATTGAAAAACTGGAGGAATTTGAAAGTTGTCCCACAGGGATTAGAGGTTAGGAATTGATGCTGCAAATGTTATAAGTGCAATGTGTGCATGGAATCAAAGTATGCAAACTAATTAAAAACAGCCTGGTTCGAGATGTGAATTCAACAAACCATGCTGTCAGCTCCACAGCTACATCAGTGATTGTCACCATTGCAGAGGACATGCAGTCCTTAGAAGGACAATTCAAGCCTCTCGTAAAAAGAACAACTGGAGCATAACACAAATGATCTGTAGACAGAAAGAATCCCTTTAACCATGGCGGTCAAACGGTTTGATAACCGCCGTCATGGCCCCAACACCTGCCTCACTTCCTACCATAAAGCAACTCATCCCTAAGTCTATATACAGGTTGGTGTCTCCATAGCATTCTGTCTGTGCTAGCTGAGTGCAGGGACCTCGGTGGGGGCCATGGGAACTGGGCAGTGATTATTTTTAGCGGGTGGGGGGCTTGGCAGGGGCCACTTCTTCGAGGCTTTATAGGAATGTCTAAGGTCGCCCCCTGACCAGAACCTCTGCAGTGGGCTGAGGCTGGAGGTTGGGAGGCTCGCTCAGGCTGACGTGGGACATCTGCAGAGACGAAGACACGAGCCAATTAGCTGGAGGGTCTGGTGAGCAGGCCCAGCAGGGACAGGAAGGAAGCGGTGAGCAGAGGAAGTTAGGATGTCAGAGGAGGACCAAATAGGGCAATTCAGAAAGGCCTTTTGGTGCTTGTTGACGAAAAAAAGGGGCAAAGACTATAGCAGCAGTGTTCAAGCTGATATTCCTGAGAGGTTTGCTGGGGAATGCAGAGAAGGAGTTGGGATGTATAGTTTTAATAGTCAAAGATCACATCCTTTCTGTAGTAAGTCTACAGCTGCTACAACAGATTTGTGTAGATTCTGTTTTCAATTTGACTCTTTGCTGTGTTGTGCATCTGAACTCTATGATTATTTCAAGGACGTAGTTATTGTTGTTTATATGGGGCTATTTGACATCAGATCTAGTAGGAAATGCACAGGTGTTACAAACAAGGTTAACAATGCTTGTGTTCTTTTCAGGTGAATTAGTCAGCAAGTAAGTAAGTTCTTAAGGTCCTACATCAAAAGCGCTTATTAAATGGCATTGTCTGGATCATACTGTATTCTGTTTGATAATGTTACACCCACATAGAGTACACAAAGGCAACATATTATAAACTAGAAGGGCACTCAGAAGCGCACACCTGAACCAAGGCAAATACCCTCTCTCAATGTTAACACATTCCCAAATGATGCGTTCATCCTCCTGGTGATATGCAGTTCTACGTTTATTGAGATTTTTCTCGGCAAATGCTTAAAGATTTCACCAAGTTTCATGAAAATCGGCACAGAAGTTTTTCCACATTCCTGCGGACGAATAAACCAAACCGGAGCAGAGACACAGTAACGAAGAGCCTTACTCCAGGCATTATGCTACATCATTCACAAAGACTGCAGGTACGCCCTACAATGCATCTTCTCTTCCTGTGGAAAAACAGGCTCATACAAAAGAATACTGAACACATGAGAGTGTCAAATGTTCACAACAGATCCCTTCTTCTTTCACCATCTCTTTGTCTTACGGCGGCCTCGTATTCAGCGGAGTGTTGCGTGCCCGCTCCCTAACCCGATTGTTTGCCCTCGCATCAAACTTAAAATGCCCCGAGGGCCGTCTGTCAGAGCCGAGCCCACAGGCCAAACCCCACTGTACAGCCTCTGTGTCTGCGTCCACACTCTGCCGTCAGCCCGAGGGTCTCTACATGCTCACAGCGTAAAGCCCACACAGTTCACCCAGTGGACAGTTATACAAAATGACGTGCAGGTTCCCCTGATATATCAGAAGCCTCCCTCACTGAAGGGCTCAAATAGAGCGGCACTAGTAATGTTGTGTGTATTCACTGAGATAATGTAAAGTTGCCATGATCAGTGCACAAAGCGATACTGTATGGTGGTTAATATTTACATGATAAGAAATATCTAGATAAATATGGAGGAGGGAACCACGTTTTTAAAGGTATCGATTAAAGGAGGTGATTTCCCTTCATCCAACATAACCTGTTAAACCATGACGTAAACCTACTCAAAGTTAATGTCATCAGACCAACACCCATCATATCACATTCCTATGACTTAATTACTCACAATGTTTTGTTCACTATAAAATGTTCTGTATGTCTCTTTAAACAATGAAATGTCAGCGCACAGACGGGCGTGGTGCAGCCTTTTGCAATTCCAGTTTTCAAATGACTTCAATGAGAGTGAGCACAGCAGCAGTGACAGCAAATGAGAAAAACAGACGCAGCTACAGGGGAAGCTGAGCAAAGGGGGAAACCGGCATCAACTGCAGGAGCTAGCAAGCTAATGGGCTAATAAAGTCCAAGTATAGCCTGCCTACACTTTGGCTGCAGTGGCAAGCAGCAATTGAAGGAACAGGAAGCTAATGGCTAGTTGAGTAAAAGCCACAGAGGAATGCACCAGGGTGAATGTGTGTGTGTGTGTGTGTGTGTGTGTGTGTGTGTGTGTGTGTGTGTGTGTGTGTGTGTGTGTGTGTATCTGTATGTGTGTAAGAGAGAGAGAGAGAGAGAGAGAGAGAGAGAGAGAGAGAGAGAGAGAGAGAGAGAGAGAGAGAGAGAGAGAGAACCATCCCTTCCGATGCTTCCCTGTATACAGCTGGCACTGCCCATGCACAATGACGTCACACTGTGTTCGTGCATGTGTGTGAGGTTTAGTGGCATTTTTAGGCTAACAAAAGGAAGCCGCAGCCACCCTCTTCTCGCTCCACCACACCCCAGAGGCTTGCGTGGTTTACAGCCACGGGGTATGGGTGAAGGGGAAGGGCACTTGAGTTTTGTCAACCTGGAACGAGTGATGGCTTTCAGAGCAGAGATAAATCGTGTTTAATGACAATCGCACAATGGGTGTGGTTTGAAGAGCAGGAGTTAAGTTTATGTAGACTTGGACATCAGGTTTTTAATCACAGACACAGAGAGAATGTTGGCAAACCATCCTGAGAGTAAAAAGTGAATGGCGGACAGATGTTGAAAGTTTCCGCACAAGGTGTTTTCTCCGTCAGCACACACTACATCTTTGTCACATAGGCTAGGAATGTTGCTGAGGAAGGAACCGGGGTTTGTCACACCCATTCAGATCCACTCCTCTCCACCCGTCTGCGAGCTGTCTGGGATTGAAAACAAACATCCACCCACCCCTCGTTTATCCCCACTCAGCATGGCCAAACACAGCTGCACGGCTTTGGGGTGTAGACAGTGACATGGAGGAGCAGAAAGAGGGATGGGGGCAGTTCTGACACTGAGGTGGCAGGTCACTGGCTACTGTAGAGTCGATGACAGATGATCACATTCACCCCTGACTCTGTGATACACTTCAGAGGAGCTGCTGGTTGACGAACAAAGCACACAGAACAAGAAAATCTGGCCTTTGAGAACACACCTATTCTCAAGTTGCTAGTCTTCTTTGGTGTCAAATAAAACCCTGAAGCACATAAACACTCAAGCTCCAGTCTTCACAACATAAAGCCAACTCTGTTTGAACCCTCAAATATATGTGAATAGGAATTGCAGGCCTGTGACTTCAGCAATGTTTTAAAAATATAAAAAGGCAATGTCCTACGACTTTTCCACTTCAAAAAATAAGCTCAAACCCCGCCTGAAGAATAGCGTTTATCAGCGGTAAATTGCGCTGACATCTCCATTATAGACTCATGTTCGGAGATAATCGAGATAATCTTCCTTCACCAGTGATTTGAGGAAAACTCTGGATTCTTACCTCATCATCTGGTTAGAGGAGGATGATTTATTCCCAGGAAGAAATGATTTCAAAATCCACATCCAAGGCAGGTCATACATAGGAGAGGAACAGAAACACAATATTGTCAACATTTTGAAAATATATCATCTGAGAACAACTGTTTTGGTGAGTATTCATTATGCGTATAACATGCTGGTAATAAACTGAGAAACCACTGAGGTAACATATGGGATAGCTTGTGACCTTTTTGTGGTTAACACGTAGTATTTGAAAGCTGGATCATCCAGTTTCAGTATCTGCCTGACATTTATTTCTCAAAAAAGGGAAATCTTCAACTTGTTTGGACACGACATGTCACATAAAACAAGTCATGAGACGGTAAGATCCTCATGCTAGTTAGACATACAGTATGATGCAAAAATCAAACCATATATGCTTCATCATCAGTGACATTTTTTATTTTAATACTAACTTGTGAGTAAGACTGACTTAAATATATGTCTTTATTGAACAATAGAAGTTTAATAGTAAGAAAACTTTTGCACATCTCCTGACCTATAACTGGAATACTTTACTCACAAAATGACCATTTGTATATTCATTTCTCACTCGGGGATTTGAATATTGAAGAAAACGGTTTTTGATTTACAACAAAACTGTCCTAAACTATCCGTTTACAAGCACTACCATGACTGCAGAATTATCCCAAACTAATTGATCAGTCATGTGTCACTATTTTCAAATCACATGTATTTTCGCCTGAACCTTACTATTTAGAACACTTCTGCCTAATCTTGTCTGTGTGCGTTAAAAGTCTTTTACCTCAATTCAGTTTTCTGAGTCTTTGATCACGGTGGAGGCATGCGAGAAAATCTAGTTTTCTTCAAGAATTCACGTCAACATGGCGCGTGAGTAATTGATGTACAAAAGGTCGCTCTGGGGGTGAAGAAGGTATCATATGTCGGCAATAAAGCTTGAGTGATGATGTCGCAAAAGTATTTAAGCATCAATCATTCAAAGAACATTTTGTTTTCAAAGGCCAAGGAAGTTTGTGTTCCCTAAATAAAAGGGTGCAGGGGCTGCTGGTAGGGTGCAAAGACACAGGACATTATTTATTACCTGAACATACATTTGGAAAAGTACAATTTTCACACCCTCCTGGTAAAGGTCATGTGTTTTGGTTTCAGTTAAAAAGCAGGAGTGTGGCATGTCCAGTAATGAAATAGGAACTTAACTCAAAGTCCTTTCAGATCAGTTCCAGTAATTTGTCAGAGGCGGACGCAGGCCCAAATTATTCATGATGTTTCCCATTTACTGATTCTTTCAGTTCTTAAGAGGCTAAATAAAATCCTTTACTTCAGAGATGCCTGTTCTAGGAAACTTCCTGGCAGTATTACAAATATTGGTTGACTACTTTAACCTCAGCAAAATCACTGTCTGTCATCTCACAGAGGAAACTGTGCTGAGACCAGGGTCAGGGCACTTTAACGTCATCATAACCTCTGCCACCATTTCAACCACTTCAGGAACAGTTCAAAGGTTACAGCTGACAGGCAGCGCTACAGCATTCCCTGCATATGGACTATATATAATGTATGAGCTGCATACTCCGACTGCTGCTGCTCTTTAAAACATACTTAACATCAGTATGCAGCACTGTTGACAAAGCAAACAAATAAACAGATAAACCAAACATCCACAAGCGTAACTCTCAAAAAATGGCAGTTGCAGAACGTGGGGTCAATGTTGACTTCCTCTACTGTGATGGCTACTTGCTTGACTTGCTATTTGTTTCTTGTGGTTGGTGTCTTGACCTACATGCTGAGGTCCTCCACCAGTGACGGTGTCATGGCGGCCACAGACAGCGGCAGGGATGGCAGCATCTCTCCACAGGGCTTTTCCTGAGGAATGTAAGCTACTGCTGACTGTGCCTCCTATGATCCACACTGCTCCACTTCTGACTGGGTGCCTTTCAAACACTTCTTCTTAAGGGAGTATAGGCTCTTGTGCAGAAAAGGAACATGTTGCTTTATTTCTTAAATGGGTTATGGGCTCTATATAAAGCAGGCCTAGATTGTAAGTCCACCTACAGCTCATTGGAGATTTCATCTAAAAAGAAAGTGTTGAAATGAATGTCTTGCTTGCAAGGTTTTTAATTCCATGACCATGACTGACGTGTGAACAGTTCTGCAAAGACATAATCAATGAAGAAATGTTGATAGGATTTTCCAGTGAGCAGAACAGGCATCATCAGTAAGACAAGAAGGTCAGACATGGAAAAATAATGTTTGAACTTGTCACCAAGATGTCAGATCTGCTAAAGGTGCTAAAGGTGAATTTCAGGGCGTAACATTTTCTGTGACCAAACAAGTTAACCAACCAGATTGGGAAGTATCCCTCAACAGGGATTTTAAAATGTGTCTTTTTGTCGTGGTCGTTTCATGGTTGCTGGTTAAAACCAATGCAGTAATAAACCAGATTAAGATCTTTTCATGTACTTTAGTCTTTGTTTATGAATACAGGACCAATGTGTGAGCTAAAGGGATCAATTGGACACATAAATGGACACATCTACTACTGATCTTTGAGGATTCAGGCTCTCTCTAAAGTTAGGTTTAGGTGATAAAACATAATCATCACATCTGAGGTGCAGCATGATCAACACATGCAAAGAAAAGCACATGAGGCTCAGCACTACGTCGTTCACTGTCTCCGAAGTGAGAGCTGTCATCACCTCCCATCATCACCCTGCTCTATCTCCACCACAGCAGCAGTATACCGCAGGTCAACAGTTTCAGCAATGCAGATGTCTCAGTGTTCTCCATATCATGACAATGATGTGCCTCAAAATAAACTACGTCATTTGAACAGACCGGGGGAGATCATGAGGTGGGGACAAGCTGGGAGTTTACATAGTTAGACATGATGAGATTGAGGTGGTCTGTGTAGGATTCAACAGGAAACTATTTTATGTATTATATTTATGATTATAGAGTAAGAGCTAACTTGATTAAAATGTATACAGATGATATAAGCTTATTGCAGATAGATGCCAAATTGCCAAATTGTCGACCAGAAGTCAATGACAGCACTTTGTGTCATTAAAGAGAACAAATGAACCTCAACTTTGGGAAAATTGGTCTGTCAAAATGTTATTTAGGTACAGTACTTGAGTAAATGTACTTTAACTTTCCACCACTGTGCAGGGTGAATAGAACAACAACAACAGTGTGGTGATGGGCGAGTCTTTCAGCCCTTGGTTTGTCAGTATGCTATCCAGCTAACATTATTTCTTCGTGGTCCAGAAATAGTTTATTGTGGTGAGTCTTAGTGCCACTCTTGCATAACTGCAGAATTACAGTGTGCTGCTCTGCGTGTCCCATGGAGGCTGTTGAGGGATTCTCGTTTAGCAGAACGAAGTGTACCCTCTTCTCCAGTGAGTGTTAACATCTCCCAGCACACATACAACTCAATATACTGCCATCATCGGCTTGAAAACCCTGGATAGATGTTCAGTTGTAGGCCGATAGAGTGACGAGTTGATGTATTTGAACGGTGCATGCTAGCTCCGTGTGTCAAAATAACGATTTTATTGAAAGGTGTAGGATATTTTCAGTCCAAATGTACGACAGTAGAATAGCATCACTGGAGTAATAACACATCCCACATGCAGTGTCAGATGTGAGGAAACTCACCATGGTTGAAGATTGTGGACCGAAACCGGTTGTTGGACGGATTTTCCATCTTTAAAAGTTTCAGACCTTCGTCTTCTTTTTTCCTCTTTTCCCTTCTTTTTCTTCTTCGGTATTTCCTTAGTTTTCTCTCTCAATCCCAACACAACTGCGGTGAAATGACAGCCCGTGCGTTGTGTTGGACCGTCCCACTTGAGTGTGTGTTAGTCTGTGTGTTTGGTAGCAGCACACACTCAAAACACACTAATGCACTCAGTGTCGTTCAACGAGGCAGCCAGACAGGTGACGTCACGAGCCGTTGCAGCAGTGTCGGAATGAAAACAATCGCACGTGGACGCGATGGGAGAAGCGTCACATGCACCTGCAAGAAAAAAATGAAAATATCGAACCATTCATATCTTTGCAAAGATTAACAATGGCGGTTGTGGACCAGTCATTGTTAGCTACAATCCCTCAGTGATGGAAAGAACCATTCAGATATTTTACTTATGTAAAATAAGCTAATACTAATCCGCAGTATACAAGGACTCCATTAGCCTACAGGTCAGAATCTAGTAAAAATAACAACAGAAATAGCATAATACTATACCTAAGGTGAGCCCTTTTTTAAAAACATTACATTTTATAATAATCATGCTGAATTCATGTTTTAATCACATACATGGTGCAACTACTTTACACAGCCTTTACATAGCTCTGATAACTGTTTTAAATACTGACATGTTATGACCTTTTACTTTTAATACTTTAAGCTATTTCTGCTAGTTCTTTTACTTAAAATAAAACGTATTTTGAGTGCAATACTTTTACTGCGGAATAAAGTATGTACATAATGCCCACCAGAGATTAGCAGCTGTATTTATTTTTGTATTATACTATGTTGTACTTATATTATATTTGTATCCTTTAATCTACCATACAAATAAAAAAGCAGATAAATAGTGACATCTAGTGGTCTATTTGTTACTATATTTCCAAATAATTCATTATTTTGGATAAATAAACAGTGTATTTTCTCCCACTTTATTGTAGCAGATAAATGTATTGACGATAATGCAGTGATATTCTGAGTGGACTGATTTTAAACACATTATCGGAGCTGTCCCACTTTGTTCTCTGTGTTTGCTTCAGTAGTACAAATGTCAGGAAGGCTAATGATAGAGTGAACATGAAGAGAATAACCGTGTCTGAGAAACATCGTCATTAATCAACACGTTGAGTCTTTGGCTTGGTTTAGAAGCAACAGTTTTATTTTTAGCTGTGACAAAAGAAAGAAAAAAAACAGTCGCCTCATCAGAGTCTAAATGTTCAGGTTCAGGATTAAAGTGCAGAATTGTTTTCACAGCTTGTGTGTAAAAAAAAATTAAATAAGACAAAAAAAGAAATATAATATCAAAACTAACAATGGAGATCTGGAAATTATAAATATGATACACCACAAGATGAAATTTCATACAACATATTATCAGCAATGATAATCAATCCACTTGAATCAGGCTTGCACTTAATGATACATATAAAAGGAAATCAGATCACGTTTTCGAGTAGTTGGCAAGGCTAGCTTACAACAAAGGCACAGCAATGTTCAGAGGTAACGATCCTTTGCAAAGAAGTGCTGCGGCGACCTTCTCATTGATCCTAACACGTCCTCACAGACACACCTGACATGCTCGACGTGGCCAGACAGAAACATGGAGAAGCCACTCGTGTGCAGAAACATGCCCACGGTTTTGCAGAAGCACGTTTTATGTTATCAGCCTACACATTGAAATAGGGTACATGCTATTTAAGTCTCACTGTTACTGCTGAATTCTGCTTTTCTAGTAAGCTGCTGAATTAACAGAGTTGTGAAGAAAGCTTGAGAAAAATACGGCCCTGAGCCAAAGGAGTGTGATGAGGAGGTGAGAGGTGAGATAGGCCAGCGTTAAGTGCTCTACTATCAGAAAGACCAGCAGTGGTTGCAGCCTCTGTGGGCGTCACATACGAAACCAAGCAGTCAGAAATAACATCATTCACAAAGGACCAGTCTGTAGGCAGCAGGCAGACCTGGGATATCCTCTTGGTAGCAAAGACTTTTAAAAAGGCTTGAAAATGTAAATATAGTTATAGATATATGACTTTAGATCACAGAGGGGTCCAGCAGGCTCCAAAGCCGTATTTAAAAGTCGATCCATGCACAAATGCATCTAAATAATTTGAAACAGTTTGCTCTCAAGAGGATGAATTTCCCAGATACCCTTTTTACAGGTGAAAGGCTCCATCAGTGTCTTGCATTCATATATCAACCTGAACCGAGATAATGCATTTCCTTATCACAAGTAGCCCAAGAGAGGAAATTAACAAACATGGCTTCATCCAGCCATTTGGTAATATAGTGCAAATTAAAGTACTCAAATCTATACAAAAAGATATCAGTGGTTATATATAAAAACAGATGCTGTGTTTTTTTCCCCCCATTTCATTTTAAGCTTGAATTTCTCTGTTCACTTTTCTTTTATCTTTCCTTCTTTGTTTTCGTATTTAAAATTACAGCATTTAGAGAAAAAAAGAGCTTGGTTGAAAATCTGAACAGACCGAGCTAGTACATCATGCAGCTTGTGAAAACAACAGCAGGAAATAAAAAAGTTCTGATTAGAAAAAGAAAACTTATGTCAGAAGGTGCCAGAGAGAAATCTGACAGTGGAAGAGATTATTTCTGAGAAGTGAGTATATTTATGCAATGCACGCAGACAAATGCAAGGACAGACACATATATATAGTGATATTTACAGTTAGCATTTACATGTAAACAACATTGATTGATCCACGGGAGGAGAGACAAACATGTGGACAGACAGCTGACACGATGGGGCAGTACCTGGTGATATTATCCCCACACCTGAACTAATGTACAGCACATGATGAGACAAGAGTGAATCATTAACAACAGATTGATTGCCTTTAAACATTTTCAAAGTACATATAATTGTTTATCATAATGTGCAGATTTAGTTAAGCAAGTTTGATGTGATTAGATAATCCAGTGTTACGGTTACATTTACTCCAGTGCATTAAAAAGATGACCGATCAAATGTTAAGAAAGACTTCTTGATGGAGGGAAACGACAGAATGTAACATTTACTGAGCTTGAACTGTGGGTAGGGGATATTTTGTGATAAGATTCTTATTTCAAAGGCTAAAAGCATCTTACCTGCCACAGTGGTGACATTGTAGATAAAACAAACAGAACATCTTTCAGCTGTGCCCTTATGACTGCAGTTAACCTTTAACCCTTCCTAATTTTCAACTGGTCGGCCAATAAAAATATGGCGATGTAGCATACGTATATAAAATATGTCTTTACATTTACAATATTTAAAACATTTACAATGTCGGCAGCTATGTACACTTTTATGTGTTTGAATGTATAAGATGCCATGTCAATGTGGATGAGATACAGCTCTTAAATGTACCTAATGTATGCAATGTACCTCAATGTGAAATCAGTGCTACACAATAAATGATGGAGGGGCCGCAGACACATGAAGGTCTCCTTTTGTCTGACCAAATGAGGTCAGTGGGAAACGATGAAGTATGACCTGACACTAGGGCTGCTGAATTAATCGTATTTTAATCGCAATTACGATTATGGCTTGCAACGATTACGAAAACAACGTAATAGAAATAAAACGATTATTTTTTTATTATTATTATTAAAAAAATGTATTATATTTTTTTATTGGTTTTTCAGTTGAGTTATACTTAAAGTTCAGGGTAATCAACTGTTAAAATATACTGTTCAAATGTTCTTTCTCCAATAAATTGATGTTTTCAAAGTAAATGGATAATCGTTTTTAATAATCGTGATATCAATTATTGACCCAGATAATCGAGATTATGATTTTTGCCATAATCGAGCAGCCCTACCTGACACCATTATTTACACCCATGCACTCTTCAGTGAAAAGCTTGAAAGGTTTTGTTTGACTTTTACAAGTTTGACAGCAAGTTGACTTTTGTGTCTTAAGCGACATGCGGGAGGCATTTGCGTTTTTCAGAAGCTCAGTTTTAAAAGCAAAATCAAAGCAAAGTCAAAGAAACCAGGAAACACATACCACACTATGTAGAGGAAGTTTGCCTTTGTCTACAGTAATATACACACTACAATAAGTAATCGTGTATGGAATGACACCTAATGATTAGATTAACTGATTCATGACTTGAGTCATGATTTGAGAGTTGGGTCTGATTGCATATGACATGTTCCACTTTAGCGTCAGATGCAGCAAAATCCAGCTATCGTAGTAAATGTCTCTTGATTTGACTTTGAATGTGTGTGTGTGCGTCTTGCACAGGTGGCTTTTCAGATCCACCTTTTCCCCGAGTCTTCTCGTCCAGCCTGAGCCAGCCTGCGCCCGCAGCGTTAAACAGGGAGGAGTTTTTACAGCTCCAGCCACTGCTCCACCTGAAGCAGGCATTCGCTGCCTGTGTGGAGGTTCATCTAATTTCCCACTCCTCCAGTTGTGTAAAGGACTACTCCGGCTGCTCGGGGTGGGTGTGCAGGCCGTTTTCAGGGCGGGGAATGCTGTGGTTCTCCCAGAAGGCCTTGTGCATCTGGTCCACTTTAGACACCAGCGGTAGACCAATGTCCAAGTGCATCTTCAGGTTCTCCAGCCACTCCTCCAGTTTAGAGAAAGCAGGCCTAAAGATCAAGAAAGCAGATCTCAGTTTAAAACATTTGATTCATTCAGAATTCTAGATATTCATCCTAATAGATCCAGGGTGAGTTGCTAAATATCACAGTTGTTTCTCACAAAACAATGGAGGGCATAATGCTGCTCAGACCATTACAAAAAATATAGATCAACATCTCTTATTAACCCCGTCTTCCATGATGATCAACAGAATCACTGTTTATGTTAGAAAATACTTTTGTTAAAAGCTAAAAATGTGTCAAACTTTGTACAATTAAAGCTGAAACTTGTAATTGGTTACATTGCACCTGAGTTTAAAATGTGTGAAAGGTGCCACTAAATATTCTGTTAGGCAGAGCTACATCACAAACATGAACAACTCAGCAAATGATGCTAACATTTATTTTGGTAAACTGGCCTTTTGTAAAATGTCAATGTGAATCTATTGAAGATGTCTGACCGTTTGTCTGCATCGAGGTCACAGCACACAGCAGCTATGGGGAAGAAGGCGGGGGGACAATCAGGGGGACAGAAGTGCTCCAGGAAGCCAGACACGTTCAGGCCGAAGTCCATCGCCCTGGGGAGGTAGTCTGGGTCTGCGTTCACCCTGCCAATTACCTGGAGAGCCCGAGAAAAACAACAGGAGAGAAAAAGAGTAAGATAGGTTACACCTGGGTCCTCCTGTGTTGATCTGCTGAACACCAGTAAACCCTGCAAACAGAAGCTGATCGTTGCCAGGAGACCACAACTACCGGCCTCTCAGAAGCCACACAAAGAAGACTTTGATTTTCTGCTTTCTCTAATCCCTGTAGTATCGCCGGGTTAATGGTGCCCATCTGGGGAAGTCATACTCTGGGGATGGTGTGTGGCCAGGACAAAGGCTTACCATACTTTGGGACTGGATTTTTATTTGGAGAGAAAATATCTGGAATTCTGGAAAAGCTAGACATTTCTATCATAAAATAGATGACAAAAAAAAAAGGCTGCAGGTCTCCCTTGAAAAAGAGATCATTGATCTCAATGGGATTTTACCTGGATAAATAAAGGTTTTGAATTGAATTGAATTGAATAAAATGAAATGGATGTTTTTAAATAATTGGATCACAGATCACCAAATGTTCCATATTTTGCAGGAAAATCTAGGAAATATTACGTGAAGTAAGTTGAATCTTGACAAAGAAGTGAAAGAGAGTGAAGAGCAGTTGTGCACAAATTAAAATTAGTCTTGTGGCTGAACGAGTGATGGGAAATCAAATAAAACATTTGTATAGGTGGTAACCTCTGGCCAAATGAAATGAGATGTGTTGAGACTGTTTACATTATTTCATTTTTAAATGACAAGGAAACAAACTTGTAAGCAGAATGTGATGCCTTGGGAAAAAGCTATTACGGAATTTAAGTTCTGCTAATCAAACATTACTTCTTGTAAAACACCAAAAACCTGGTTTGGCTTTTATTACCCCAACATTAAAAAGTCACTCACCTCGCAGAGCATGATACCAAAGGAGAAGATGTCTACTCTCTCATCGTAGCTCTTCCCTGGAAAGAGAAAATAACCAAATTAGGCTGTTTGAAGAAATGCCACATTACACAGCAAATGTAGAACTGCATAGATTGTAGTTCTCTTCCTCTGAGAAGGTAATTTTGCCATTTAAAAAGATGATTTAGAGATCATACCATGGATCATCTCAGGAGCCATCCAGTAGGGGTTTCCCACCACCGTGTATCTCTTCCTGCGGTCGGGCCTCTTCAGGCCGGGCAAATTTCCCTGTGAGAATTTCTCCTCAAGCTTGTCGACCACCATGAGGCGAGACAGCCCAAAGTCTGCCACAACCACTGTGTTGTCCTGCACCAAGAAAATGAAACATGTCATTAAATGTTCTAGTTTTTCTTTAAGCATACAGTACATACTGCCTAAGAGAGGGATGTAAAAATGCTTCAACGTAGCAGTGTGCAACTAGTTTCAAGCTCGTTCAACAGCTTAAAATTCAATTCTAAGCTTCTAATTGAACTTTTTGTGGATTTTTTCACACACTTCAGGAACGATTCAAAGCTTGTGACACATACGTACTGTACTGTCTCTGTTTGAGTAGGGTAAGCTGGAAGTTTCCACTACCAAGTTATTAGGGAGGAAGGCTTTGTCTGTTAAAGCTACTGCTTACAAAACTCCACACACACATGTACACACACACACTGCCTTACCTCTCGTACAAGACAGTTGTGTGAGTTCAGGTCCCGATGGATTATGTTCATGGAATGCAGATATGTCTGAATGACAGATAGATGGACAGATAGGAGAGGACAGAAAGTCAGGAAGAATAAAAAAAGAGAGGCTTTTAGTGGTAATCTAAAACCCATGCCAAGAGGAACAATCCTGCCTTGTTTCGTCTCAAGTAGCTGATGTTGAAAAAACAATAATCCAGTCATGCATGACATTCTACATTGTCCCATATCAGGGAAAAACAATTTTCTAATCCTGCAGGAATTCTTGCTATAATTTCCATAGAGGGGATGGAAACAAATGTGCACATTGTTAACGGAAGTGTTGCAGCTCACTAACATGACCACTAGAGGGAGGCAGCAGTGCTAAAAACAAGAAGCAATGCCGCTCTATCTACTGCTGAATATCAAGGAATATTATGGTCTGCAGTGGATTCACAGAAGTACAGTAGCTAATAAAACCAAAGGCACTTATGGGTCCTTGAACTCACCATTCCAGCAGCTATGTCCTTGGCAAAACTGACCCGCTGGTTCCAGGGATAGTTGCTGTCCTGTGAGCAAATAATAACAATTCAATGTTATTTCCCTCAGCGGCCTCTGCTGATTAATCATAAAATAAAACCATCTAACAATACAATCATCTACAAAATGCATAGACTCTACCTGAGGCAATACAACAACATATTTTCTTTACTATTACTAAAACGTATAATGAATGCAATTTTAATACTGAACAGGAAGTAGACACATTAGTATGTTTACACGCACACACTACCCTCTCACCATTTTCTTGATGAGTTGCCTCAGGGTGCCTCCCTTTATGTACTCTGCGATGAAGTTCAGTCTCTTGTCCTTGTAGAGGACTCCGATGAACTTGAGCACATTTGGATGATCCAGGCAACGCATGACCTTCACCTGGTGAAACAACGTCACACAGTTTTACTCACTGAATGCTGCTCGAGGACATTGACAATCTGAGCTGACTATTAACTTTAGTACTTGATTTCTTGCCATTGGAAAGAAAGGCTGATTCCACTCTCATAGACAAATAAATACGAAGCTACAGCCAGCAGCTGGTTAGCTTATCTTGACTGGAAACAGGGAAACAGGGAAACAGGGAAACAGCCTCCCTGTTTCTGTCTCAAGGGTTTTGTTCTGGACTACTGCAAGCAACTTTGTTTTTTAGGAGGGTGACGAGACGTTTGGAAAAATCTGAGACAGTCTTGGATAATGAGCCGTGGTCTTCTATCCTATCCTGTTTGTCTGCCAAATTTGACTCAACCTAATTTTTGATTAGTCATAGCGTAATAAAACATTAAATACTAATGAATGAACATTACATCTCTGTTAAACACAGAACTAGATTCTATGTGAATAATGCCTTTTGTTTAGTTTATTTGCAAAATACACTAAGTCACACATAGATAAAAAAAAAACTTTGCATGGTGGTGACGTTAACTGGATGTTGTTGAATGAAACATTACCTAGGGAAATTTCAACAATCCATGGCTGACATGGAGCTAGACCTATTCTTTATCGTAGAGACACGATCTTGCTCCTATACTTTTCATCTTGATAAGAAATCAAATTAGTTTATTTCAGAAAACTATTCTTTTACCTTAAGTATGAACATTTGAGAGTCCAAAAAAGATTTAAAATGTTTCCCAATTGAATGAGATGTACCAAAAAGCTGGATAGCCAATCGGCCGATAAGTGTAAACTTAGCCAACAGTCATCTTCACAAACTGACATGAATATCAATTTTCATTGATTTCGTTTTTTGATGACATCACAAATCCCACAGCGCATGCTCGCACCTCTTACAGTTTTAACTCTGTTTATTTGAAATGCAACAGAGAAACATCCTGTATAATTGAGAACTACTAAATAAACTCAGAGTGTAAGTGTTTGCAGCATGACTGCAGTATGTCTGCAGTATAACACTGCATCAAACATTTCTCTCCCTGAGGGTTGGGGTGAGGAGGAAGAGGAGGCAGGCCACTATTACACACCGATAAACCTGAAGTATTACCCCTTAAAGTTGCATGATGTCTTTGTCTGAAAAGCCTGCTCTCATTCCTTACTCAGACAAGATCACAAGAGACTCAGTCATTTGAGACTCGAGCTCAGCTTTCATTGTGGTCGGGTTTCTTTTATAGCCGTTACACCAATTACATAGCAAGGACTCGGTGTTATCGTAACCTAAAAATAAATTCATTAGTCCACACATACGGGAACAATATTCATGAACTTCAAACCTCCCAATTAGAAGGATTTTAATTGGATGAATGAGTCTACTATACTCAACATTAAACAGGAACAGAAGTTATTCAGATCACGGGGAGAACATAATTAAACAAGTCCCACAGAAGTCTTAACTTCTGTGTCTGAGTCACTCTCTGTTATCTTTTCAGATTAATGGAAGGACCGGAGAAAGATGACGCTCTGTGTGGGAGGCATAATGAGTTCTGCTCATCTATCCTTTTTGGGGGAAAGAACTGTTTTAACACTTTCCTCGATATCCTTTTTCAGAGGTTCTTTCATTTATTTGGTCAATAACAACTCTTCCTTTATTCTTCTGTGTGATACATTCACACAGAAGTGCTGCTTACTTTAGCTATACTGACAATCATTACAAAAAAACGTTTTAGTCTTTCTTCCTCAGCAAAGATTTTCGCAGCTGGACCAGGAATTAAAAACCTTCATCAAACTTATTTTACTATCATTTTTAAGTACTGACTGCCCTCATTTTTTGGAATAAAACTGTTTGTATTCAAGAAAATATTTTTTATTTTTGAATGCTCTGAGGTCAACACCTATTGATCTCAGATGTCTGTTTATGACAGATAGTTGATTCAACCTCTGAAAAGATAACTCGAGTAAATCTCACACTCCCTAATGACGTAACATCTGGGATTGCCTGTCTCCACTCACCTCTTTCAGGAATGTTCTCTGTGTCTCGTCATCAAAGCGAATCAACTCCTTCATCACCATCACCTCCCCGGTCTCCTTGTGGGTCACCTATAACATACACAATGATGCAAATCAATTAAGCTGAGCTGGCAGTCTGAGGGGAGACTGTCAGCATGGGAAACACATTTTTTTCCACTCTGTGTAATAAAGACAAACATTTTAACCTCCTGCCTCTCCACACTTCTCTTACTTATCTCAATGCTGCCACCTTCTGGATAATGTTTGTATGACTACCGTTGTTCTCTAAACAAAACATTCATGTACATGTATTTTACATACAGCCATATGTGTCTCTGCCACTCAAACCCACCTTGATGGCCTGTCCAAAGCAGCCCTTCCCCAGCACCTCTCCATGGATGAGGTCAGATGGGCGGAAGATGCGGTGCGTCTGATTGGACACGACGCGCAGCGACTCTGATCGATTGATGTCCTTCCTCTGGGAGATGGGGGATGCTGCGTTGCTGGAGCCGGGTGACTTATCAATGCTGCAGCTCCGTCTGGAGGGAGGGGACAGGAGGAGAAGGAAGGGAATAGAGAAGAGTATTTGATTAGTGATTGCTGCTACTTTTATTCTTATTTAGTTTAGGGTGTCAGGGTATTTATTGACAGAACAATGCCCAGACCATACAGTAATAGGCTCACTGTATGAGCTTAAGGAGTCTACCATTTATACTTGACAAAGCATTACACTAACTTTACCCAAAATATAAAAGAGCAATACAACATGATACATCAGAAGAAAAAAATCTCAGCGTTGGTTACTTAAAATGTGCAGATATAGATTTTACATTTCTGCTTTGCTTTTGTGTTCCTCAATCTTTAACACAGTATATATGGTATGCAACTACACGTAAGCAGTACAGTCTTTTTGTGGCCATTCGATATTTACTCTTCACATTAAATGGTAGAAAGTAGAGCAAAACTGCAATTAGCATCATTAAAATTGGTTTCTTACGTGATGATGCGGGATCTCAGGCTGTCGGGGACGGGGGGCTGTGTGATGGGCAGGTTGGGGCTAGGGCCCTCTGACAGAGGGGTGGTCAGGGGGCCGTTCACTCGATCCTCAGCCTCCGAGGAGTCTCCCTCCGGTCCTGGACTGTGAGGGTCGTGCTCGATGGTGAGCTGCAGCCGCCGGCTGGTCTCCTGGATCAGCAGGTCGATCTGGAGAGGACGAGTTCAGGTTAGAGCAGCAGAGATTGCTTTGAAGCTAGAGAGATGCTCTCATGGAAGAAGTCTGGTGAAATGCTTTATATAGTGCTACAATGAGATGGAGATTCTCATTTGCATATTTACAGTGAGGTAAAATCTCACCTCATCCAGGGGGACATGTTGAATAGGTGTCCCGTTGATTTCCAGGATCTTATCTCCAACGTGAATGGAGTTTTTCACATCTGGACTGATGCACTCTGTGTCCACCCTAGATACAGAAGAACAAAATCATAAATCAAGCACCTTCCTGCACACAGACCTGAGATCTGACAAGTCTCAGCTAATTTAAATAACAGTGACTCATACTTTCTGCTCATTTCCTTTCCCCTTCCCCTCTATTGTATAATTTAAATGAACCTCATCTAGCACACTGTCTAGCTTTTTTCCCCCTTTGTCCTCGAACGTACTGACCTCTCCTTTCGTTAGTTTCTCTTCCCACACAATGACTATCCACAATATTTGCAGACACACAGACATGGATGGGTAGACTCACTGTGAGACTCTGATGGTGGGTCCATGTTCAGGACTGTAGCCGCCGGTGGGGCTGAGCGGCTGGTCGATGGACACGGAGAAACCTCGCCCTCTGCGTCCGTTGTTGCCCTCGGCAGAGGCTGGGATGGACAGGAGTGTGACCGTGTGAGGGATCCGCGAGCATGACGAGTCCGGCAGCGACACCGGTGTCACGATGGTCTGGTAGTAACAGTGACCGCTGGAGCAAGAGGGGGATTGAGGAAAAGTGAGGGTGTTAGAAAATATTGAGTATTTTGATACATTTTTCCTGACACAGACTCGAAAACACGACATGGATTTTTAATTACCAGTTTAAATACACAGATTTGTGGCAGAAAGTGGATCACAATACAATACAATACAATCAATACACAATGAGTACATTTATGATGGTGTGTATTGCTGTGGATTATGAGAAATACAAATACAGATTCCAAATCAAAAATAAAGATATCGCAATATTGAGTAGTAACTCCTGTATGAGCCGATTCTTGCCAATACTCAGGCCTAACGGGAAGTAATGAGAAAGAGGCAGCTCGAAACAGAAAATGGGATTATTGAGTGAGGTCTCTCTCTCTTAAATGTGGGGTAGGTAATTTTGGAGAAACCAGCTCGAATGCGCTAGAATTTGAAAATACAATTGAGCCGGTTTCTCAAACTTACCTACCCCACCTTTAAGGGTCGATGCAATCATAAGGAAACATTAAGTTCTCATTACAGCATTTTTTACAGCATCACATGCTGTTTACAAGATGTTTGAGAAAACACTGAGCTCATTATTATACCCCATGAGTAATAAGAATAATAAAATACCTATGAAAGAATTGAAAACCAATACATCAGAGCTGAAATAATTCAATTAAAATGACATTTTTACAGAAAACACACTCAATTTGGTTGACCTCTCAATACATGTAATGATCTGAGACGATCACATTGTCATCATCCACTTCCACCGAAGAGGACAAAGGCTGTTTTGTTCTTATGTATTTCTGTGTAGTGCAGCTTGTTGCTCATTGAACCCTGACTCTCACACTGACACAACCCCGGAGCTCCACAGGAAAAGAACAACCTGAACCTGAATCACGAAAGAAACGGGAAACTACCGATTTTCCTGGTTTAGGATTAAAACCATCGAAACTGGGACTGTTAGCTTTGCTTGCTGTGTTTCCACCATGCATTGAGTCATTTGTCACCACAGTTGGTCGTTATGTCACCAAAAAGTCCTTTGAAGCCCAAAATAAGCTGCGTACATTTAAGATTGTGTCAATCAACGGCAGCTTTTTTGTGGCCATACTGCACTTCAAAAGGGATTTAGAGGAATAGTTTGTTTCAGAAGAGAGAATATTAAAACTAAAAAAAGAAAATAACGGTTTGGTAAATTAAGGGAATCAGAGCTAACATACCACAAGCTGAAAAAGGCTTTGATTTGTTAGACAGTAGACGAATAAAGAAATGTAACAAGCTAACATCTCCGACTGATTTGAATCGTGACTTTGATATTTGGGCGTTTGCATGTCTTTTAATAATTGTGCTTGAGGCTCACCAGTAGAGTTTGGATCTCTCCACCAGAGCGTAAGTGTCTCCATCACCAATGAACGTCCTGCAGTTCAGACAGGTGAAGCATTCTGGGTGATATTTCTGTTCCCCTGCGACCTGTTGAGACATAACACACAGTTAATAGGCTGCTGTGTACATGCTGTCAAAATCAGATAAAATCGGATGTCAACATGATATTTTTTTTATCTCGAGTGGAAAGCTCTGCAGGGGGGAAATTCATTACAGCGTTTCTGATGTTACTGTAGGCAACGGCAACATGAGGCTTTAATAAGTGGTGGGAGAAGTAGGGCGAGGCCTGGTCACTGAGAGTAATACTGAGAGCAGGGAGATTGGATTTGCAGCTTCCAGATCCCCCTCCGAGCTTAGAGCCGAGGGAATTGAGTTATGGCCAAAAAGCAGAGCAGGCAATGAGCAGATTAATCACACCGGCAGATCTGGGGACGACTCTGCCGATGGAGCTCTGCGCTCTAGATGTTCTACAGACCAACGGGGGAGAACCAAAATGATCAAATAAATCACAAAAAGTTCAAACATCAACTCCAGCTAGGGCTGTGTGATATGGAGAAAATCATAAAGATATTTCTGATCAAATACTTCAATATTGATATTGTGACAACATTGTAGGGTAGACCACAATACACATTTAGCTAAATGTCCACATCATCAGCTGGATATTTCAGAACATTAAATCAATGTTCTGTTATACAGGGTTTAAAATTATCAAATGCTCCAGCGAATAACAACCGTAGTCTTTTATGGCTGCTCTTTAAATCTTTTTTCTGATCGACTGAGACATCGATAAGTGGCCCACACCTTCTCATATATCAATATCGACCCCTTTTAACTCCTTCAGGTAAGCTTGCGCCCATCCATGCAAATGACCAACCCACTCAATGCCTAATGACTTCTATGATTAAACATGAGCAAAGGTGTTAAGCACCAAACGTCGAGTCCACCGGAGCTGTTCGCTCCCTAGAGGCTGCGCTTGTGGTCTAATTTTTTGCTTTGAGTGGCAGAATTTTTTTGAAGGGAGTGGGCCCTTTGACAGGACTTCTCAACTGCAATGATCTGCAATGCTAATTTAGCTCACTAAGAGTGAGGGGGGCATTTTCTGGAAGGGATGCTGAACAAAGAACAATCAATTAAATGTAAACCAAAAAAATGTAAGAAATGTTGGCAATGTTTAAGGCACAAATATATTACAATACAAAATATATCTAGATCGTAGAAGTTTCATTTATTTTTTTACATCTAACCAACATCACCCAACAGCAACATATCAGCTTATGGACAAAGCCACAATTCTGCGCAGCAGCCTTAAAAGTAACTTCAGAACTAACAATCACCCATAAGTACGAAATGCTACTTCTAAATGGTGCATAACGTGGAAAAATATGGTGTAACTGAGACAAAAAGGAAATGTGAAGATCAAAGAATCAATAAAACATTGCATACAGCCATATGTCTGCTGCCCCACCCTCCTTGCAGAGCAGCAGCGAAACCACGAGCCAACGCTGACAGACAAACACATGCTGACGGCCCTCAGGTTGCAGGGAGGATCGCTGTACTCGCATATATTAACTGCTTATTTAGTCATTAATCTGAGCAGTACCTTCCAGCTAAATTGCAGGAAAACATGCCACCACTTGGCTTCACACATAGACAACATCCCCGATTTACCGGGATTTCTGAATGAATGGTTTCCTATCTTCAATGTTCCTGCCTTTGGACTGAGAACTATTAAGACTTATTTTCAATATTGTTTAAAATGGTCGAGCTGACAACACAACATCATAGCAGCGAGACCATGAGGGGATGGAGAAAGCAAGAGGAGAATACAGATGTAATCACGGTGTAATGGAAGGAGGAAGGAAAACAGCTGCAGGGCTTATTGACCGACTTAATTTCTTTATTCGTCCTCCAAGCAGCCTCATAAAATTGAGCCGTAATCAATTACTGTCAGATATCGACAGGGAGAATAAACACAACGCGAAAGCATGAAAGATAGATGAGTTAAGATTAAAGGATATCTAACGATTTAACCAAAGCAAGATTATTGTGTCAAAAGAGGATTTAAAAGTAATACAACAAGTTTATAAGGAGATTATGTGCTTTCAATTCTGCATCAGAGCTGCCTGTAAGTGGCTGTAAATGTGTATTTGTTCTGCCTCTGTGTGTTCCTTAGGTGCAGGCCCACAAATAATTACGACAGGAAGAGAGGACAGCTGGACGGAGATAAAAAGGATGTGTGGCTCTGCACAGCCTGACACTGTGGCTGCCATTTGCTTGCCAGGCAGGCATCTCACACGTGCGCACACACACACACACACACACACACACACACACACACACACACACACACACACACACACACACACACACACACACACACACACACACACACACACACACACACACACACACACACACACACACACACACACACACACACACACACACACACCAAACACACACAATATACACACACACAACACACGCCCACGCATGTCTCTAAAACCCAATTGACAGGCGACAGCTGCTGTTTTTAGGACATGCTTCCTCTTCAAAGTTAAGGTGTAAAACAGACAGATACTCCATGTGATATTAAACCATGTGATTGCTTGACAGCTTGATTAAAGAAACATCACATGTACTAACACAGCGCCATCAAGCCTCAGAGAGTGTACTCCATGATTTGTCTATTAGCCCATCTTACTCACGAGTGTGTGACTGTGTTTTAGCAGGTCATGTAGCCTCATGGCCTTTTCCAGTGACAACAAACCAGACTGTGTACACATGTCACCCGGGGAAAGGGTGAGTGGGTTGACGGGTTGCCGGAGTAACTAACTCAAGTTGCAGCTCAATGCTCAGTTGCCATGTTTGATGGGGATCTTGGTCACATATTCATCCATACTAATATTGCTCTTGATATGTGTTTATGGAAAAACTGATGGAAATGTAGCCGAATACAAATTGAGTGCCGGCTACCACAGTCACTTTGCAATGCATCAGTCGACGTAAAAATGGCCGCCACTCTGCCAATCGTAATGTTGGTTTGAATGGATGTATCCATTTTGCTGTTGTTTTTCTTCTATCTCAAAGACATGTATTTCAATCCAATAGTTATTTTCCCTCCTCAGATATTTTTAATAAGAGCCCTGTATTGGGTTGTAACATCTATTTGAGAAATGAGTCATTAAATAAATGAGGTTGTTCTAAAATGTATTAAATATCTTTCAAAAAAGGCGTTCAAATGTTGAACCAGTTGCTAGGAATAAACAATAGCATTATTCATGAAGTACATACACAGAAACTCACTGTAGCTTCACAAAGGTGTTTAATATTTGGCAAAAAAAAGTTTTAGGGGCGAAACAATATTGCACCTCAATCCTTTAAATCTAGGTATTGTTTGTTTGTGCATATATTAGAGTTAGCAGTCATGTACTTTTGTAATTTGGGGTATGTTGGTTCATTTTGGTGAAACTTCAATTTCAAATAGCCCAAGTTTTTGTTCAATGGTCAGGACAGACGTGTCTATATTCGATATTATCTTTCGCTCAAAGTTGCATGCAATAGTTTGACATGGCTTTGTCTGAGATGAAATAGCAACTAATCTCCACGTAAACAAATGGGAACATCTGGTAAAACCAGCTCTTAAACAAGGACAAAGATACAATATTTTACAAAAAAAACATGGGAGAAAAGTAAAAGAAATAATTAATTTAGTACTAGGCTCTCTAATTTCTTACTTGAGTGATCCTTTATGACCCTTTTAGATTCTTCTTTAACCCCCTATGGATTCCTGACTTCCAGGCTAAGAAGATAATCTTTTTTTTTTTTTTTATGGTCGGGAAGCTTGGCGTGTCAGGACCCTTAAGCTTTATTTATTTTAAACGATTTATATGTGTGACCTTTAGTTAGCTGTGGAATGTGAAAACCCCCTTTTAAGTGATTTAAAGGAATTTATGGCGATGCTAATGCTCTCATCGACACTAAACAGCTCAGAAACAAGTAGGTAGAAAGTCAGGGATGCTTGACAACTCATTGAGGCCATCAGTGCACGTGTTGACTTTTCCTGAGCTCAGGTCTGTGTAATCACTTCTATTTATATTTTAATGAGTTAGGAAGTCTGGGTAAGAGTTCAGATTTTAGGTGATGACTTAAAAGTGTCACGTCTAAGTAAACGAGTGACATTTGATAGCATTACAGTGTTAAATACTATAAACACTTGTTTTAACTTTTTGCTAAGTTGATAAAAACTCAAAATCTATTTTGTTTTTAGTAACTCTTCATATTCGTTTAGTTCCTTATTGCCTCATAATGTAATGTTCTACACATTTCAGATTTTCTCTACACATTTTTCATTTTACTCACATCATTTCACATTTCCCTTATTGTCAACAGGCGTGAAACACAAGAAGAGCAGCAATAGATGCCAACTGTTAAACCACAAATGAGAAAAGTTATTTGAAATGAAGGAGGGGAGAAGTTCAGTGATTAAGTGAATCAGGCGGTGAAACATCTGAGACATGTTGGAACTGAAGAATTTCCACAGACTGAAGTGGATGAGTATTTGTCAGATATGATTATTTCCCACTGATGCATCAATATCAATAAAAGCATCATAGTCCAGTCATTTTGGTCCCATCATAAAAATAACAATCGAAATGGAAATGTTGCACAGTAAAAATAAAAATTGTTACATTTTTACATTAAATGTAACTTATTTAATAACTTCATTAATTTAGTTGACATTTGACTATTCAGACAGCCTGATACTGGGCGTCTTCTGCTTAGGGACTTCTTTGAAAAACATTTAAAAAAAGATCACTTAGTTGAGCTTAAACTATTATTTTAGCTATTAAAAAGTCAACTGCTTCCAGCCTTTTTAACATTAATATTGGCTGGCAGTATTCAAACTCTTTGATTAGAAACTACCTATCTTTGTGTGTTGAACAATTTTGTGACACAAATTGTTGATTTAAAACCTGTTTAGTTCTCTGTTGTTGAACACTCAGAGGTTGGATGACTTATACTCTATACACGTGTGCAATGTGTTTTTACTCAGCAGGATCTCATCAGGGACCTTCACATGCCTTCTGGTCTCCTAACCTCAACAAGTCCCACATAAACACCAGCTTCACCCTCTGACTTCACCTCGCTCCGGCTAAATGTGGAACGATGAGCTCATAACAACACTGCTGAAGGTGCTTCTGAATGGCCTCGCTGAATTATGGGAGATCTGGCTCTGCTTAACCTCATGTTTGATGTAATGAACTTCACCTGAAAAGCCTCTTTCATTGGCTAAACTCAAAAACACAGTCCATATGTGACTAAGCTCCCAGAATCACGTAGATTAGGAATTGTGTTTAAAGAAATGACCTCATGTTTCAAAGAAAAAGTCAGAAACAGCATGTGCAATAGGTACCTGATACTCCTCACAGAGAGCGCTACACCTGGGTCCAATCCCAAAAGTGTGTCAAAAGTACAAATAAACTGGTTTAAACAGTTGAGCAAAAGTAGTGTAGATAGAAAGTCAAAGAAAGACATGATCCTGGTTCTCTCTTAGACTTTCTACAGTCAACATCATTTAAGCAAATACAATTACAGTGAAAGGCTAAGAGAGAAGACAGTGGGCCACATTGATGCTGTCTGAATGGAAACCCCCGACAGCTACAAACAGTACAGTATCACAGTATGCAGCCTCAGACATGCTCTAATGTATTCAGCTTCTTCTCTGTAAGTCTCACATGCACTGTGGTTTACAGCGTGGCCTGCATGTAGGTGGTAAATAAAAATAACCCTGCACAGCGACACTGTTATAAGACAAGACAACTGTTATCCGTCCCTGAATGTGTGCACTCACACACTTTAAAATCCTACTTTTATCTGAAGAAGAATGCTCTCTAAAAATAGCTCGCCTGCCTTGGCTCATCAGTTTTTAATGCCGTGAAAAAAAGAAAAAGCTTGTGCGACACACACAAAAAAGGGGCAGATCTGTAATTACTAAGCAATACACTGACCCAGTTTGAAATGACATACAAACACACACTCCAGCTGACAGTCTCATGATTTAGCTTAAGATTTAAAATGAAAGAGATGGAAAGAGTATCTGCAAGAGCAACCGGCACACCATTTGCCACTTCATCAGTCTGCCCCCCTGCCGGCTTGCGTACATCACCCATCACTCCCGGTAACCCAGAGCAGCAGCAGTGAACAGCCTCACCTTCTTATCTCTCTTCCACAGCCTGAGACAGCAGAAGCTCCAGAAAAATAAGTCTCCCACCATGTCAGCAAGAGCCGGCGAGTCTCCCAGCTGTTCTAGTTCATTCTAGTGAGGCAGGCGATTCCCCCAATGTCACAACAAAACACCGGCAGCAGCCAAACCGGCCGGAGAGACGGAGCAGCCGGGGGAGGGAGGAGAGAGAGAGAGCAGCCTACGCCTTTGCAGCTGAGCTCATCTCTGAGTCCATGTCACTCCTCCCGGCTCTCCCCCCTCCCTCCCTCTTCTCTCTCACTGTTGCTATGACCTCATCGTTTCCGGTTAAGCCCCGCCCACTATTGCACACGCGCCGACCGGCTGCTTCAACCACACACAGACACACACATGCATTCACACCCCCACCCTCTACCCCCTGGTGTCTTTGGTAAATTCCTCACTCCCCCTCTTCTCCCATGATGCCCCCGATTTCTGCAATCACATTTCCGAACCAGTGAAACCAGCAGTGTGACAGTCACAGGCGTGACTTATGGGACATCATGTGGGGGGGAAATAATCTACATTTGCTAATATATATTTTTGTATATATATTTATTATTCTAGGGAAACTAAGGCATATCCGCATTGTTTAAAGTATGAAGATGGTAAAACATGTAAGTGCTGAACCTTGTAGACAATATTTTAACTTACAGTGCTTGTTATTATGTTCCTTTCAACACTATAACATGTCCCTATTACAGGTGCAGAGATTATAAATGATTGCTATGTCCATCATACTTTCAATTAACTGTTTAATCATTAAGTCAAACGAGCCCATAGTGATATCTTAAAGCTACTTATTTTGATGGCATGACATTTAAAATCCCAACTGACTATACAATTAAACTCGGCAGAAAAGCAGCAAATCTTTGAATTTGATAGGATGAAACAAGAACATTTGTGACATTATTGGATAATTATAATAATACATAAACAACTGAATTAATTATTCAAATGGATTCTTTAAAACTGCGTAGCTGACCAACAAGCCATTTTTTTAAGTCAGTATAGTATATTAGTTCTTCCTCCTGTTCCACATTTATCAGATGACGACATTTGGGTTTTACCACATGAAAGTGAAACCAAGAAAACAAATGAACTTCAACAAAAACAGCCTTTCGTCACATGTAGAACAATGTTTTTGTCTTTTGTTAAATGTAGGGAAAAGATCACAATTACAAATCATTGATTATAAATGAAGACATGTGTAGTGCTTGCGTGATCTTTTTTTAACAACGTTTAGCTGACCTATTATGACCCTCCTCCTGCTCTACCTTCTCTCCTCTCCTTCCTGGTTGAATCTCTTCTCACAGGTTTATCTTTGGGGCTATGTTTTCCACCCTTCTCTCCCCGCCTATCTGTCTCACTTTGTTCCTGTCCCTAACATGTCCTGCATGCCATGTGTCAATCGCTCACAGGCCCATCTGTGTGGGCAGATATATATAGACTCCTCTTTTCTGCCTGTTGTTCCTATGTGAAAGCAGTGGAGAAAGACCGCAGAGACAGATGTCTGGTACAGAAGAACTGATTAGGTTACAGTGGGAGGAAGTCGCATTAATAATAGCTCCAGAGAAATCCACACACATCCAGCATCAACAAGCAGAAAAATAACAATTGTGGTGTTGACTTTCAGTTTGGCAACGGCCGAAACACCATACTATAAGAGCTCACAAAACAATACCTGACTTCAGAGTGACTACATACTACAGGATACAGCAGGGGTAACAAAAAATTGTTAACAGCGTGCCTACGATTGTGAATTATCAACGGGGGGGGGGGGGGAGCTCGACACTCGTGAACTGTCAATAGGAGAGAGAGCGGGGGGAGTCTCGCTGCGGGAAGTGTGATAAAATGGGAGTATCACTAGAAAAGAGCCTGAATACAGCTATATTGAGGCAGGCGGTATGATAGGAATAAGGTTTTTTTTTAAAACCATAACAGCATGTAAAGATATTCCAGTAGTATCCAAAGATTCTTGAATAAACATGAAAAGGTGTTTAACAGGTGACCTTATAATATTTTGCAACAGAACCATTTCATTGGCTGACTTGGGGGCAGCAAAACAAGCTGAACAACACTGACATATTATCATCTTTGGTAGGAGCAGGGAAAATGATATCAGTGACATGTTCATTTTAATTAGTTAGAGTTCATTTAAACCTGCTGGCAGCTCAGAAGTGAAACCCTGCAGCCCACAGCCGATCCACGGTGGAGATTCCAACCCCCAGAGGATGCTGCTTTTGTCAGAGTTTCCACTGGAAAGAGGAAATGTTAAACAAGTCTCAAAAACACTTTAGTTGAGGTCATTGTTCAGGTTATGATCTCTCTAAAAACACATTGATACCGATTGAGTAAGAAAACACAATGGCAGCCTTGAGCCATAGGCTGACGTTCCCCAAGCCCGACGCTGAGCCTGACCTCTGACCTGCCAGAGGAGACCTAATGCACAACTCTCACTTAATATTATGCAAACAAGCTTCTACACTACGTTTGTGTTGTGTTCAAAGCCACTGGTGAGATAAACAGCTGATCCTGTTGTGGGGAAAACAATGTCCCAACCAGAGCAGCAACAACATCTTAAGAAATATCATTTCCAGAAACCTTATTACACATTTGTCTGTTTTCACTTAAAGGCACAACAATGATTAGGCGTTTCTACAAACTACTGGCAGATTCCCACTCAACCACAGAGTTACCTCACACCAGTGGGGCCTCATAATCTTAAACTTTGGGACTTTCCATTGTGTTGGTGGCCAACCCCCTGAAGATAACAACATTTCTCAAAATGAACCACATAAGAAGGAAAATATTGGTATACCATTGATACTGTCAGAAGAAATTCAAGGCACTGAACACAAATCTCCTTTCTCACACTGCTCTATTTAATCTACCACTGTCTCTCTACAACTGGAAAAATCACTATTGAGTAATATAATAAATTAGCACATTTAAAATTAATGACAAGACTCAAACTTATTCTCACTTATTAATTCCGTGACAGGTGTGTTTTTTTTAGACATTGATGTCTATGTTTTATTCATTCTTTCACTTTTTGGTTCTTATTTTAAAACCATGTATGATGTAAGGAAAAAATCCATATGTGTTTTTAAGATTGAGACAGGAAACAAAACCTGACCTTTAGATGGGATGAGGGAAGTGGTACAGCACATGACGTGACTTTGAGAACATGTGATCTTGAGTTGGGTACATCTTATGTCAAAAAGTCCAAAAGAATAATATAAGCAACTTGTGATTTCAGAGAAACATTTGGGATTTCACCTTCAGCTGTTTCACTACTTTATGCAGAAACAAAGAAAGAGAAACAAGAAACAAAGAAAGTCCCAAAAATTTCTAAAAATACCAGTAAGGCCAACATTGCAACCACCTGACCTGATAGGAGCTTTTCTTTAATCATGTATTCAGAAAACCCAGATTAGAGACAATGTCTCCATGAACCATGTATCGGCAGCTTGGCCCTGCAGTGTTTCAGCGCCAGGCATTGGCAAACTGGAGCATATTATATGCACCAGTGTTACATGGGTGTGTTATTGCTAAATGTCATGCTGGTCAACATTAAGGTCCACTCTAAAGAAATACAGGCGTGTGGAGAGCAGGCTGATTACAGAGTGTTGTGGCAAAGATAAAGCAGTGAGGGTGAGAAACCGTGAGACCAGAATCTTCTGTTGGACAGTTGAAGTGTAACAGGTCCAGGTCGATGTCTGGCTCCGCTCCCATTGGCTGGCTCTCAGCCCTGAGCTGTTAGCAGAAAGGCTGACTGACTCTATGTGGAGCTGGTTGGGATTACTAAACATTATCCATAAGGTGTGATGGACAGATAGAATGAAGGAGGGTTGAGAGGAGAGAAATTCAATGACATAAGTGTTTTTAAAGCGTAATTGATCTGGCCCAGTAGAGAGGGACTTGACTACCAAGGTGTTTCACAGAAGTGTAGTTTAGAGCAAACAATAAGAAAACTGTTCCCAAATGGTAGGTCTAAGATCAAAGCGTGTTGGTTTGACATCACTGTGGTAAGAGTGATGGAGTACTAAACCCTTATCGTATGATGTTTCTGTCTGGCTGACCACAAGGTCTAATTTTCTACATGCACACTGTGGCTTTAAGTGAAGCTTGAAGTGTTTTCTATCACTGTGGCAGCAGCCTTTTCAAGTTCGGTTGCGTCAGAGAATTTTAAAATAGGACTGTGTTCCCTGCTTATCTGCACAGACGACCAAGTGACGGTGCAGGACTGATGCAGTAGAAGTCTTATTTCTGGGTGTGGCTCAGACGTAGGGAGCTGTCGTTCATATCTACGCAGTAATACAATTGGTCAGGCCATTTTGGCAACGAAAGGCTGAGTGTACTGCAGGGACGGTCAAACAGTGTTTTTGCTCCGTAAGAGGAGAAAGAAACCAACGAAGGAGAAAGAGGAGGAGAGTCGGTGCTGCAATATCTTCACCTCATTCACTTTAGAGTCTCCTGCATGTTTCATTACTGAGATTGCACTGCAAAGGGCAAGCTGTCTGGAGGCAGAATACATGCTAAACACACACACAAACACACACTCTCAGAGATGGGGAGAAAGGTCGAGCCATGAATGATTTGTGCTCATCGTGACCATGACACATGACCTGCCAGAAGCTTCTTGCTGCTGTATCTGACCGGGAGGCAAATGTGTCAAAGAAGATGCTTTATGTGCAAGGAATGAACTAGGCTTTTTATTTCAACCATCTTAGTCAGTAAATTATTTATCAAGTCTGGGCTTTGGGAGCCTCAACTTGCCACGAAACCATATTGTAACAGCCACATTTTCTTTATAAAAAATGATATAAAAAGTAAATAAAAAATTATAATTTAGCAGTACTGGTATTTAAAGATAAATGTAAAACATATTATATTAAAAAATGTGTACAATTTCACTACAAATGATGATCATTTAGGTCAAATCCCACTTCAGAAAGAACTTATTTCACTGTCTATAATGACAAAAATGCAAATGATTAGTTAACATTTTTCTCATAAAAGCTTCATGCTAAGTAGACAGGCGGGCGTTTTCCAGAATATGAGTCTCAAATATTTCCAAATACAGATGACATTTTTCATATCGTCAGCTGCCGTGGCTGATACATCTAAATGTACCTCTCTGGGTGGTACACTCAAAACAACTCTGCAAAGTGATGAAAGAGCGGGGAGGAATATGTAAAGTCTGCTGTTGCTAAACATTATTCAAATGTACTGACATTTCTAAATACACCCACCAGTTTATGTGAAACCTTCATTTATCAGTGAAATAAAGTGTTTATAAAGCCTGCAGCGGCTCTGTCAAACAAACTGAAAAGCTGGCAGAACTGATGTTATTCAGTGATATGTCAAATACATTATAAGAAAGAACGGTTGCAAATAGCGATTATCTTTCATGCTTACAGAATGTGATTATTCTCTGTATTAATCAATTCATCGTTTTATCTTTAAAATAGGAAAATTACTATCATAAATAACTAATAAATTCACGTCTTGAGATATCTTGTTTTAAACAAAACGATAATTAATTTATCATCAAATTAATCGAATCCTTGCGACAGAAAAGCTAGAAATGTGGTATACTAGTTAATACTACTTTCCTAATGAATTTTCTGTTGATCAAAAATAAGACATGACTTAAATCACATGTCTGACTTTCTTTGTCAAGCCTTGAGAATGTCTTTGCACTTGTTCTAAGAGGTGGTCTGTGTTTGTGGCTGAAGAGATCATTGTTTTCCCTAACCAGCTTTAACATAAACTCAGCTGCTCCTGTCCTACAGGAGCAGCTGAGTTTATGTTAAAGGAGACTTCTGGGGAGACTTCATTTGGAGCTGGGGAGACTTCATTTGGAGCTTAAGGAAAATTGCATTCAGTATTGATCAGTTTCTTCTTCACTAATCAACAAATAGACACAACTCTCTTTTGATGCTGGTATCTTGTCTTTTCTATAATGCAGCAGCACTTATCAGCGGAGGGCCACTCTATTGTTTATTGGCTTTCCGGTGCTGTGACCACATCTATTCTGCACATGAACCACCCTGCTCTCCTGTGTCACAACAACAGCTCTGACTCTCACTGGTGGTCTGTAAGACAATCTGACACAGCAGTCTGAGCCATCAGGGTCAGTTACAGGTCTGGCACGGATCCTACAAGCATGTGTATATGTTGGCACCCACCAGTCAGTGAGGCTGTAGATGTATGGACTCAGGAGTGTGTCTGCGAGCTGTAACTCGAGGTTGATAAAGAGACAAAGAACCAGGGGGTGATGAGAGAGGAGAGTCAGCGGGTGGATGCTCTTACCATGATGAGGCCGGTGGTGATCGGGTCGCTGCAGCCATGGCACAGCTCCCCGAATTTGGCCCAGTAGTCCTTCTTGCAAAAGAGCCGTCCTTCTTTTTCATAATACCAGTGTGACAGTGAGGCGCTGCACTCACAACACCTGAGGGAAGAAAAGACAGAAAAATAAGTTAAGCAACAACTTTAAACCTTTTTATGCCGAAAAGCATAGCCTATAATCCTTAATTATCATAATGATGTTTTGAAAATGCTAAACTGACATGTGTATCTACAAGACCTCCAGGACAGTGAGAGAGGTTGTTATTGTGTTGATAGAATATTATGTTGTACTGCAATCTTTAAATCACACTTTAACACTTGTAATGACACCCCGCAGTGCCCCAGATTATAGCTCTCATCGTGATAATACAAGTCCCTTTGTGGATCTATCCCACCAGCACTGCTGAGGTGGATCAGACAAATGAGATCACACCAAAACACACAAGCGTGACTGTTCTTCTAAACATAGTATACAGTATGTCATGGTAGAGGTAAGAACACAGAAACAAAATAAGTCATGTCATTGCAGTCAACTATACAACATGATTTTCAGAGCAGTCTGTCCCATATAGAAACATCATCAACCAACATCAATCAGTATCAGAAGTCAAACTTTATTTAAATGTTTTAGTTGGATAATCCATGTAATTTAGCTTAGCATCCTGGGTGTTTGTTTTTGACCTAAAATATAATTAAAGATTGCAATATTGCTAGAAACGGCAAATTATTTTTCACATAGGCTAACTATATCTTCTTAACTTCATAACTATTTCCTTCCATCTTCTTAACCTACCCGAATATAATGGTAGCGTACCACTTTATTGGTAACAGTTATCAAAGTAAAAGCAAGTCATACTCAGGTCACAGAATTCCAACCTTGATAAGCAAGTAAGTGGCTGAGTAAAGTAAATTAAAAAAAACATCAACTAAAGAAATGATACTGTGTGTGTGTGTGTGTCAATCTGTTGACTGACTCAGCAGGTGTTGAAAGGAGAAAAAGCGATGTTCAATGGTTAATGGCTGTTTGCCATCAGCGCTCACTAACGTTAGATTTCCCGAAAGTTTGCTGGTTAGCCTAGCCTAGCTCAATATTGACATTACCTTCTTAATAAAAAAGAAATCAGCATTTCATCATATGAAAATGGCTCATCATGCCATCTCATGTTTTTAAGCAGTCTTGAACATTTGTAGGTACTACATTTGTAGTTCTCCAGAAATAATCCACAGCATAAATGTTTAGCATTTCTAAAAAAGAATAAAAAGGTATTTTGGTAAGACTGAGTTTTCAATCTGCATTCTGTACAGACACTCTGATAATAGACATACTCATCTGTAAATATCAGTCTGGTCTGTCACTAGAGTTAAAATGCAAGCTGCCTAAAAAGTCCGGAGTGACGTCAGCCTGATAGACATCAGATGCTGGCAGACTGAAGGGCGATGACAGAGAGTTGGAGACGGACTCAGAATGATAATGTGGTGACAAAGAGCCTTAAGGGAGGATATGACACATTTTAAGTTCACTAACAATAGAAATAAGCAGAAAAAATATTCTGCAGATCTGGTTTGATATTAGAAATAATCACGTCAAAGCAGACAAGTAAAGGTAATCCCAGGATGTTATGAAAGATGATAATTTTTATCAAATCCAAAAGGATTTTACAATATAATTGAACTCATTATTTTTTTTTTAACTCATAATTAGTTTCTTTATGACTTACTGCAGACATATCTTCATGCATTTGTCGACGTGGCTTAGTGGGTGCATATTCTCTGCATCTGGCCATGAGTCAAAATGTGTGCTAATCCCTTTGCCTATATTAAAAGCATTTCTGTATATGTACGTTGGTGCACATGCATCTGCTGCTTGCAGGCTTGTATGTGCTTGTAATCTGTATAAATCTGTCTGTGTCTAACGGCCATGACTAAGTGAGCGTCTCCACTCCTTCCCAGTGGAGCTTCCCTCCATCAGCCAGCCGTCTGGCCTCCTCCCAGCTCAGGACGGCTTAAATCCAGGGCTGTTTGCTCTGGAAATATCAAGAGTGTGCATGATTTCAAAGGCTCGAGCAGAATAATTCACTTTTCCCTGGTCTCATGTCAATGTCCTGCTGTATACATTTACATATGAGTCACATTTAGTCATTTTAGAGACATCGCTGTTTTCATAGTGTCTGGCTCTGATACATTGTACTGGTTGACTCATATTCTGTCCGGAAACCTAATGTTTTTTTGCATGTTAGGTTTAAAAAAAATCCCCAAATCATAGTTCATACATTCCTCAGGACAGGTTCACATTTTTGGAAATGTTTAAAGTTAAAATAAAATAATGCTTTTAACATTAAAATGACATGAACACTTTGTCCTTGTATCACTTATAAACAAACCTAGGGCTGTGACCCGAATCTGTGCGGTGATACGTTGCCCATTATTTTCCTCTTTATCAGATACTTGCTGTGGAACATGTCAAGTTGTAGTGAAGCGCTCATTAATATAATCAGCAGAAGTAGCAACTCTGTGACTTTGCCCAAGGTGTTGCAACTACCGTAAGCCTGCAAACACACAGACACACACACAACCTTGCAGCACATGCAGACACACACAGGAAACTGTATTTTTTAGACAGACAGGCACACCCTCTCCTCAGCATCTGCATGCAGAGCTACACTGCAGCTCAGCAGATTGGGGCAGAGCTGCTTCCCTATGCAGCATGTTTGGGTGGGCATGGGGGGAGGAGGAGACTTGGAAGTGGGTCAAGGCTTCCAGAAGACGTCCGCAGCATCGAGCCAGGACCTACTCAGTTGTCATGGCTTTCTGCCACTCAACAACTGCTTGTTACTGCACACACACGCATCCTGCAAACCCCTGCTGGGGCAAAGTCATACCTGGGGAGGATACACACATGTGCACATAGATGGGTTTGCACGCACGCACGCACGCACGGGAAAAGGAGGGATCTTAATACTCTACGGTTCAGTAACATGAAACCTCCTGGAGCAGATCTGGGAGTGGCAACAGAGTATTAAAGATATGAGTGAATACATTAAAGACTCCCAGAGACCCAGGAGACGCCACATCTCTGCCTTCAGGACAAGAATCTTATCTTAGAGGTGAAGGAGACAGGCAAGCACGGTTAAAACTCAACATTTACTGTCATTTCTTAAAAAATCGATGCTTTTTACAGTTAGCATGTGTGTTTGTGTTCACATATTTATTTGGTGACTGTTGGTGTGTGCATTGGCACGGATGCTTAAGAGGATTATCAGTGTGAAAGACTCAAGAGTCTTTGCCCACTCTGCTATGATCCTCCCAAAATCTAGCAGAATACGAGGCTTAGCAGCCCCTCACTCACACACTCTGAAAAAATGAAAATGTAACGTAGGGCTGTTCAATTAATCGTATTTTAATCGCGATTACGATTATGGCTTGCAACGATTGCGAAAACAACGTAATCGAAATAAACGATTATTCTTTTATTATTATTATTACTTTTTTTTTTTTTTCAGTTGAATTATACTTAAAGTTCAGGCTAATCAACTGTTAAAAACATACTGTTCAAATGTTTTTTCTCCAATAAATGGATGTTTTCAAAGTCAATTAATAATCGCATTTAATAATCGCAATTACAATTATTGACCTAAATAATCGAGATTATGATTTTTGCCATAATCGAGCAGCCTTAATGTAACGTAACATTCCTTCAGCAAAGCAATCTATAATCGTTAACAAAAGAAAAACAAAAGACAGGATGCTCAGACATAAATAAAACCCAAAAAGAAGGGAGAGGGAGCAGATCTCAGACACCATGAAATCCTGCTGGATCCCTGTGGGTCCGCTAACAACCAATGACAGCGAAGATGAGAACGAGAGAGTGGGGATAGTAAATCTGCAACTGTCCCCCTTCCTGCTCAAATCCCTGATGGAATTAGCTAAGAGTGTCTGGGGGAGTAATAAATGCCTTTTTCCAGGTCAAAAGGAGAGAGCCTCTTCCCTCGCCTCTCACCTTCCTCCTTCTCTGTGTTCACTAACATTCGACTCCAGCAGAGTGCTGTCACAATCACTTACTCTATCTGGAGCCTCTGTAACCTCAGAAGCCTATTTTTATAGACCTTTGTCTGCCAGGTCAGTGGTTCACAACCTGGGGGGCAGAACCCCTCCAAGATTTAATAAGATATTGTAAACTTGAAGGGTTTTTGAAAGAACAATCCAGAAATAAAAGTCTGTGTCATCATGGCTAAATGCAAATGTTACATTTCAATATTGAGTTTTTCTAGTTTTTGCGACCACTCAAAGAGGTATTTTGTTATCTAACGTTTATAATCTCCACTGTTTCTTGTAAGTTAATAGATAAGTAAGTAAACACTCTTTTCAGAAGGGTCAAAAGGCAAAAGGGTTTGTGATGAATCTTAATGTGAATGAAAACATTTTAAAATAGTAGTTCAGTACAAACACAGAAAAGTGTGTGTGTTTGTGTAGGATTGAAATAATCTAACAAATATAAAAGGAGATTTGTCCATCCGATTAAGTTCGCAAGTTTTTCTTAAGTCCAAGGTAAGGTTTGTTTGGATAAGCGGTTCTCGATAAGCTGCATTTCCAGAGGAAGCAATCAACCAAACAGACTGTTTTATAAAATGATGGTATGACAGATACATTACCCATGTGCTGGCGTTATTAGTCTGCTGTTAAACACATGTATTACTCACAGTGATATGTTCTCATTGGACAGTTTCATGATGTAATGTGTTTTCAATGACTGTGCATACTATTTATCAAGCTGGCAGTCTGACCCGGGTCAATGCTTGACTTGATTCATTAGTCCCAGTTTATATTCATGACCTCAGGAAAACAACATCAGGTCTGTCTGTCTGAATGAATGAAGGAAATTATATTCCCTTAGGGACTGAACGACTAAACTGTAAATACGTTACCATCATTTCATATTAATGACTTGCCACGACTAATTAGAAATAGGCCTCATCAGCATTATGTCACCCTTCATGTTCATCAGATACAATTATAGGTTTTTTGTTTGTTAATGGGGGTTGAACGAAAGCAATTGATTAATAGTTTCAGTTAAAACAGAAGACAATCTGGAGATGAATCAATAACAGTTGAATGCTTTTAAAATGAATTAGATTGAGGTCACACAGAAACACACACATGGCCAGGGAAATGGCAGATATGCAGATGAACAATTCATTATTAATAAGGTCTAAATGCTTCCATTATTTCAGAAGCCTGTTGCTAAGCAAGCAGAACTCTGTGGTTTAACATTTCAGCTGCAGCTCAAACATGAGTCTGCCCTGCAGCTGCTCAAATACCATTTTGACAAGGTTGAGTTTATATTTTGTAAAGGTTTTTAAAGAAGAGTGCATACCTGTGTACTCTTGGGACTGACAATTATTTATTAACTTCTTAACAAATTATCTTGCAATAGTCACCTCCGCCAAAGAGGTTATGTTTGTGGTTTAGTTTGGTTGTTTGTCAGCAGGAATCAGGATTGGGCCAAGGAAGAATTTAGTACACTTTGATGCAGATGGTGATTTATCACTTGGAAACAGCATTGACAGATGAGTGCGCTTTCTGAGTGGCCATTAAGCTTCTTCCATTAATTGATTGACTGTTGGTCAATAACATGTCTAACTAATATTGAGAAAAATCCCTTATCTTATACTGTAGTCTAATCCAATCCACTTTATTTGTATAGCACATCATAAAAACAGGGGAATTACCAAAGTGCTTCACACCAAACATAACATTATAATAAAATATAATATTATAATAATAGATAAAAGGCACATATAAGAAAAGATAAGAGGTTAAAAGGCACACATAAGAATTAATACAATGTACATAAAGGCTAAGGACAGACAATAAAGGCATACAAACCGATAAAACATAGCTCAGACTGACTTGAAAGCGAGGCGAGACTTAAAAGTTTGGAGGGTGGGCGACAATTTTACATGGGTTGGGGCAGGTCGTTCCAGAGCCTGGGGGCTACCGCTGAGAAGGCTCGATCGCCCCTGGTCTTCTTCTTGGTTTTAGAGACTACCAGCAGCAGCTGATCGGTCGAACTGAAAGCCCTTGAGTGGGTGTACACCTTTAGGAGGTCGGAGATGTACTGAGGGCCCATTAAGCGATTTAAAAACAAACAATAAACTCTTAAAATGAACTCTAAAATGGACAGGAAGCCAGTGGAGGGAAGTCAGAATTGGTGTGATGTGCTCATGCTTGCGTGTTCCTGTAAGCAGCCGAGCTGCAGCATTTTGTACCAGCTGCAGGCGTGCCAGTGTGGTCTGGTTTAGGCCGGCATAAAGTGCATTACAGTAATCTAGACGCGTAGAAACAAAGGCATAAATTACACGCTCAAAGTCTAAAAAGGATAAAACCGGTTTAATTTTGGACAGGAGCCTCAAGTGATAAAAACTGGACTCAACCACAGTGTATCTGTTAATCCAATTAAAAGCACTTTCGATTTTGAAGCCCAGATTTGTGACCATGGGTTTTGCATATGGTTACAGGGAACCCAGGTCAATGGAAGGGACATCACCATTTGGTCCAAATACAATTACCTCATTTATGTTTAAAAAGTTTAGCGCCATCCAGGCCTTTAAGTCATTAAGACAGTCAACCAGGGGCATCAGAGAGCTGGTTTTTATTTTTTTAGGGGTAGGTATATTTGTCCACATAAAGGTGGTAGGAGACGCCATGTTTTCAAAAGATTTGTCCAAGGGGGAGAAGGTATAAGGATAATAAAATGGGCCCCAAAACAGAACCTTGGGGAACTCCACAGGATAGGGGGGCAGAAGACAATGTAAAGTCACCAAGTCTAACAGAGAAAGATCTCTGGGACAAATAGGACCCGAACCACTCAAAGGCAGTGCCCCCGATATCCACACAGTGCTCTAGACGAGAGATAAGGATGGAGTGGTCAATCGTATCAAAGGCAGCTGTGTGGTCTAAGAGCATAAGGATGGCAGAGTCACCAGAGTCTGTAGTGACCAGGAGGTCATTGAATACCCTATAAGGGCAGACTCAGTACTGTGAAGCGCTTTAAAACAGGACTGAAAAATATCGAACATATTGTGTGCATGTATAAAAGACTGCAGCTGTAAGAGTACGGTTTTCTCCAATATTTTTGAGATAAAAGGAAGCTTAGAGATGGGTCTGTAATTTGAGAAGACAGAAGTGTCCAGATTTTTTTTTTTACCAGGGGTGCCACAACCGCTTGTTTGAAATAAACTGGCACAGAACCGGACTCTAGGCTGCTATTTATAATTGTATGGACATTAGATCCAATAGTGTCCCATATCTCCTTGAAAAGTCGAGGAGGGACTGGTTCTGTGGGACAGGATGAGGGTTTTAATTTAGTAAAAATGTCACTGAGAGATGACAACGACACAGCCAGGTCCAAACTGCTGGAAGACAGCAGTGCATGTGATGTCAAAGGAGGGGTCAAAAGAGGGTGGTTAGATACAGGCTCTAATAGTGGAGATCTTGTCTATAAAATACTAGAAATAATATCAGAAAAATAACTAATCTTTTCAGCTTTTACAATGCTCTGATACTTTCTCCAACTCTCTTTTAAAATGTCTATGAGTTACAGTACATAAAGCTTGTCCTTCTTCCACCTGCGCTCAGCCTGCCGGCACTCACGCCTGGCAGCACGAGTGACGTCATTGAGCCAGGGTTCAGATTTAGCTTTGGGGCGCATGAATTTCAGGGGAGCAACAATGTCAAGAGCTCCAGTGTAGGTAGAGAGAAAGGCTGAGGTTACCTGCTCAGTGTCCAGGGAGTCAGAGGACATAGTATCAGACTGGGCTAAGTTTACAAATGCAGGGGAGAAACTAGCAGCAGTGGAAGGTTTCATCATACGACCGTGACGGACAGGAGCGCATGATTTAAGACTATGACAGGGCAGAATAAAATCAAATAAGACAGGCAGGTGATCTGATAAAGTTGCATCACACACATTGACATTTGAAATGGGCAGACCATGGGATAAAACTAGGTCTAAAGTGTGCCCATGCTCTTGCGTGGGGCCAGATACGAAGTTAAAAGCATCTACAACATCGAGAAAGTCTTTAGCTATCGGCTTAGAAATACAACAGACATGCACGTTAAAATCCCCGACAATTAAAACGCTGTCATAGTTTGTCCCGATACCGGCCAATAGTTCAGAGAACTTCTTTATAAAATAGTTGTTGTACTTGGGCGGTCGGTAGACTCAAACAGGCTCAGTTCAAAGGAGAATAATGAGATAGCCGGCGTAGGTTTGCAGTATAAACTGCTCCTAAAGACCGTCACTATACCTCCTCCACGACCCGTGGTCCGGGGAGAATTAATGAAACTGCAGTCCGGAGGCAATAGCTCTGTAAAAGCAGCAGACATCCAGTCTTCATCGTTCACCAACCAATTTTGTCGTAAACTCCAGTTAGTCAAACATTTTTCAGCTTGAAATGACTACTTGACATATATTCACTATTTTTGTACAATGAATCGATAAATAGGTGCAGCTTTATTTGAACAAAGCAGTATGTAAAAGCTCTTATATGGAAACATGCAGCTCCTATATTATATTTATCTCAGTGTGACTTGTTTCAAGATGAGCCTTTAAAGCCTCACATTAAAATGAAACCAAACCAGAGCCTCCCACACAAACCTTGCTGACCATCCAGTTCTGGTCAGCATTTTATGTGTATGTGTGTGTGTGTGTGTGTGTGTGTGTGTGTGTGTGTGTGTGTGTGTGTGTGTGTGTGTGTGTGTGTGTGTGTGTGTGTGTGTGTGTGTGTGTGTGTGTGTGTGTGTGTGAGGGCCACGGGTCATTAAATGACGTGTGGGACACGGCTGCAGGAAGCAGAAGGAGTGAAAAGGAAACAGTGTGTGTGTTCTGGTGGAGGTGCGAGCAGGTTCACTATCAACGGACAGATGCAAAGCTGAAAGATTTACGAGGAGCCACACCTCTCAACACCACCCCCCCCCCGCAACACACACATGTGTATGTCCTCATTAATTATTAAGTCTTCCAGCATCTGTGCCAAGCTCAGAAGGACATCCGTCTCCTTTCTATCTGCAAAGACAGCAGAAATGCTTTTGAGTACTTCTGATCGATAAGCCAATACACCGTTCTCCTTGTGCCTTCCAGAAAAAAAAAGGATTGGACAATAAACGTTGAGCGTATCGAGTCTGATGGAAACAATTGTGTCTACTTCATGAAAAAGTGCTCATTTGATGTTACTGTCTCTGCAGGATAAGCTGAAATCCTCACAGACAAAGAAAATACAACCTCTGAGAAAAGAGACAAGGGGTTTGTGGGTAAGAGGGACACACACACACACACACACACACACACACACACACACACACACACACACACACACACACACGGGTGAAAGTCAAGCTGAGGAAATGGCAGACTGTCTGGGGGAGACCCCTCTCTTTTCCTCTCAGAGGAGACATAAATAGACGGAGATTCCTGGTCCAGTGCCAAGATTTTCACCGCATTTTATCTTAAAGGATTAATGTACAGTACCTGTGTGTTTGTGTGTGTTACACTTATACATTAGTCAACTATTCAATTATCCTCCAATTATTTTGATAATAAATTATTGATTTGACTCATATATTAAGAAAAAAAGGTAATACATATCATATTCTTAAATGTAAATATTCTTCATGGTCTCTTTTCTTCTCTATGACAGTAATCTGAAAATAAGTAAATACTAAAAATAAAAAAATTGACAACATCACCTTTGAAAGTGGGACATTTTCAAAAAGATAAGTCTCAAATTAATGAACGAAGAAAGTAATTGTTAGTTTCCCTTTTGTGGTTGGATTCTGCCTCTCAAACACACACACACACACACACACACACACACACACACACACACACACACACACACACACACACACACACACACACACACACACACACACACACACACACACACACACACACACACACACACACACACACACACACACACACACACACACACACACACACACACACACACACACACACACACACACACACACACACACACACACACACACACACACACACACACGCACACGCACGCACACACACACACACACACACACACAAGGACATTCATCTTGTTCCCACGAGCGTCTGTTTTTGTTCCTCTTGTTGTATCCTCCCGTCCTCCCACTTCTCCATGGCAACACAGAATGCCATACCGATGATGTCACCCTCTCATAAAAAGCATTACCTCATCACCTCTCGCCAACCCCCACACCTCTCTCTGTTCGGGGTTCGAAACCCAACAGCCAATCAGGCTTCAGTGTTTTCCCTTGACCTTGGCAAACAGAAGCTCTGCATCACTAACCCCTGAGGAACGTTTTGCTACAGTTAACGAACTAAACCACAGAAGAAGAGAGCAGGGTGTGCATTTTAAACAGTAGCTAAAGCCGTGCCCCTCTGCAGTTTGGCTCTGCGTTCGCTGTGGGAGAGAATCTCTTTATTAGTAGCCCGGTGGTCCATTCAGAGGGTAAACAGGAGCACTGGCAGGCTCTGGGTGAATGATGTGCACGGCAGCAGTTTCCTTTGTGAGCGTTAAGTCGCCCTGACTGACGGCCTGTCAGGACAGAGGGGTCCTGGCCGTCTCACTTGTTCCGCTGAGAGGAAATGATAAAAAGGTTTCAGCGAGCTCTGGGAACCATGATGAGTGTTGTTCAGCAGAGACAGCAGATTTCCTGTTCATTATCAGGTCGCTTTCACAAAACAGTTTAGAGCGTTGTCTCCAGCAGCTGAGCCACAAACAGAAGATAGTGACACACGAAGGAACCCCAGAGGGTAAATCAACCCAGAGTCAGTTCAGGTAGCTGAGTTCCAGACCCATGTAGGGCTGAAATAATTAAATAAAATGAGTGAAAAATGAAATGCAGTATCAAACAGGCTTTTTCAGCTTACCAATTACTGAAAACAAAGCAATATCACTCAATATTTTCATCTACACATATTTAACATCTATTTCTTACTATTTATAACATTTACCTCTGAACATTTATAAATGAATACATTTAATTATACTAGTGCCTTTAGTTGATATGCTGCTATTAATGTTTTCATTACTGCTTTCATTCACATGAAATCAAATGTAGTGAAATGTAATGAAATGTACTTTTTAAATGTTGGCCATGAGGGTTGTGCAATAGGTCGCCATTGTCAGCATGTGTATGACTGATGATATGTGTATGTCTCTTAATGTCTACTATGTTTGTATATGTACATGTATGCAGAACTGCAGGACGGAGTCCAGAACAAATTTCCTCACGGGGACAATAAAGTATATCGTATCGTATTATAACATTTTTAAGCCTTGCTAACTGTCATTCTACTCAAGTATAATGAGAGTTAGGAGGATTTTTTTATATTCTTCCTTTACTGTCTTGTAAGGTAATTTAAAAAATGTTGCATCGCACTTGTTAGCAAAAATGTGTGTTGCTGAATATTATCTCAAGAATTAAATAAAAAATGTTCATAGTGTAGACTGGAACCGTCAAAATGTATGCATCAAAGTTTGACTGATAAAATCTATTCCTCTCCAATTAAACCAAACATTAAACGTCTCCATAAGATGTCAAGTAGTTGATCTAACATCTGAACCAATCAGCAGGGGACCTGGATCCAAGAGCTGAAGTTTTGAAATCAGTGGAGAGAAACTGTGGGGCCAGAAACTGCAGCCTCTTTACTCCGACAGGTGTTTGGTACCTTCAATTACATGATAACATAAACGTTGACTAAGGCAGACACAAATATGAAAAAGGTTTGTCTCAAACAAGTCTATTGAAATACAGTCAAGGTAATTCAGGAGTAACAGATTAATGTGTTCACAAGGCGCTTTCACACCAAGTACTTTGCCAGTACTTAGTTCATCAGAACTATTTAGTTCTGATGAACTAAAGAGCAGATTGCGTTCACACCGGAATAAGTCCTGAGGGAGGATTAGGCAAATAAAGCCGCAGGCGTCACTTATTGTTCTTCTGCTTTTGGTTTACTGGCAGGCCGCAAACAGCTTCACGGCGTACACTGCCACCCGAAGTCGTCGGAGTTGGGGACTGGCTTCAGTAGAAGCAGCTGGGACTCCCAGCAGCTTCTACTGAAGCCTTCTGAGTAAATCGCCAGAACACCTCCTCATCACTCCACCGCTCCCATGTTTTTTTGTGTGTTGCCATAAGTTAGTCTCTCTCTGTTGGTGCGCTGGCTAATGCTAATGTTAATAATGCTAATGCCAGCAAATACAATGGCGGCTTCACAAAACATTTCTGAGTTTTACGGGGCGTGGTTTGCAATTCGCCCAGCCATTCAGAAATGGGAACCTTTTTCTCCCAGGAAAGTACCTGCTCTCTAGCAAGGACTGAAAAGGGGGTGAAAAGGTTCTCATTAACTAAGTTCTAGTTCTGGATGTTTTTGGTGTGAACGCAACATTTCAAGAACTATCGGAAGTAACTATACGGGGAAAAGTACTCCGGTGTGAAAGCGCCTATAGTCTTATCAGACACAACACACAGCACAATGGTTTGTAGTGCTCAAGGGACAGCTATTATTACAGTAACTATTTGATTATTCATCACAACGATCCTGAGATAAATGGTAGAATACAAAGATCGATATAAAAAAATGATCTTTCAGCATCTTAGGCTGTCCTTGATTGATCACCGCAGCACAGTGCAGGCTGACTTCACTGTGTGTCGCAGCACAAACGGAGCCTCGTGGAATTCAAGAACGACCTTTAATGTTTGACCCTCAATCCAACACAGAAGTCCTGAAGGTGCTTTAATGTCAACAGATTTATCTTCAAGACACCAGCGTTAACTCTTGAGTTTTGCTATTTGCACTTAATGATTACAATCTGAAAAGACTAACAGGTGTAACATAAATCAAAATCATCAAGTTCAATGTTATGTGATATACTGTGCTGAAAGGAAAGTAACTTTCAAATTCAATGGTCTGATCCCAAACACAGCTTGTTGGCAATTGCTGGTTTCCAAATGTAAGCATTGTTTTAGTTCAGAGTTCATGCTTACATTGTATGAAAGTAAGTATGAAGTATGTTACATTTTCTGAGTGCTAACAAAGCTTGTTTCTACTTACTTCTAGTGAAACGATCAAGGTCAAATATAAAAAGGGACAGGACTCACAAAGCATAGAGAAAAATTAGAGCGTTAATCTTTTTTTCTGTAATCACACGCAGGGTTTAACTCTGGGGTTTATCTAATGCAAACCGGAACAAAATTGAATTTTAACGTGTGATTAAAGTATTGTAGCGAGAGCCAAAGGTTGGCGCTCGGGAACAGGTGATTAATCAAAACAGAGGGCGACTCCTTTTTCCTCTCTGCAAATGTTATCAGCAGGTTTGAACCCTGGTGACGTACGGGCGATGAAGAAGAAGAGGAGTTCTTGGAGCAGACGCACAGCAAAATGTCACTGGATGAGTGTAAAAGAAGAACACCAATCAGAAGGTCAAGCTTGAATCAAAAATCTAACTGCTTTTAGTGCAACAATGACAGGCTACAGTAGATAAAATATTGAATATACTTACGTTTATGTGATGGAATAGAGGTCAAACAACAGAACAGGACTAAAAAATGTTGTCTCAATTTGCATTTCACAGCCTGAAGAATCATATTATTGCATAAGAGCTCAAACGAAAGAAGTAGATGTGTAGGGAAGGGAAAGTTTTAGGTTTGTTACAAAATTCTATATTCATAAATGCTGGGAAGAATAAACACTGTATTTACTCTACATTAAGGCTGTGGGAAGGTGACATTTTTGATCTTTCATTTAGACAGACAGGCCGTGTATTAAAGAATATACAACGTGTTGATAAGATGCATCTCTGTCTGCAGTTGGATGAATATTTGGGTTTTAATAACAATCTGCATTTTCTTTAAGAAACGCAGAAAGAAAAATGATGGAGGGCCAAATGACCTTTATATGTACAGTTTTACACACCTGTGAATACAAAAAAACACAATTTATTTCTTGGTTCTTTGGAGTAAAATAAAAAACATAAAATAAACAAGTGGGTATTCCTCTTTGCCAGCTTGGTTATGCTGGATAAGGAGATTAATTATCTGCTCTGCAACTCGCACATTATAACTATACATAACTATTTTAAAGCCAGAACCAGCAGCCTCTTTGCTGCAGAGTCATCCTTGAGTATTTTTACTCACATACACAGACGTATAAGATGGTTAACAACGATGATATATAATATAAGGAGAAAACATTCAATAACCACACACACACACACACACACACACACACACACACACACACACACACACACACACACACACACACACACACACACACACACACACACACACACACACACACACACACACACACACACACACACACACACACACACACACACACACACACACACACACACACACACACACACACACACACACACACACACACACACACACACACACACACACACACACACACACACACACACACACACACACACACACACACACACACACACACACACACACACACACACACACACACACAGTCAGATGAAGGACAGCAGGGATTGAATCACTGTCTTTCTTTGACAAACAACAAATACAAATGTTTGGAAGTAGAGAGGCGGGAGTGTGTCTGATGTGTGTGGACGCTAGGGAAGTGAGGAACAACTTAAAGAGAAATGAGTCAAATCATCCGGACCACAGAGCAACACTTCCAATTATCTACATCCCATTTAGAGACACTGTAGAATTGAATGTGTAATTTAAACAATGAATGTTGAAGTTTTTGTGCTTTACATATCATTTTAAGAGCTTCAGGGTGAAAACATGAGGGGAAGTGAAACAGACAGTCAGCTGATCCACCTGACTGATCACACAAACACACAGCTGATTATCAGGGTTAGTATTTAAGACTTTCAGGTTAAGCACTAAAACAAAAAAGGCAATTTTCAAATAACCTTGATTTAGTGTTCAAGTTGTGAGGATCTTATGCTCTTCATGGACTTGTGTGATTGTATATTTAATACATTTAAGGTTTTGAACATTATAGACCAAATGTATTCATTATGAATCAAGACAATTGCCCAACTAAATCCATAATAATCTTTAGCAGCAAATAACTTAATACCTTCCTTAAACTTAAGCTGGCTTTTCTTGGTTTAATGTGACAAAATCTATTGAAATGTTAAATCAGTTAACTATAGAAGGGTATAATAAACAGAAATACTTTAATTTAAAACAAATACATAGCTGAATATATCATCATAAGCAAATGCCAGAATAAACACATAAATAAAATACATCTAAATAAAGCAACGCAAAACATACCAGAGGGCAACATAAATAAATATGTTTTTGGACTGCTCGTTATAAAAACAAGACATTTTATAAATGTTTTTAACCCAATGTATGATTATACGAATAGTCAAGAAAATATTTATCAGAATAAAGGATTTAGAAAAAACGTTTGTAGCCTCATTCTACAAAACAGACACATTTTATAAACGAGACAGAAAGTCCCCAAAGTTATCAGTCTGATGTAAAGTGCAAACGTCTAAAGACTCTTGACAAACTCCATCTACTGAAGAGGACCGTGTGTGGAGTTTACACACACACAGTGTGTGTAAACTCCACACACACTCAGCCACGTTCTGTCCCTGCTTTACTTTCTGAGTGTCTTCTTGCTGCGTTGGTTCTTTGCTGACACGTCGCCCGTGGGAGCAATGTCGCTCTTGTTTTGACGGACAGAAGAGAGACTCATGTCAGCAGCTCTGAAGTTTAACTCCACCAGCAGCACTGTCACAACCATCAGTGTCTCTCCCTCTCTCTCTCAGTCTCTCCCTCTCTCTATCTGTCTCTCCCTCTCTCTATCTTTCTCTCTCTCTCTGTCTCTCCCTCTCTTCCACTACTTCCTCTCTCAATGCAGCTGCACAGAGGGGTCACACTTTTTCAACAACTATTTCCTGTCCTCTGCCACTCCCACGTCACGGCTGTCTATTTCTTATTATTAAACACATTTAAGACGCCCCTGTAATGTGAACTCCCCGTTTCCTGCACTTTTCAATTCACTCAAAGATTCTAGCGGCACAAATCAAATGTTCCTATTATCCATCATGCATTAAACTCTTGCACCTCTTCTCCACTCATTTAATTTGCGACCTCTTAAAACATATGGTGCCTGTTATAATCTCCCACAGCCCAACGTGATGCTAAAGACTTCTGGGTTCATTCAACACACACCCAGTGTGTAGCCAAAGATATTTCTGTTTGTGTCACATATGATAAGAGCAGGAATCTTGTATATGCCATTAGGAGCAGTGGAGGAGAGGAACATGATCACGCAGTATTTGAGAATCTAGTGACAGTTTGAAGAAAAAGTCATTATTAAGTTACTAACTTCTGTTTTTTTTTTAAAAGCCTAAAATCCAGTCACAACAAAGACTAATTCTAATTCCACCGTTAATTAACTAATGTATTCATTCTTGCAGCTAATCATCACTCAAATGACCAAGCTCCTTACTTGTGATTATTTGTAACACCTCATTGTAAATAAGCATCTATTTAATATGGTACTCTACTAATCACGATTTTGCCTTTTGTTTTAACTGTCCGTTCGCTGCGGGAAGAATAATGGATTTCTGATACTGGTATTCTGGCTGTCTCCAGTCTCACTTCCTTAACGTCTTTGAACCGTCAACACTGTTGGAGTTCAGTGTTGAGGTTCTGCTTTGGGATTTATTTCTATTGACTCAGCTCAGGAGAGAACTGGACACAGAGGAGTTGTGAATCCTCATCGTGTCCTGCAGCAGCTGTCGCCGGGCAGAGTTCCCATGCAGGGAGAAACAGCTGAGTCACTGCAGCTCTTCATGCTGTGTGTTTCTGAGCCAAACCTCACTGTTTCAGAGCCGTGAGGAAAGATGTGGTGCAGAGGAGGCTTCGCTGCATGACTATGGTTATAATTATTTAGTGATCTTTATGTCTTATTTAGACAGTGGCAGTAATGCTCACACTAATGTCAGGGACAGAAATGTGTCGTACAGCTGGCAGGGGAGGAGCTGCAGGCTTTGTGACAGCTCGTCCTTGAAGAGGGCGGCCTTGTATGAACAGTTTCAAAGAAAAATTTCATAATAGAATCTACCATTGATGTTAGAATGCTGCGTATGATCAGTAGATGAACACTGGATGTAAAAAGAGCTTGTTAGCTATAGTGCTAACGAAGCACTCCCCTCTGTAGTCCGTCAGGACGACTGATAGGGCGGCGACGTGCAGCAGGAATAGTTTTATTTGGAGCAGGATGGTGCTGCACTGTACTGCAGAGAGACTGCAGCTACAGGCAAAAACAAGCACTTCTATAGGATGATGATTCTCAGTTTTGAACACCTCGTTAAATGCACATTTATAAAAAGGTGTTTTATTACTTATACAGCTACAGAAAACAGGACATGAAAAATGTTTTGCAAAAATCTGATGATTCTTAAATCATATAGAATTTAAATAATGACTGCAAGTAACAAGACAGGAATAAAACACGCTAACTCTGTTCCAAAGAAAAGCAAAGAGATGTTGGTTTCCATAAGGCAACATGAGGTTATAACGGTCTCTAGAGTCCTCTCGTAATGATGCTTCACACCTTCTTACTACAGCTGGTATCTTTCCTCAAATGTCAAGAGCTACTTTAACTTAATCCCCTCAAATCCACAGTGAAGAAAATAAAATTCAAGCAGCAGCTTCTTGAAGAGAGCTCTTACAGAGACCACACGGCCTTACAGAATTAGTTCATTAACAAATTATTAAAAAATGTTTAATTTAAAACGAAATATACTTCTTTTTTTTATCACAAACCAGGTTTAATACAAAAGTATAACTTGACTCGTCCTTACTAAGTACAAAGTATTACGTATTAATTAGGCTTTAGCGGTTGGTTATGTTATACAAACCATGTATTTGCTTGTTGCAAAACCATGCTATATTGTGATATAAATATATGGTTGTTGAACTATGAACAGGATACAAATTGTTGGCCATATCTCGCAGCCCTCGTGTACAGTTGAGCTTAGAGACAAACAGAAGTCAGACATGGTGACATTTTTTTCCTTCTGTTTGTATTTTGCTGTTTTTTTCTCTCTACCCACGGGACCCTACATACTTCAGACTACACTCTGAGCACTTTTGCATTCCCCTCCTCTCTTATTATCTCCACTTCCTTTTCACTGGAGTAATGCTCCATGGCAGCACCGGGCTCAGTTGGACACGTTTTGTTTGGGTTTAAGCTACGCTCCCCCAGTCCCCCTGCTCAATTTTCCACGGAAGTCTTGTCTAACTAGCGGAGCTGTCTTAAATCCTCCTCTGCTATGACAATACTGCTCCTCCCTGAGGATGTGGAACTGGGTCAGAAAAAGATTCCCTGAAATAAAGACATGGTGAGGGACGCAGCAAGAAACCAGGAACATTTCAAGGAGGATGCTCCACTTTCAAGCAGACTACAAGTCTCTTTTTTTACAGACTTAGCTGCTCACATGGCTTCACTCCTTTTAATTAACATACAACAGTATTAGTGAAATTCGGTGTCACTACTTGGAGATGTGCTTAAAGCTGACACCTCATAAAGAGTGCGATGGAGTCGGTACAATAAATAGGTCTGCACCTAATGATGGTGGAGTTCAAAAGAAAAGTATAGCTTTTATTTTCCTTCGAACGTGCAAAAAAACAAAAAGGTGTAAACACACAAATAAGTAGACTGGAAAGAGAGAAATGCAAACACAGCCTACTGAGACAAACTACAATCCTTCGCTCACGCTGACGCAGCAAGATGCAACTCCCTATCTGTACCCTCTCATCTCTCTCTCACACACACAGATACACACAGATACACACACACTACACACAACCATTGCAGAACCTGCCCTGAGAGCAGCTAGCCTCCTCAGATTTCCCATTCAGACATCCGGTCGGGGGAAATCATTACTGACACACTGAGCGGTGAGATTTCCACAACCTGCCGAGCAGCTCAGATTCACAGAGCGGAAGCAGGAGCACCTCAAGGAAGTGTAACAAGAAACAGAACATTGATTTGGCAAAATGAAATAAAATCGAATGCCATGCTTTAACTGCAGACTTCCTAAACATTAGAGACTCGCAAAATGTACTTCCTTTTAGCTTACTAACTTAAAATCTGATCAAAATAGCCATTTCCAAAACCCATGTAGCAACACCCATTCTAAATTAAATATTGTGACGCTGCAGAGCTGCAAAGTCCCCTCATACTAAATGTACCTAAATTGTAATGATACATCGATTTCACCTAATTCAGTGTCCATTTGAAAGACTACAAGTTTGAAAATGACAATAAAATCTGCTGAAAATAAAAATTCAGAAAGACAGCATTTAGGCAGTCGTCTTTGCTTTATGCTAGCAGCTGAAGAAGCTGCTAGCATAACACAGCCAAAACCCAGAGCGAACAGTTTGTGGTCGAGTTTCATTTTGGGTAATGTAGGTGCCAGGTTAAGGCGAGACATTTTTGGTTTGGAAGACAGGCACTGAAGGGTCCTCCCCTAACATGAATCTATTTGTGCATAGCATGTAAAATATAACAGATTGCAGCTTAAATCACAGATTCATATTTTTAGGTAGTACAAATATGGACCACATGTATTTCTGAATGTTGTGCAGCAAACAATAAAAAACTACATATTTCAGTCAGAACTCCAAAACCAGAAGCAGTGTGATCCGTGCTAGGCAGAATAGGATAAAGGAAGAGAGGAGAAAGATGTTACATAAGATCATCAGTAGCAACAATAACAACAACTGTGTGGAATTATTAATAAATACAACCACCATAACTCCTCCTGACTCAGCTGAATGAGGTTATCAGCATTAATGGGAGTTGTCCGACAGCTTGGTCAAGTTTGCAGCGTCATGGTATGTTTAACAAAAATAACAGACACAGAAAAGCCTGATGCTAAAAAGAGCAGTTGCTGTGTGATGCAAAAGCATGGTATCAGTAACCATTCCGTTATTGTTAAATAACATGGAATTTCTGTTGCTCTGTCGGCAACATCATATGATAAAAAAAAAAGCTTTTCAGTTTTAGTAAGAGGGATCTCATCAGATCACTTTTCTTTTGCATTGAAATGCAAGTATAAGAATCTAAAATGTCAGAAACAGCTGCAGCCTCAGGTTGCTGAAAGAATCGATCTGTTTGTCTCCACCATCTGTGGATCTCTTTATATTCATGAGTTATATGACCCCAGAGTGACTATTGATGTGGAGATTTAGTGACATACACTACATTTTTTTTTCATTTGGTTTTTGGGGTTTTCCTTTTCCTGTAGTGTGTCATACTGTAGGTTTGTGTGCATGTAAATGGTCTGCAAAGTCCTACAATCTCACAGTTCATGCCAGAAGGAGTTTCTCTCCCCTCCTTTGTTCACTGTGTAATCAAAATCAAAAGCTGCAAAACAGCTATTTATTGGACCTTGTTGTGAGAATATTTTGCATCAAAAATGTATTCTTGAAAGGTAGGAGTTGTTTAATAGCAGTGTACACAAACTAAATAATAATATATGATATGCACTTTATGGTCCCTAGCATTTCAATCAGCAAAATGTTTTCGTTTTTCTAAAATCAGATCAGTTCAACAGACTAGATTTGTGCTCAGTATCGAAAACCAACATTGTGCTTCAAATCCAAACAATGCGAGTATATTTCTTTCACACAAAGACTGAGAAACATGGAGTCTCACTGCCCACACGCTCAACATGCCGCAGGACTAGATCCAAAACCCACCAGAGAGGAAACATAGAGACATTTTACAAACAGTCTTCTTATTCACGGCCACTCTGCAAATAAGCGTTACGATGAAATGAATAGTTAGTCATAGTGTAGTTCTAATCGTTGCACCTCATGTTGAGAGAAACCTGCCAGAGACTGAAACTCTAACCTCCTTCTCCCCCAAACAAAACCGTCGGAAAGTAAAACCAAACACACTCCTGCTGTGGAAATGTTAATTATAGCAGCAGATACATGTCTCACAACAGAAACTATATCTGTTGATTAGGAGGAAGCGATGGTGAGTGTCTCGTGGTATTAGGTATCTTTACATTTTATAAAACATTAAACAATACACAGGTTTCCAGCCTGATGTATGAGAAAAGCTCAATAATGATGTCTAAATGAGCATCTGTTTCTGTGGCTGCTGAGGACGCCATAGCAACAGAAATTATATTAGTCATATTACAGATTTCTAATTGTCTCTAAGGGGAGATTCTGCTTGGGCAATGCTGAAGACGGCTGCAAACAGCTTAGAATAATATCTAGCCAACAAGATGGTTCACTGATCAAATACACAGTAAAACAAACTCAAATGTTTTACATGAGCTGAGCAATAAGATATATAAATACATATGCATTATAACATCAGGAGAGTATAATAGACAATACATATGATACTGAAGGGGAGTTACAACCCACTGTGATGTTTCTGGTGTTTGATGATTACAAGTAATAAAGGTGAGTCAAAGGAGTAGATAATGCTTCAAGTTTACAACCTATCATTTACCTGATACAATAGTAGTCTGAAAAACAATGGTTCTGAACCCGGGTGCAACTCAAAGCCAAGGACAGCCACAAGAGGAAAAAATCATGAAATCTCCTGAAAATACTGACCACAAAAAGGGAAAGACTCTTGAGAAAGAAGAAAAGAGGCTATTCAATTTGATTTTCTCACAATAAAATAGACCCTCCAGAAAAACGCGATTCTGCGACCGCAGAATTTACCGCATAATCAGCAAAATGGCGCATATTTTGAAAAGGCCACATAATCCCCGCCTTTTTCCACACGAAGTTGAGAAAAAAAAAAGTTAACTCGTCTTGACGTGAAGTAGTGATGATGATGACGCGACGTCATCAGCTCGCGCATCACAGAAGGTAAACAACACCGTAGTGAACGTGTGGAACTGACACGAGAGAGAAAACACCAAGATGAAAACATCTGATCCATCTCATTTACCAACAAACATTTCTGCTAAAGACCGGGCAAAGCAGTACCCCGATGTCTTTCACGAAAGTGGGGGGAAACTATTCTAGACCCCGTGCAACTGTGTGTTGGAGCATAAGAGAAAGTCGACGGTGACGACCCACTTTGATTCATTCAAACATTCGAAAATGCTTTCTGCTGCTGCGGACAAGAAAGCCAAACAACTCACGTTCACCGAGGCATCAACCTCCAAAACCCTTTCGAGGGCTACAAGAAACGAAGTGAGTAGCCTACAAGATTGAAGCTGGTCAGATAACAAACGAGTAAATGAAAACAGAATGAGGCGGAGAAGTGTGTGTGTGTGTGTGTGTGTGTGTGTGTGTGTGTGTGTGTGTGTGTGTGTGTGAGAGAGAGAGAGAGAGAGTGTGATTAAAATAGCCCAATTGCTTTTACAATAAATAAACATTGAATGTGTTTAATTGAATAGGAAAGGGGGTTTAACGTTAGTGGCAGGTTGTGTGTGACAAGAGAATAAATAAGACAGCCCAATATTTAAAAAAAAATCTATTATTTTTCGGAACTTTCCGCATATTTCACAACTTCCCGCAATTTCACCGCATAAAATCGTATAAAAACCCTGCATGTTTAATCGCATAATCAAGGATTTTAGCCCGCGTTTTTCTGGAGGGTCTAATAAAATACAAGGAGGTGGCAGAGCATTATGTTCCTGCTACCAGGACAGGTGAAGGTCGACTGGAGAAGGAGGTTTAAACGGTGTGAATATGAGAATAAATGCACAACAAAAACTTGCCAACAGCACACATATATGCAGAAGTGCCTGATGACATGCAGAAGAATAAAAGGGTTGGATCAAGCAAAGGCCAGATTGAAGAAAATACGACAATTTGCTTTAATGATCCTTTGGCTGACTATTAGCTTGATTGATGAACTAATTGCCTGAAAATAGTTTTGAAATAGTTTTTGAAAATGAATTTGAACCAACAAACAATTCAAAACCAAACGCCATTTGCTGTTCAAATGCTGCTCATATTTGAGAGGCTGAACCCAGCTCTAACAGCTTTAACATTTTTGAAGATAGCTTATTACCAAACTACTCAAATGTCACTATTTATCAAATGTAGTTTATTATCTTTTTTAATACCTTTCTATTTTACTCTTATGTTCATTGTCCTGCCTGTAAAGGACAGTAGAAAGGTGAGAGAAAGAGAGAGATGAGGAGATCAAGCTGCTGTGTTGCGTGTTGGAGGGTGGAGAGTTTGTACCTGAAGCAGACCGTGTGCCAGTCGGAGCTGAGCGCCTGCAGGTACTGCTCATCGTAGATCCTCTGTTTGCATCCCGTGCAGATGGGCAAACTTCCTCCAGCTGAAACAAAGACACGCGGGTCACAGCACGAACAGATACCCACCAGTAATTACTTCATTATGCATAGAACCAACAACAGCTCTTTGATGGGATGTACAAAATGCTGTAGTGTGTTTGCATGGGGCTCTTATCGCTGTGCTTATCTGGACTTCAATGCAAATCCTCACTGAGGCTCCAGATAACAAACAAACTTAATTTCTCTCTCCCCGTCCACAGATGTCTGTCAGTCAGTCATAGTGTCAGTCAGCAGGCGATTTATTTCTTTGTAATTCATAACCTTTTGTTTAAGAAGAAGAATTTAAGAATAATATCTAAAGAGTTCTTCCTTTGTTACACTATTGTACTTTACTTGATGAATAAAATGAATTTTTGGCTAATTGCTAATAAATTAAATTGTTGCTAAATCGAAATCAAGACAGATATATCCTGTTACATTACATAACATAGAGCTGATGCTTTTGTCCAAAGTGACTTAGAATAAGTCACAATTACAATATGTATAATAAATGTTATTATTAACAGCTTGAAACTTTGAACATGAGACTTGTTCTGAACAAATGTGGGAATCATCTACATTACTTCCATCAAATTCCAATGTAGGAAAAAAAAACATGTCTCTGCTGCAGCTCAGCAGTAACACTACAACATTGTATTGACATCATTAACTGCATTATTGGGTGCTTTTGGTGGCATATTGTAGAGGCAGCTAAAACTAAAATACGTGTGATGAAGTTCTTCTGCACACCCACAGCAAAATCTAGCTGCTTGCCATCTGTCAAATGCAAAACAGATTTATTCAAATTAAATGGTGGGCACAGATCAGTTCAGAGACATCTGCTTCCTTCATAGATTCGATATAATATAACATAGAATATAGAAGTATATCAGTGTATTAATGTAGAATCACAGGAATGGGTAAGGTTGCAGCTTATATTATTCGTCCATCTCTTGAATTTGAAAACTGTGCTGTCAGAGGTTTGGTGCGTTTAGCTTGTTAGTTTAACGCTTGAGCCTCCATGCAGCTTTATTGATCATATCGACTCGCAGGCAGTCTGATTTGCGCTAAGGCCTTTTCTCTCCTCTCCCTTCATCTCACCTCTTTACCAATTGATATGTTTTTATCTCATCTCTTCATTATACAGCACCTTTCTCTGTGATAAATGTGTCCTCCTGTCATCTGCAGTCTGCAAAGGCCTCAGTATAGGTACACAAACACACCTCACACACACACGGACAGTAACCTGTGCAGCAGCACCGGTTGTCCCAACTTATTCATTACTCACACAGTTCCTCATGCCTGAGTCATCACATAAAAGCTCTATTGTCAGGTCTGTGAACTTGTTAGCGTGCTTAAAAATGTGCAGCAATGTCACATATCAAAGCCTGAATTCAGCAAATATTTACATTGATGAACACATAATACCTAATCTTGTTGGAGAGCAATGTTTTCCAAAATGTAATACAAATAAATACTTCTACTTCTTGCGTCATTCCAAAGTTCAACCAAACAACATTTTGTTCTTGTTTGAATAGCAGAAAAGGTTAAATAAAGTAATGTATAAGAAAAAGAGCAAAGGTTAGATTTACATTTAAAAAACGTATACTTTTTGATTTAATTGTTCCCTCTTTAGTAAATCATCTCATAAAACCTCCATTTCAAGAGGACTTCAGTTGTGTTCTTTTAAAAAAAAAAAAAACTGAGGTAAAGGGTGTTAGCATACTGACACTGAATATTTCTCTAATACCATTTACAACAGGAGATAGATAGAGAGGTGGGCAAACATTCATCTTAAGGCTATCAGTATATGTGCGGCTACATATCAAATAATATGTTTGTTTTAAATTTAGGATCTTTGGATGCAATATCCAAAGTTGCACCTTGCCTGTAATTTTGCAATAAGCACCCCGTAGATTCCTCATTTTAACGCATACACGTAACAACCTGTTTACGAGCAGAACATTTTTGGCTATCCTTGAAGGATGCATCAACTCCGAGGAAAACGATATAAAAAGTAAGAGAAATAGTGGACAACATAATGTTCATATCCACTTTCAGTGGAGCATCCTGTGTTTTGTTTCGCTGTCTCTGCATCTCCCGCCCCGCCGCATGCATCTCCTCTCGCGGGTCCTTACCTTCCTCCTCTCCCATGCGTTCGTCGTTCCAGGTGCAGCACAGCAGCATCAACCTCATTCACTCTCTCACCGAGTTCCGGGACAGAGCCAGCCGCCTCTGGTCGACAGATAACCGGTGTCCGACCACCTCCGCAGCCCATCCGCCGGTCGTGTTGCTGTGTCTCGGTCCCTCCCTGCGGCTGCTTTCTCCTGTCTGCACGTTTCTGCGGCGCTTCATTCAAGAGAGCGGCCGACCAATGAGCTGCTGAGCCGGGGAGAGGAAGACTCAGCCGGCCAATCAGAGAGCTCCCTGTTTAATTAATGCAAGTCTTCAGGGATGGGGAGCAGCGGCACAGTGCAGTGCAGTAAACGCCACGGGGGGCTAACAAGTAGAGAATAACTACATAGTAGTCTAACTCCCATATCTTACAGGTGCTTGTTAACATGTATACCATGTTTTATTATTTGGAGTAGTGTAATAATACTCTGTTACAAGTAAAAGTCCTGCATCACATCCTTCTCGAGTAAGAGCACTCATTATGCAGAATGTTCAGTTTCAGAATCATATACAGTCAGTATACTGTATTATATTGCAGAATTGTAACAATAGTTAAACATTAATGTGTTCATGTTGCAGCTGGTAAAACTAGAGATAATTTAGATTACTTGATATACTGCTGGGTAGAGGTTATAGTAAAACATTATAATGTAACAGTTGAAATGTATTAATAATATCGGCAGTCAACTTTGTCAACTAAAAAGCTAAAGACAAATAAAATACTTCAAATTGAAAATGTCTTTAAGATCTTTACTTATGAAATCGATGCCCTTAAACGCAACACACGAAAGTCCTGAAAAATGTTTCACCAACTATTGGTTGCAACTTACTTTCTTGTTGAAATATATTAAGCATTATACTGCAGTGCCATAGTGACACTGTGGGATTAGACTTCTGCATGATTGAAAAAACGTTTTAGCTTTTTTAAAGGACGCCGATCACAGGTCAGTGGTTCTCCCAGGAGAACTTTGGCAACATGAGTTCATTATTTCCAGCTGGCACAAAAAGAACAATGTTTATAGTCACCACCGAGGAGACTGCCAGATCATTCACATATGATACTTTAAAATACACTTAATCTGATGTTTCCTGATTCATTATGAGAAAGTTAAGATCTGATGGAACTGAGAAAGAATAAGACGTGAACCTGAGATGTTATCCCTGTGTGGTAAGTGAGGGATTACACCGGACCCCCTCGGCCAGGTGGTTTTCATCAGCACTCAGGACAAACCACTGTTTCTGAGGAATGTACTCATACAGAAAATAATAATATAAACAAACAGGAAGACACAAGGTATTTTAACACATTTTATTATGTTACTTAAGGAAGCAAATTAAATGCTGGATTCTGGGAATAACTCACAAGTGTGTCATGGGAATATAAAAAGTGCAAAACCACACTGTTCCTCCTTATAAAAACAGTTTTAAATAAAGATGAAGAGTATCCCCAGGCACATAAGACGAAGTCTGCCCCAGCGAGGCTCAAAGACAGTTCTTACACAGCACCGAGTGAAGGAACCCAAGCCAGCAAATATCAGATTAGTAGAAAATACAGTACACGATTACAGGAAGAGATGGAGTCACTGGGCAACGGCGTTCATTAACCTTTGGACAGTAAGCCTTTTTTAAAGCAGCTCAAGTAAATGAAGAACAATGAGAGCTTAAGCCTCACAAAAACACTTCGGCTCTCCTGTTAAACAAAGTCGTATTCTGTATTACAATTCAAAACAGTGAATAAATGTGTTTTATGTAGGCCTAAACACAAAATAAAGCTATGAGTCAAAGCAAACACATCTTGAACTTATATAAATGTAAATAACTGCTGCAATGAGACTAAACATGTAAAGCAGACTAGAGCGTGAAACATTGATACATACATAATGTACATGTCAGAACAGTCTCTGCGTTACATTTTAATATTCCTGGAACTAAAAGGCTTCGCCGCTTTTTCCTAAGGTTTTTAAACATCCTGTAATGGACCTTTTGATTTTCAGTGGCATGTCGCTCCTCAGAGCACCAACTGCTCTTCATTCATCACAAGTTTGGCAACATTAGAAATGCTGAGAAAACTGAACTGCGTAGCAACTAGAATCAGCAAAGTTACAGAGCAGATGGGCTGGCCGGAGCCCCAATGCCCGCTGCTCGACACCCCGCAGGCCTAAAAATAGCAGCCGAGAGGACGAGGAACCAGAGAGGACGCTGAGATTGGCCAGATTTCATCCATTTTTTGGACGAGCTAAGAACAACCCGACCCATCTGACATGTCAGAGAGACGACGCAGCGAGGTGAGACAGTGTGACTGCAACACTGAGGACAGTTCACCTTGCTTCAGGATTAAAACCGAAATCATTCATAGGTCAAAATTGCAGCCGATGGTTCAGCCAGGCTTTCACACAACAATACAAACCACACACACACACATTCAAACACAATAACAACACGTGGTGACACAAACACAATCTTTGTATTTTAAGTAGGCTGGTTCAATACGGGGGATTAAAGCTGGTTACCTTGGACACATTATTGATTAAAGGCACTATCAATAACAAGCGTCACATCAGAGCGTGAACAAAATTCTGGGTCGGTGGGTTTTTTTGTATCAAAAAACAAACAAAACAAAAAAACATCTATACATGTTTTCTTAATGGGGTTTCTTTGCATATAAAATGTACATTCTAGATCATGCAGTAGCACCGTGGTTTGTTGAGGTCACACTGGTGAGCTCTACTTCCTCCTCCCACAGAATTTGCCCTGGCATCCCGCAACGCCACCTGCAGCAAAAACATCAGGATTATACTTTAATCTTTTCTAAGAATACCCCAGAAACATTCACACACAGATCAGCTTGTTTATGTAGCAGGCTTCTGCATCTGCCGTTGAGGACGATGTAATAGGGTCATTGTATTTTTTAAATAGTTATTGAATTACAGAGCCGATGGAGATTTACAGAAAAATAAAATCCTTGGTTTTTCCTGAAATTATAAAATCATTTGGTAGAAAAACATCAACCTCAACCGACAAATGATCCTTACAAATGTGTGCACTGCTTATATAATCTCAATGAATAAGCAAGTTTTTCTTTCTGGTGAATTTGGAATATTTTTTCTATGAATATAACCCCCCTCCCTGCTATGCCATTGATATTATTAGTTTTCACTTTAATAGCTGCCATTGTAGTTGTTAAGTTGACGGAAGTTGGTAAAAGTGTATACCTCTGTAGACTCCTCCTCCTCCAACTCCCCCTCTTCCTGCACCAAGGAAGCCCTGCAATGGGCCGTACTTCGCTGCTTTGGCTGCAGAAAAAAGGACAACCAAATGACTAATTTACTTTGAATAACAATGCTAAACAAATGTTTTAATGCCTTTACAAAAACTCTCGTTTCTCTGCTGTAATGGCTGAGTGAAGTTTAGATTGATAAATGTGTGACCACAGCATCCATACAGCTACTATTCTGTACCAACCAAACAGAAGGAGGAAAACACCTGCCATTTTAGGAATTCGTATACAGTTTATTTTATATCTGCCAGACCACAGTCAATGTGTGGAATTTTATTTTAGCCTTGGAAATAGTAGTTGGACTTTACTATAAACACGTATGATCCACTTCACAACCTCAACAAAGAAAACTAGTATAATTTGAACTAAGATTATGTTGTTAAATGTTTGGGAATATGTATAACTCTAGACTGAAATACAATGAGTGATGTGGATGGGGTGTAAAGTGAAGGGCTGTCCTAAGATATAAGAATGCATTGTGATTTATGATTTTTACAAAAACAAACCAGACTGTAAACATCACTGGCCTACAGAAAATTACATCAGTGTTAACTGAGTGTTCACGAAGCAACCCACGCATCATCCATGTGACATCTATTAGTACACAGATGAGTTAGACCATAATGTAATGTCTGTACATTTATATAATGATATCCTTTATTCATTTGGTAACAGGACAACTTAACTGTGTAATATCATACTGTTTCCTTGATTTACAATTCCAATGATTGGATTTCTTGGTAATAAAGTTATAAACAAACTTGTTTATTTATATGAACAATACCAAAGAGGCAATGACATAAAACCTGCCAGTGAGTTTTGAATGTGTGTGTATGGACTTGATAAAGCTGTAGATGAAATGCCCTTCCCTGGATATATAGAGTTGTCTGATTATAAATCTGAAAGTGAATGTAAATCACCGGAGGCTATTATTTATATGCTGTAATATAGTAATGTAATCCTAGGATCCATTTATCCATAGATTAGTGAAACCCACTCATTTTATGGAAGGTCGTGGGGGGCTGTAGTTAATCATGAGCCGGCAAGAGTTGCCGAGAAACTGACATGCAAGAAATAGACTGTGGGAGGAAACTGTTGAATCCAAAGTAATCTAATTTCACTCATTCATTCAGAGATCAAACTACTGACTGAAAGAAACCAGACGTGCTCTCCTTGAAATAACCCCAGCAGCGGTAATCTCTGATGTTCAGGAAAATGCAGATTATCATCACACTGTGCCATGCCATCTGCACCGATAGCACACACAGAATCACTGAAAGACTTTCCAAACAATCTGACCAGGTGCAGAGAGACTTGATATTTATTATTGCTTCCTGGTGTGGAGATGTGTGTGAATGTTGAGATGTGAGGAGGGGGTTTGTACCTTGTTGAGGAGTCAGTGGGGCTGGCACATATCCATCTAAACAAAATCAAAGACAAATGAGAGAAAACATGGTGCCATAATACTAACTCTGATATGAAACCACTATGGATCTGTCACAGTGGATGATTTATGTGTCCCGGCCAGGATGTGGTGAGGAGATGTGGTGAGGAGACTTGACATTAGTATAATATCACATGAGAGGCACGCCTGATCCAGAGACGCTCTCAGTGTATTCAAGTAACCAGTGTGCAGACAATGTGTTCTCCTGTCTGTGTTTTGTATTTAAAATAAATTAAAGCTAACAAGAGAGAAGGTGCTTAAGGTTTTGCCTATTACGCTGCTGGAATTTGAATAAAGGGAGCTCTGACACCGACCAATTTTCTTCTGATGTGTTTTGCAAAATGGGAAGAAGACTACAAACATCGTTAAAATTTCAATTTGCTCTATTGTCAGTAGTAATCCAATTAATCTTTGTGTAATTAGGTTCTCAGAAAAGAAAAGGGACGGTTGTCATTATTCAAACACAATGTAATACCCTGAGGTAAACTCACCCTCCCATGTGTGTAAAAAAACGAGTGATAGATATTAGAAATTAAATTATGTTAAAATTTAAACCCGCCCTTTCTGCCTTCGCGAGGTAAATAAATACAAGTAATATGAACATTTTCTATAATAATAGTATCTCCTTCAAACCATGCGTCTTTATGATCAAATGCTTTCATTTCGTTACTAACATTCAGATTTTCTATTCTAAATTTGATCAGAGATTTAATTGAGATTGCATTCTCTCTACTGTACGTCCACTAGTAAAATGGTAATAATTCTTGTTTTCTTATGCGAGATTCCATGGAAAGCCCCATAGTGGCTATGAGCGGAAGTTGTAGTTGCATTGTGTTTAAATTGTCCAGAATAAAGGGAGGGAGGAAAGATTGTCCACATCCAGGGGCTATTGAGCAATAACCATAAGAGTGGTCATTCTGCTTTGGTTCTCCTCTCCCTTTCTAAATGCCCTCAGCTCTAAAGGGGAAAACGATGAGTCAGTGTTCCTGTTCTTTCATCCGTTCAGCTGTGTTACCTCCCTGATGGCAGTTGGGCATTAATCCACCTTCCCATCCAGAAACAATGATCAAAAGTTAATCCTCTTCTACGGGAAGAAGTTTGGCCAGCATATTCTGGTATATGTTTGACTTTAAGTAGCAGTGAAAAACAATAATGACAGAAACAACATACAAATGAACCTTTCTGTATATATTCTGAAGAAAAAATGGTAAGTAGGTAAGATCTTAAAGTGAAAATCTTAAAGCTGCCTTCTTCTCTTGCGCCCGCCTATTAAGATAAATGTTCCTATTCTGTCGTCTGTTGGGTCCTTTCCACTGATTTATAACCCGCAGGTTACTGCACAGCACGCTGTTTAACACCTATCTTACATTTACATCGTGCACACAGACACTGACATGCAGAGAGAGCAGTTGTCATACTTTGGTAGTACTGTTGGGGGTAACCTCCTCCATAACCAGGGACCACAGGAGCCACAGGAACTGCACCTGTAACATTAAAAAGCTTTACTTAGTGCACCATGGAGAAGATTCATAGACAGAAAAATAACATCCTATCCTATTGGTAACCGACAATATTCATAATACAATATAATCATTCACTTTGATAGTCAAACTGTTGTGATATGATCATGTAAGTTGGGAAAAAACTACCTAGTAACAACTTTGAGTGAAACATTCAGTTTTAGGGACGTCAAGACGTTTGTCATTTATATTATTGTTTTTATGAATATATTATTTATAATCATTTCAATCAATAATTGCCTGGTATCTGTTTGACAGGGCAGGCTGTTTCGAATAGAAATTCATGTATTTATTTAAAAAGAGAAAAAAAGGATTCTTGGAGGCCGAACTCTAGGTGACTTAGCCCCCTTCGAGGTCTATCTGTTCACATGCTGGTACAGTATGTACTGTGAGTTTGATATCTTGATATATTTTTATAGAATCCAATTATTATTCACCATTTGGCAAACCCTTCTGTTGGAGAAAGCTATTGGCGAACAAGAAAAGTTATTAAACCATCTGTGGACGCATTTCACACAGACGTCTATCTCTCTGGCCTTTGGAAGGGGGATTAGTGGAATGGGTTTTAAAGAGCAGCCTGGTCGGGGTCTGTGGGGCCGAGAGAGGAGCTTCTGCTGTGAGATTACACTCATCCCTCACTGGTGGCCAGAGGAAGAGGAGAGGACCAGAGGCTACTCTGCACAAAGTGTGGAGAGTGTGGTGGACAGCTGATTTGAAACGTGTCCCATATTAGCCACTATTGTTTTTTGTTGATTCAAAAACAGTAAAATAAGATAGTACCTAAAAACGGCGTATGAGGACCATTGTACATGAAACATTTAAACATTTAAAACGTTGAAGTTGGATCCACGTCATCATACCACAGGCTCTGTTTAATGCCTGCCGTGGAGGACTTCATGTTATTTTACTGTTATTTGGATTCAGCAATATGGAAAATACTTGTGATTTTTGCCAACAATCACCATATAATCATAAGCATGCAAAGATTGAAGAGACAATTCCAATTTCAAACACCATCGTTATTTGAGTTTTCTCTTGGAAATATTCTTCCATCCATCATTTATTTACTTTGACCCATAAAGGCCCCAATACTGCGTCTTACATTAGCAGAAAATAGTAAACAAACATATGGTTTTTCTCACCTGGCTGATAAAAACCGCCACCTCCAAGTTGACCGTAGCCTGAAAAGCAGACCAACAAATCTCAATAATGAGTCCATTCTTAGGATTCAACAGTGAGTATGACCTGTTATATTTGTTTGGTTCCTATAGCTGTTGTTGTTTGTCCCCCTGAGGTGAAGCCAGTGGCTCAGCTGAGGTCGCAGCAACAACATCATCCAAACGTCCTCTGGCAGAGTTTTGCTATTTCAATGCAATTCTCCGGGGGTTTGTGTTATGTTCCAACAGTCACACTTTGATGTTCCACACAGCTTCACTAACAGTAATCAGTCCCCATCAGGAAATGTTATGTTGTTGACTTGCTTCATTTACAAACTCCTAGCGGCACTGTAACACTGCAGGGAGCAGAGTTATTTGCTTGTTTATACTAAACTTACTTGTTCTTGATTTTATTTATCTTCATATACAGTGCACTACTTTTGAATTGTGTTCATTATGTTTTATGTTATATTGGTGTGGTTTTGGATGAAAAAAAGGATCCCCTGTATGTTCTTAAGCCCTTGTTGATGTTACAATTTGATTGCCTAATTTATTATCTATAGTCTGCATAAATGTTTGTTAACTTGCATGTGTTTTGCCTGAGGACGAGATGGTGCATCTCAAGGGGATTGTCCTCTTATTATAATTTTAAAAATGGAAATACAACTAACATGGCAGCTTTTATGTATTCACTAATACATGCATTTTTCTTGGGACTCATCAGTTTCTCAGAAAAAACACTGAATAGATTATGTTCATACCAGATTGATTTTAATGCAGTACAATGTTTAATCTAATTTCTTCAGCAGGAGCTTTGTCACAATCAAAGGAAATAAAACAGTATTTGATAATCACCCAAGTCCTAAAGAAATAAATCCTACTTTAACTAATTTACTATTACTGAGTATTACTGAGAAGGAGGAAGCAGGGTGGAATATTGAGTATGAACACATATGAACCTCATACAGTATATGCCAACATCTGCTCCACTTTTCCAAGCTATTTGATGTTTGCTTTAACAGTTACAGGCCTGTTACTCTACCTTGTTTGGGTGGTTTAGCTCCACCTCCAGCACCTCCCAGTCCACCTGCAGCGGGATACTGCAGCCCACCTGTCACAAGACAAAGAGAACTGGCTTAGATTTGATCACGTTCACCTCGCTGGCAGAGGATTGTAAACCGGCTTCAACCACTGTAATTACTGCCTCCAACACCAGAGGATTTTCTTCATCAAAGTTTCCAACTGGCTTCTCCTTCCTGACACACCGCCCCCCCCTCCTACAGAAACTTATCAGCATGTCGGTCAGTTTCCTGCACAGGAAGTGGGATGTGATGCCATCTCCTGACCAACTGTCACTTTGAGCACCGAGCAGAACGTTTTAGTTTGTTTATGTTTTTTTTTTTATTGGAGGGACATGTGTAAAAGTGCTGTCGGCCTCCTCTCCTCTCATACATACCCTGACCATAACCATGTTGATATGGCCTGTATCCCCCTGAATCGTGACGACAGAGAAAAGTAGCATTATTTTCTGGTGGCTCAACTCACCTCTTCCAGTTTGTGTCAGGGATGGTTTCATCAGAGAAATGGTAATAATAATAAAAAACATGCTAACAAAAAGAGGTTATAATTTAAGCCCTATAAATTGAATAAGGAAGAAATTGTGTTTTATGATTCCAAATTAAAGGAATAATCTGGATTTTTTTAAGCCTGAGCTTGGAGAAACAGACAGGCCCATGCTAAATGATGTTCTTTACATGGGAACGTGCCGAACTATGCATCTACTGTAGGGAATCTGCTGACTCTGAATAAATACCTACTGTAATACAAACCACATTTAAAGAATCCATGTATCCCTAAACTGACACTTGTGTCGATGTTTGTAGGGTTCACAAACAAAATATGTTTAACACCTGAAATAAATATGTTTATGGGTTCTGACCTTGATAGCCTCCTGCTGCCAGTGGGATCCCTGCTCCTCCTGCTCCGCCAACAGCTACAACAAGCACAACAAAACAATGTCTGAGCCTTAACAAGCAAAATGTCAAAACATAAATATGTGATATAACCTAGATGGAGATGTTTGTGAAATGTCTCCTACATACCTGGAGGATTCAAAGGCCTTGCTCCAGGCAGAGTGGCTGCTCCGGTACCAGCACCATAAGGAACTGCAAAGCAGAAATGATAGAAGTGAAAGTTGCCACATTTGAATCCAAGCCTGTAAATGTTTATATCATTAAAAATACTTGCATCCATAGTTTCCCAAATAAGGATATCCACCTCCGGCTTGACCAACACCTGCAACTGAACCGATGGAGCAAATGTGTTAGAAGATTTGAGGGGTAAAGTCAGAAGATTGAACAATTGCTGTTAGATTAGCTTCAATGACTAGTTAACATGAATAGTTAAAAACACTACACTCATTTCTGAGCTCAGGGATTTGTTTCTAAAATGATTAAAACATGAAAACAGAGATGAATGAAACATTTAAGGATATTGAATTGTAAACTCAGGTAGGTAAATGTATGTTCACCCAATACTGAATGTTTTATCATTAGTGTTCAATGTTTCTAGTTTGTGTTATAGTCTTATATGGAACCAGCTAAGTTTCCCTCTCAGGGACAACACGATATGGACAAAAATTAATGCAGAAAAATCATTTTGCATTTGGTCTCAAGTCCATCACAGGTAAAATAGTGCAGAAAGGCAGAAATTACTGCAAACCCACAGAGGGATAAAAGTGATGACTCTTCAGTCTTTTGGCGGTGTAATTGGGTAGAGAAAGACCTGATGCAGCTTTTCCTAATATATTAACTGCTGCTTTTAATCGATCCGTCATTGACTGTCCAGACAGAATGTGCACAGTAAGATAAATATAGTGAAAGTAGTATCTGTAACATATAATATAATCATAAAAGGTCTATTGATAACATTATTAGGATGTTTTCATTCTTAAATGACAACATTATCATTTTAGATTTAGATTTGATTAGATTTATTTTGAATGTGTAAAACAATAATACAAAATATTATAATAATAATGAAAGGGAGAAAACATGAGAATTATTACACAATATAAACTTAAGCAGTGTCAAATTGATAAACACAAATATTACTGATTCTAAATTATATATAAACATAATGATCTACTTAATTACATTATCATTAACACTTGCAATAAGGTATGCATAACTTAACAAATAATCTCTAATCAAACAATGTCATCTTATTGTGTTGCAGCTACATACAGTAGAGGCATTTATTTTTATGGTGATACCACATAGTCAGGATCTACTTACAGTATATGAACTATTGATTTATGTTGATTGTAAATAAAGAAATGCAGCAATGTTGCAAAAATAAATTCTGATGAATTATTTATTAGCCATATTTACCCGGTAGGTACGGTTTAGGTGCTTTGCCACTTGTGCCAACACCGACACCTGAAAACAGCAGTGTTTAAAATGATTAAATTCACTGACTACATCCCAGACAAGTGTGGACAGGGCTGTTTAATCTGTATATGTCGCCATCATGTGGCCACAAGGATGAATCGTATCACGTTAACTTTCAATACTAAAATACAGCTTGAGTGCTGATTACTACATGGAGTTATTGAACCAATTACATTTTAAATATTGGCCTACCTCCAGGATGTTGAACTCCGGTTGCAACAGTTTATCCCTGAGACTGTTTTTCAGGTCTCAGGCTCGAAAATGACATTCCCAGAACAAATGAACATATCTTCCCTTCTAAAAGGGTTAAATTAATAATCTTTTTTTCTCAAAGTAATGATAAACCTGTGAGTTGGATGTAGAAAGTCTGAATCAAAATAGATGTTTTTTATTTTAAAGAAAATTCAGATTGAACATAGTAAAAAACTATAAATTATAGTGTCCGTCCAAAAACTATTTTTTACTTACAGAGTAACATGAGCAGGTGAACCTTGAGGTCGGTGTGGTATCATATAGAGACCTAACTCTTATATTTGTAACATTTAAGTCAATCTCAAACAGAGGTTGTTTACACTTACCAGGCTGGCCTTGGCCAGTTGGACCAACTAAAACACAAGCAGAGGTTTCAGTTAGTGAATGTTACACATGTTAACAGACAAAAAGAGAGCAATCTCTTTAAAATAAATACATTTGGAACAAAACACTATATTTCATACAACTCCAACATGATAATGTAAAACTATAAATGGCACTCTTACCACCAGAGGGTGCTGCAACACCTACTCCACCTGTGACAAACAAATACAAAAGGTGGGAGTCAAAAATCTAATGTCTGAATAGAACAGAAAATAATATATGGTTGCATATTGTTTGGTTTATTTTCAATATGAGAGAGTTTTGACATACCAACACTTGTGCCAGCTGTGAAATAAAACAAAAACAATGGTTCACCACGTTAACCATCTAATGTTTGTATTTACTAGAATGAATGTTTAAAAAACAATATGCAGAACCACTTACCACTGGGCTGAAGAATGCCACCAGAAACTGTAAAACATCCAGGAATAAAAACAAGGATTAAAACAAGATAAAACAGATTCAGAAGTGAATTAAAAATATGCAATTATTTTAAACCCACCGCCTGTTTTCACACAGCCACCACACCAGTAAGAAGTGCAAAAAAAGAAGAACAATTAATCAGTAAAATTGTGTTTTACAAAACAACATTTCAATAATCTTGTCTGTTTGGTTTGATTACATTTATATCATTCACATATAAATCTGCTGGTAATGGTGAAACTGTAAAACAGAGCCAAAATGTAAATGTTGGTAAAGTAAGGTATAGGAGAAACATAGAGCAATGATAGGAGCGAAACATCCTTTTGAAGTAATGCAAAACAAGTATTTAACGTGAGAAAATTATGTCAATAGAGCAACAAAACTAAACAATGATAAGCACAGGGATTGTGTTAGTGTAGAAGGCGAGATTGCACAAGATGTAAGTACTGTTGAGGAAAAGCGACAACATGTGACCACGACTGACAGTGGCAAGAACAGGCCCATACTGTCATGTCTGTGCTTATAAATGATGAGTTTATTCCCATTTTGTATAATATATTCATGTGGGTGAGAATAAAATATGCCAGTGGAGGCTGCTGGGAAACCAATTCAGAATCAGAATCAGAATACCTTTATTTGAGGGGAAATGTACATTAAGAATGAACCATTAACAAAATATACCAACAGGTCATATAGTTATGTGGCTACACTTACAAATTAATTATGCTCTTAAGATTTGATTATGTAATAATAAAGATAAATCTGGATGCTGATTAAAACATTGACCTGCAAAACTAAAGATTGTGAAGTGTCTATTTCGGCAAATATATTCACAAATATTCATTGGAATGTCCTATTCTTTATCAGAGAGAAACATAAATAAATTAGATATAAATACCACAGATTTTATTTTAGAGACACATGTTTCATGCAAACAGCGAGTCTTACTGGGCTGCAGGACCTCTGCGACAGTAGGCGTGGGCTCTGCCAAAAGACAACATGGCAAAGTTTCATCCATTGTGCCATAAAAAAGCGCGAGTTAGAAAGCCTAAAAGAGGCAGAAGCTGTGAGGGGGAATACAATACTGCCACAGCTGGGAGGCTGTAAGCCAGAAGTGGTCAATAGCTGCTAGCACTAGCAATACAAACATGTGTGGGCAAGAAATGGATGAAAAAAATGTAGAGTTAATAAATGATGGCACATTGGGGTGCAGTAACCCAGAGCTACAGCGCAATTGCAAAATATACTGAAAGTGGAAATGCTGCTTCCCTTTCCTCCCATATGATTTATACAGCTACTGCAAAAACATACATGTGTGAATGTGTGTACATTTGATTTCCTAACACATGCAGAGTACTGGTATCTCACTGTACCTGGTTGAACAGTTCCAGCAGCTCTGGCATCCGTTGCTATAAGATCAATAAAAACACGATTCATAATACAACACCTTTATAAAGGCAAATCTAAGAAAAATGAACCTGTATTTTCTACGTCACCTGGCACCCCAACAGCAGAACCATTTGTGCCAACGCCGACCTCTGGAGCTCGAGTAGCTTGTCCCCGCCCAACGCCAACCCCAGTGACGCCTCCTACAAGAGGCACGCAAGGTTAGCAAATACATGCCACCGTTATCTGAATGCTAAATTAAAAAAACTAAAAGCTTTTGTGCAAGTCTCCAACTGAAAGGCTCAAAATAGTGGCTCTTGATGTTTCTGGTTTTTCCTTGATTCATCAATAATACTCTATTGTGGACTTTGTAGTTTGTATTTAGCTCAATATGACCAAATACCACTGGTAAATAGTAAGTCTAGATAGGAGCCTGTCTTCCCAAAAACAATTGTGTTTACTGTTTAAGTAAACACAACATAATTTGTTATAGTTTGTGATGAACAAAGTCACATAAAGAGTTAAATCTTAGCAGAAGGGAAACACTACCTTTACGTGTGAAAGGAATGCATTTTCAATAAACCCAAATAGAGTAATTTAAGGCAATTTTGTACGTTTTATAATGAAGTTAATTGTCAGCAATGTTTAGACTGGTCCTCTTTGTTTAGTTAATTCATGTGGAGTTAATTTAGAAAGTGAATCCACCATACTTGAGGTGTTCTTGTAGTTCATTGAACAAAGCTTTTCCCCCTGTTTATACTTATTTATACTTACTCCAACCTCTAATCCTGGACATGTGGAAGAGTTTCAGACATGTCGAACAGATGCTTTTAGGAAATGAGACTTTTTTATTTGTAAAACTGGTGAAAAAAAATGACTGAAAGAGTTTCCAGACGCTCTTTATCATGTTTTTGTGCTTTCACACCGCCTGGATGTTCTGCATAAACTTAATAGTCAATAAAGTCTATAATATCATCCAAATCTGAATTGTGACACAAATGTTATCACTTTGTAAGATGACAGATAAATAATACAAAAAAAGTAGGTGCCCCACCTCCTCCGGCCCCTCCCTGTCCTCCTGTTCCTAACCCTTCTCTAGCTGTTCCTCCAACACCTGATTAGGGGAAAAGAGATCGTTCTCTTAATCAACACTTAAACAATGCCCAACCAATTTAAATCAGTTTACACACAACAAATGAAAAAGTGTGAACATTTAGCTTTTGGCGCAATTAATATAATCTAATAAAAAGTAAAATAAATTAAAGTTTCTGTTGGAATACATTTTCACACAACTCAATGTTTAAGATTGGGGTTTGTGTGGCTATTTATTTTACCGTATTTAGCAGCTTTTGCGGCAGCAGAGTATTGTCCACCTTGTAAGTAGCCGGTACCTGCTGGTACTCCTCCTGCTCCTGGTACGAGCCCCACTCCAGCTCCTCCTTGAACTCCTAATTAAGGCAAATGAAGCAGGTTCCATGATAAGTTTGGTTAGTCAAATGTAATAACAAGTAGATAAAGACAAATAAAAAGAGAAAATACATGTGTAATTACTGAAAACTGCAGAGTTCCTGTAAGTCAATACGATAATGAATGTCTCTGAATTTGTGATATTTGGGTTTGGGTTTTATACCGTATTTAGCAGCTTTTGCGGCAGCTAAGTATTGTCCAGCTCCCAGTCCTGGGACAGCACCAGGAACTGCTCCTGCTCCACCCCACCCTGGAACAAACCCTGCTCCAGCGCCTCCCGGAACTCCTATTCGACAGAAAATGTGCCGTTTCTATCATTAATTACGGTATGGACCGTACAAAAGGTCACCAGTTGGTTTGTGGACTACACTTCTTGAGTTCAGTATTGAGAGGTTGAGAGCCGAGCTGCCTCTAACGTTTGCTTTTTCCTTGATAACTCAAGATCCAACTCTGCATATACTAAAAAACTCAACTAAAATCCTTCATCTGGTTAACATAAATCAACAACCTAGATCTAAAAACAGTATTGCAGAAATGTGGCTTAACTCATTGATAAAGTACATTTATGACAACTTTTGTCAGACAAGCAAAGCGCTTAACGTCACACTGAAAGGACACCAGATGAAAAAAAACGGTTTACCTTGAAGACCTTGATTACATATTACAGATTTCTCTAGGTTCAATACACTTTTGGTTTTTGGGTAATAGAACAACTCAACAGATTTTTTAAGTAGGTCTTATTAAAAATATTTAAGTAGAAAATGTACATATTACATCTTTAAAGAAAACATCTTACCATACTTTGGGGGTTTGACTCCAGCCCCAGGTCCATACCCTGTTGGGAGGCAACATTATATTTGTTACCTAGAAGTCATTGCATCATATTGAATTATCATAAATGAAACAGCAAAAACCTTTTGTCTAAGCTTATTTTTTAAAACTCACAACCATAGCCGGCACCAACACCAGGAAGTGGCTGTCCTGCTCCACCTGGAACTACGCCTCCTTGGCCTGCTCCTTGGCCTGCTCCGGGATGTTAGGAATAAATATTACATTTGACAGAATTTATTGGTAAGCTATTGCCATTTCAAACAAATACAATCTATCAATGCATTCAAGGCACAATTTACCAAAACTTGTTATTGTTTCAATGGATTGAGATAATCATTTCTTCACCATCAACATTATTGGGAGGCCACACTTTATGAAATGATAATCATGACACTACGTAAAATGGGAAAAAATACCCGCTCTCACCATATTTAGGAGGTTTAGCACCAGCCGCCAGAGCTGCAATACAATATGCCCAGAAGAGGGTGAGAAGAAGAGATGTGATTTTAGTCAGTAATAAAAAAAAACGTATAATACTCATGTAGATAAAGGAGCATGCCTACATCCATATCCTGGTAAAAATGGGACTCGTCCAGGAACTCCTCCTCCACCTGCACCACCACCTGGAACACCCCCTGCACCGCCTTGACCTTGATGCGAAACAATAATATTTTAATCATGCACACTCACTTAAAATACTACTTACAATATCTATAGTTCTGGTCAGAAATTTATTTTGAAATCGAGTTACCATATTTAGCAGCTTTAGCAGCAGCTGAGTATCCTCCTGCTCCTCCTGCACCTAATAGACCTGTTCCTACTCCTCCTGCTCCTCCGAAGCCTCCTGTTCCTACTCCTCCTGCTCCTCCGAAGCCTCCTGTTCCTACTCCTCCTGCTCCTCCGAAGCCTCCTGTTCCTACTCCTCCTGCTCCTCCTAGGCCTCCTGTTCCTAGTCTGCCTACGCCTGTCAAAGACAAATGTATTTCCATGTGAAGCTGGTGGTATGGTTAAATGCAGGATGATGTTGAGTTTTTTCTTGCAATTGAATTATCTATATAAGAATTTATAACAATGAAAAACAACTATAAATCAATAGTAGAACTTTAAAAGAAAAAACTGAAACTCAAATGACTATTCCTCCTTTTTCTGTGCATCCTAAACATGTCGCTGTTTGGAACATCAACTCCATTTCACTGGCTTTGCACTGATAAAAAGCAGTCTCTCGTATTGTAAAATAAACTTTGCCTTTAAACAAACCACCACCAGAACTTCTTAAGGTTGTGATGTCCCAAAGATAATTATAGCAATATATAGTGCTGTTATAGTCATGGCAACACAGCTTCTTCTCCATCCATGTAAATTTCCCTTAATTAATCCTGTTATAATTGAAATCAAGATATGTTTTTGCAAGAGAGACTTGAGTGAAGCCAAACACAATAAAGATGTTTCTAAACTTAGTTGGATTTTTATATTTGGTGGAAAAAAATACCATATTTAGCAGCTTTAGCAGCAGCAGAATATCCCCCTTGTCCTCCGGTCCCAAATTGTCCGCCTTGTCCTCCCAGTCCTCCTTGTCCTCCCTGTCCTCCGGTCCCTAATTGTCCGCCTTGTCCTCCTTGTCCTCCCAGTGTTCCTGTTCCTAATTGTCCTCCTGCTCCTCCTTGTCCTATAGTGTGCAGGGCCAAGGGGGCAAGAAAAAAAACGTAATGATATTCAATACTTACTCCACTAAAATGATTATGTTCCTGTGAATACACAAAATACACAAAGACAAAAAAAACTTTATACACTAATTCATTTATACACTATACCATATTTAGCTGCTTTGGCTGCTGGTGAATATCCCCCAAACACTGGTGCACCTCCTGGTAATCTTGATCCTATTTGGAGCCAACATTTATCGAGATGCTGTTACTGAATTCAAGGTTAAGTTACTTAGATGAGTGGATATATAATGGAAACATAAATACAAGCATATGGCATCATTTTTTAAATAAGTAATGGGGAAAACAACACAAACAATGCTATTCACTTTTCAGTTATAAGAATGATTACTGTACATTTTCAGTTTAGCTTTTTATGTCTTTTGCTAGATCATACCTCCTGGCACCTGCCCTGGATACTGTCCACCAGTGCCTCCTGGCAGTTGCCCTGGATACTGTCCTCCAGCCCCACCACCTCCTCCACCACCAACACCCCCTGCCACACCCAAACCTGCAGCAAAGAGCACAGACTCTGTTTGGATCCAATCATGTTCTTTAATCATGTTGCACAACTTTATGTTTTGTCTTGATAGAAAAGCATTGTAGGAAATAAAGGTGTTAGGCTACCATATTTAGCAGCTTTAGCCTGAGCCGGTGAGATGCCTCCAGAACCTACTCCGATAGAACGGAAAAAAAAAAAAATCAACCATAATAGTTCAGATGTTCGCCAGCAGTGTGGCTTTTCATTTGGTTTAATCATAGCTAAGTTTGTCACATTTCTTTCTTCCCCAAGAAGAAGGCTGTCACTTGGTCAGCAGGATGTGGAAAAAACGACTAAAGCTTGCTGTAGCTTTCTAAAGCACTTAATTTGTTGAGCTGATTCGTTTGAATTGTAGGAAACAAAAAAAAAATCACTTTCGTAACCTCTGCCAAACTGAATTTTCCAAGGACTATCCTGAGAAGCTCTATACTTCACTTTAGTATGGCTTTAACCTTTTTGTTTGTCTTTTGCACGGTATCTTACCTCCTGGCAGCTGCCCTGGATACAGTCCACCAGTGCCTCCTGGCAGTTGCCCTGGATACAGTCCACCAGTGCCTCCTGGCCCTGGATACAGTCCACCAGTGCCTCCTGGCAGTTGCCCTGGATACAGTCCACCAGTGCCTCCTGGCCGTTGCCCTGGATACAGTCCACCAGTGCCAGTAACACCACCAACACCACCAACTGCACCCACACCTGGAGCAGAGATCACAGCTTACAAATTATGTTCTGTACTAATGTTAAACACATGTTTACTGGTTGGAAAAACATTATAGGTAATAATGTGGTAGCTACCATATTTGGCAGCTTTAGCCTGAGCAGGTGAGATGCCACCGGTCCCAACTCCTGTAGAAAGAAAAAAAGGGGTTATCTGGTCTTCTCTATTGATCTAGTAAAGCTGTAGGCTGTGGTCAAACGTCTGCCTTTACCTCCTGGCACCTGCCCTGTATATGGAATACCAGCACCCCCAGCACCGCCAACATTGCCAACACCTGAAGAAGAAATAACTAACTTGTGAGATACAAATATGTTTCTTTACTGATGTTTCACAAATTGTATTTTCTTTTCTTATTACAAAAGCATTGCTGGTAATAAATCAGGAAGGCTACCATATTTGGCAGCTTTAGCCTGAGCAGGTGAGATGCCACCGATCCCAACTCCTGTAGAAAGAAAAAAAATACATTCAGGATTCTCTGGTCTTCTCTATAGTTCTAGTAAAGCTGCAGGCTGCAGTCAAACGTCTGGTGTCCCTTTCCCTTTTTTTTCTCCATAATTGTCTCGTCTTAAACATCAACTATAGGCAGAAATATATTTTTCCAACATCCCAAAATACTGTATTTGGGTGTTGATTACAGTTTTAACTCATGATGTTATGGAAATGGCACACTTTAGTTATCTTTCAGTTGTTCCTCGTTACTTTACCTCCTGGCACCTGCCATGGATACTGAACACCAGCACCGCCAACACCGCCAACACTGCCAACACCGCCAACACCGCCAACATTGCCAACACCTGAAGAAGAAATAGCAAACTATAGTTAGGTACACATGTGTTTCTTAATTATGTTTCACACATTATATTGTTTTTTCATGGTACAAAAGCATTGCTGGTAAATAATAACGTATCTACCATATTTGGCGGCTTTAGCCTGAGCAGGGGAGATGCCACCGGTCCCAACTCCTGTAGAAAGAAAAAAAAAACATCAGGAGTCTTTGGTCTTCTCTATTGTTCTAGTAAAGCTGCAGGCTGCGGTCAAATATCTGGTTGCCCTTTCCCTTTTTTTCCATAATTGTCTCGTCTTAAACATCAACTATAGGCAGAAATACTTTTTTCCAACATCCAGAAATACTGTATTGGAGTGTTTATTACAGTTTTAACTCATGAGGGTGTGGAAATGGCACACTTTAGTAGTTTTTTTGTTTTTCCTCGTTACTTTACCTCCTGGCACCTGCCATGGATACTGAACACCAGCAGCACCAGCACCACCAATGCCTGGAAAATAAATCACAAACCTTGGTGAGTTACAAATGTGTTTCTTTACTGATGTTTCACAAATTGTGTTTTCTTTTCTTGCTACAAACGTATTGCTGGTAATAAATCAGGTAACTATAATATTTGGCAGCTTTAGCCTGAGCAGGTGAAATGCTACCGGTCCTCCTTTCTATAATCATCTCCACTTAACCATTAAATATAGGCAGACGTGTTTCTTAAATATCCAATAGATTTTAATGTAACTTTTAATTAAGGCATGGTGTGAAAATTGCACCATGATACTCTACCTCCTGGCACCTGCCCTGGATACAGACCACCAGCACCCCCAACACCGCCAACATTGCCAACACCTGAAGAAGAAATAACAAACGTTAGTTTGGTACACATGTGTTTCTTTACTGATGTTTCACACATTACATTTTGTTTTTCTTGGTACAAAAGCATTGCTAGTAGTAAATCAGGTAGCTACCATATTTGGCAGCTTTAGCTTGAGCTGGTGAGATGCCACCGGTCCCAACTCCTGTAGAAAGACAAAAAGGGGTTATCTGGTCTTCTCTATTGATCTGGTAAAGCTGTAGGCTGTGGTCAAACGTCTGCCTTTACCTCCTGGCACCTGCCCTGTATATGGAATACCAGCACCCCCAGCACCGCCAACATTGCCAACACCTGAAGAAGAAATAACTAACTTGTGAGATACAATATGTTATACAATTATACAATATATGTTTCTTTTCTGATGTTTCAAACATTGTATTGTCTTTTCTTAGTACAAAAGCATTGCTGGTAATAAATCAGGTATCTACCATATTTGGCAGCTTTAGCCTGAGCAGGTGAGATGCCACCGGTCCCAACTCCTGTAGAAAGAAAAAAAATACATTCAGGATTCTCTGGTCTTCTCTATTGTTCTAGTAAAGCTGCAGGCTGCAGTCAAACGTCTGGTGAGCCTTTCCCTTTTTTTCCATAATTGTATCATCTTAAAGATCAACTATGGGCAGAAATATATTTTTTCCAATGTCCAGAAATACTGTATTGGGGTTTTGATTACAGTTTTAACTCCTGATGGTGTGGAAATGGCACACTTTAGTTGTTTTTTTTGGTTTTTCCTCGTTACTTTACCTCCTGGCACCTGCCATGGATACTGAGCACCAGCACCGCCAACACCGCCAACATTGCCAACACCTGAACAATAAATAACAAACCTTAGTGAGTTACACATGTGTTTTTATACTAATGTTTCACACAATGTTTTCTTTTCTTTTCTTGCTACAAACATATTGCTGGTAATAAATCAGGGTAACTATAATATTTGGCAGCCTGAGCAGGTGAAATGCTACCGGTCCTCCTTTCTAATTATATAATTACACTTAACCATTCAATATAGGCAGACATTTTTCTCAAATATCCAATAGATTTAAATTTGAAAGCATTGCGCGAAAATGGCACCATGATACTCTACCTCCTGGCACCTGCCCTGGATACAGACCACCAGCACCGCCAACATTGCCAACACCTGAAGAAGGGATAACAAACTTTAGTTAGGTATACGTACACATGTGTTTCTTAATGATGTTTCACACATTATATTGTGTTTTTCTTGGTGCAAAAGCATTGCTGGTAGTAAATCAGGTAGCTACCATATTTGGCAGCTTTAGCCTGAGCAGGTGAGATGCCACCGGTCCCCACTGCAGCAGAAAGAAAAAAAACATTCAGCATTCTTTGGTCTTTTCTATTGTTCTAGTCAAGCTGAAGGCCGTGGTCAAACGTCTAGTGACCATCTTCCTTTTTTCTATAATTATCTCCACTTAACCATCAAATATAGGCAGAATACTTTTTTTCAAATATCCAATTGATATAAATTAAACTTTTAAGGCATGAGGGTGTGAAAAAGAAACCATGATAGCCTACCTCCTGGCACCTGCCATGGATACAGACCACCAGCACCGCCAACACCTGAAGAAGAAATCAAAACCTTGAGTTAGGTACAAATGTGTTTATTTACCGATGTTTCACAAATGGTATTGTCTGGCATGTCTTTTCCTTATTCCATAATAAATCCCCTCTTAACTATCAAATGTGAAAAATTATTCCAACATTAAACAAAACAGTTTTTTCGGACGTGGAATGAACTTTTAAGTCACGAGGATGCAAAACATTTTTTTTCGTTGATACTCTACCTCCTGGCACCTGCCCTGGATACTGAACACCAGCACCGCCAACACCTGAAGAAGAAATCACAAACTTCAGTGTTTCTTTACTGGTGTTTCAACATTTGTTTTGTATTTTTTTCCTTGTTGGAAAAGCATAGTCGCTACCATTTGGTAGCTCTAGCCTGAGCAGGTGAGATGCCATGACATGTTTTTTTTCCAACATCCGACAGATTTGGATTAAATGTATGGGTCAAGAAGGTGTGAAAATGGCACCATGATACCCTACCTCCTGGCACCTGCCCTGGATACAGACCACCAGCACCGCCAACATTGCCAAGATTGCCAACACCTGAAAAGAAATCACAAACTTTAGTGAGATACAATGTGTTTCTTTACTAATGTCTCACAAATTGTATAATAATTTGTTGTTACAAAGGCACTGCACAAAATAAATCAGGTAGGCTACCATATTTGGCAGCTTTAGCCTGAGCAAGGGAGATGCCACCGGGTCCAACTCCTGTAGAAAAAAAGAAAAGAAACATTTATCATTCTTTAGTCTTTTATTTTTTAATTCTACAACATATAAATTGTCAGTACACTCGTAAAAACACACCAGTTCCAACAGGATATCCAGGCCTCAACACAGGACCACCCTGTCCTCCAGGAAGTCCAGCGCCGCCATTACCAAAGCCATAACCTGAAACATTGTAATGTGAAACATCATTCACCAGTGAACGTATGCCAAGGTTAGGCCAAATGTTTGCAAAAAAAAGTAAAAATTCGGAAACTTGTCTTACCTAAAGGTTGTTTGCCACCGGCTTTTGTTCCGTAGCCAGCTGAGGGGAGTGAGACAAATACATCGGGGCCAAACAATGAGCCAAAAATAATGCTGCTTGGCAAAACCTTAAAAACTGGGTATAAAATGCATTTTCTGAGACATGGTTGAAAGTTTAAAACGCAGTGGAATTATGTTGCCATTTACTTGACTTGATTGCTTCAAATACATTAAAAACAGCTTTTACAGTAATTAATTATAGTAAATTGTATTAGTTATTCCATGTAGTGCATTATTACATTACTGAGGTAGAATTGCACTTGTTAGTGTGTTTGGAAGCAGCTGCTTTTGGTTAGCTTTTGTCTTTTGTTTTGCCTCTAATACATAGTCCTTAATAATACCCAATGTATATGTCTTAAAAGATCTTTAAATATAAATTCAGTTTTGAATTAATGTCCTACTTTAATTAAGGAAGGTTTTTTTTGCGACTGGAAAACAAGGCTTGTCAGATCCCTGATTCTGATTCTGTTACAGATGTTGAAATTCAAACTAATCATGATTGGACCTTTTCAATTTTAAAATGCCAGTAATGACACATTTGGCAATTGCTTGTGCCTTTCAATCATTTTGATTATTTTCTGTGCCCCTACCAAACTTCATTGATATATAAATAAGCAACTCAGCCAACATTTTAAAATATTTTTTTTCTTTGTTTTGAAAAGCATATATAAAGTTTGAACAAAATCCAAAATGTAAGTAAAAACCATCTGCTTTGACCCACAGGGATATATATCTCACCTTGCACTTTGGGGGATTTTAGGGGGTATCCGTGGAACAGTCCCGGCTGCATCGGGCCACCGTACCCACGACCTCCTGTGACAGAATACATGTGTACAGACTTGATTATCAAAAACCAATAATACTGACAAAAACACAAATGTATATGTTTGTAATATAGCATATTATAAATCTAGTTACCTGGTCCTTGACCTGCTTGTCCTGCCCCTCCAACTGCAACAAAACAATCAAACAATCCAATCAGACACGAAGATGAAAAAAGATGAAGGTATGAATGTAATTATGAGACGAGTTTTAGCAATGACACAAACACTGGCCTTAAAACAAAAATATTTGTTGAATATATATCAGTAAACTGCATACAGACCATGATCCTTTTTGGATATATAATGTACTTGACAACCAGCCTACATTTAACAAAATTAATTGACTTAGTTCATGTGTTTATTATTTACCTTTAGTGTTCCTTTGAATACATCTTTGCGTTGTCTATTGAAGTATTGTTTATTTTATTGTTTTATCTGCCACAGCTGTGTTCCCTGTGATTGTATTTTGTTGCAAAGTGTAATAAAAAAAGTGGCATGCGATGGACATTAAATAAATTAAAAAACTCCCAACACTCATGAGGGAACCCTTACTAGACTTTGGATTCAGGCCAGTTCCTGTCGCCACACCAGGCAGAACTCCACGTCCGCCAAACCCTGAAGTAGCGATGAGCAAACAAAAGATAATACATGAATCTCAGATTAAAAAAAATCACTTGATGAAAAAGGTGACAAATATTGCCTGAGATAAATCAATGAAAGATACAAACCTTGTCCAGGTACCAGTCCACCTTGGTAAAGTCCCGGCACTCCGATACCTGCCACAGCCAATCAGAGGATAGCATTGCACTTCTTTATCCACAATCAAATATGTAATAAACACTAACCTACTTTTTTAGCTTCATTGCATGTGCATTTCACACATTAGCATATACATACATGTATATATGTATAATGTATGTATGTTTATTTTGTTTAACTTGTCTTTGCTCTGTTAAGCACCTCAGATCAACTGTCCTTTTTAAAAGATTATGTAAAGGATATCTTTTGGGATACATTTGAAACTAAATACATGATGAATATATGAATGAAAAAGATAATTAGATGGTGTTTTGCAGTCTACTAAATTGCATCCTGTCTGCCTACTTCAGCCTTTTCAGTTAGTGGTTGAGTCAAACCTGGCACTTTGGAAGCTTTATTTCCAAGACCACCACCAAGACCCCCTCCTGGAAGGCCCATCTGAGGAATAACAGGTCCTGAAAAAAAGATTAAAAGTTACTACATCTGACAACAAATATATAAAGGTGAAAAACATAAGCATCTACTTTGACCAGAAGCTGAGTCAAGCTGTACATGTGGTTTCTGCCTCCCAAGGACTCTCAACACTTTACTAACTATAAAAGTGTTTCTTAAATACATTAGGGATAAGTACTATATTTGCAGCCGAAAGTTGCTCCCGGTCAGAGAACAAAGGGCCAATTTGAGGTTTGCAATGTTGTAGAATTCCTAAAGCATTACAGTTTCAAAAGGAATGCTAATGGTTGTTGAAGTCCTTGGGAGGCAGAAATCACGTTATGACCATCAACAGTGCAAAATGTAATAAAGAATAATGATGTGTTAGTCTTGCCTCCAACAGGTACTGCGGATCCAGTTCCTGCGCCTGTTGAAGTAAAAGTACACAGACAGAAACACACAAAATTGGACGAAGTACTCAGATCATTGAAATGTTACTTGAGAAATCAGAATATACTTAAAGTACCAAAAGCAAAAGTACTCATTCTGCACAACAGACCATTTTAGAATAATAAACATACCATTATTGATGTATTAATGTGTTCATTACTTTATTGTTAATTGTAAAGCTTTCAATTATTTTAAAAATGTTCTACTTTAGTATAGTTTTACAGTTGAATGCGATTTTCTACCAAAGGATGTAAAGTTAATCCTAACCTAAAGTAACTGATGATAATTATTTGTATTTAAGTATTTATTTCATTTCAAAGTAATCACATGTAGTGCCTATCAATTGTAGTTGAGTAAGAAACAGACATGGACAATTCTTAAGGTACATCATTATTGTACTTCAGCAAAGTACTATAGTGATGTACTTATTTACTGAGCACCACTGTAAACAGAAGATATTGATATACATGTACAGGTCTGAGGATAAAGCCATTCAAACATTTTGTGAGAATAACAGTAAAGAAAACCTTACAAAACAAATACTCAGTAGTGTTACATCCCATGGCCACTGGAGGGCCCTGTGATGCTGAGCAGAGGTGTGAGCAGTCTACTTGTGCCAGGTTCATTTCAGCAGGGAGCCATCGAAGGACTGAACACTGCTATACTAGAGAGCAGCTAATCGGGCTGTACACGCCTGTCATCATGCTATTTTCAAAAGCAACATGGCTGAGTTTAAATCAAATCAGTATAGTCAGGCAGCATGCCTGGCATTAGCCTTGCCTCATCAAATGCCTCATTTATTTGGCTATCCCCTGCAGGAAATGAGCCATCAACTTAACTCATAAGGGAGTTTGGCAGCAGGATAAAACACATTGGTTTGTTTGTTGAAACTTTTTTGTCCATTTGTCATGTTAAACTCCCCGGACATTGCCGGACAGACATTGCGCACTGCCTTAAGTATGTCTTCAGGGAGATTCGATGAGGAAACATTTGGAAAGGGAATGTTTTGTATTGTCTGCGCTCTTTAGCTTTGAGGAAACTCTTTATTTTGAGTGTCATGAAAGGAATACAGACTGACTCTAGGGGCTGCAGTGTGGTCGTTGCCAACCAATACTTAATAGCAGGCTCTTCGCCACGGTACAACAACTCCATGCTTAATCAGACTCCATAATTTCAAGCACGTCGTTTGCGCACACAGACAAAGCACAGACTTTAAGATCACTCTGTTGAAGTTTAAACAGTCCTAGGTTTGCAGCTACAATATAAAAATGTGCTTGTGTTTGCCAAACGGTTTTTCATGCTGAGTTACCATTAATTTGAAACATTCCTATTGGCAACAGAAGCATGCAGATCTGTAAAAGTTCACGTTTGTACAGTAGTCTGCCATCTGGCCAACAATCAGCTTACCTGCATGTGGTAGCAGAGATCCTCCTGCACCTGGAGGAGGACACCAGAATTGTAGTTGTATTCATCACTACAAGAGGTTTATGTTATAACCCTCAAGGAACCATAGCAGATTATCTGTGGCTTTTTATGTTTAGTCTCAGAAACAGAAAACGTTTTCATGTGTGGCAATGATTCAACCAAACTGATTTGTGCAGTTGCTTTCCTGAGTAAATACAAAGCCAGTGTTGAAAAATAGTGTTGCAGTTCATTTGCATGATACCTATACTGATGCCACAAAAGGTTTTTCAACACAAGGAAGAGATCATCTTTGTGGTTCCAAATATACATTTTAAAAAGATCACAATTTCCATTTCACATCTACAGGGTTCTTTTACTACAAGCCAAAAAAGGAAATATGAGAACCAAGCTTTGTAATTTGAGGCATTTAAACTGAAAGGTTGAAACAAAGTGGAAAGCCACATATTATCACTGCAGCCATCAAAACACACATCTTAAAACAGGCATGTGGAATAAGATCAGTGTCTCGTTCCAAAGAAACAAAAATACATCATTCTGTTTGATGACCCCCAGTTTCCATTCCAGCCCCTGAGCCTCCTGCACTGAAGACTGTTTTAGAAAGATGCCCGTTTAAGAGTCAAGGAAAAAATGATGAGTCACATATTGTGTCCGATTGAAAGATAAACTTTGAATACACAAGAAATTCAAACCTAGAGTAAATATTGATACACAAATCTATCTTGTGTTTTTTAAATACTAAGAAATAGACCAACATCAGGGGTCATGTTGTTCAAGTCTAATTGATATCTTCAAAATCATTTTAAGTAAATGATACAACCAGCTGAAGCAACAAAGTTAAAGTGTTAAACACACTGAAAGCAGCTATACGCTTAAAGAAATATGTTTTATACTAATGACTCATCCCTTGTTACCTTACATTCTGGAAGAATCTTTTTCATGCATGTCTTCATGATGATGTAGATAAAAAAAAAGAAACAATTCTTGGTGACTTGAGGTATATGAGGGCAGTATTTAAACACTAAACAATAGTAAAACTGTGTTTACAAACTCTCACACAACGCTTGCAGAATGATCCAAGTGTCATTTATCAAGTCATACGCTCACTATTTCTAAAACACATGCATGATCTCTGCAAGCAGTGACTGGTAAAATGAGACTTGGATTAAACTGCACTTTTGGGGTGAAGTATTTATCTGGGAATGTCTATTTTACTGATGTACAACTACAATAGAGTGCTATAGAGTAGTTGATGTTAATGCAATACTTTAGTTTAAAGGTCACCCTGGGTCTCAAAAAGTTCATTAGACTCTGAAAGTTTGACAATCTGACTGCCGTCCGTTATTTGTTTAAACATAGCATCAATAAGGTACCATTGGCTGGTCCCTTTATAGGATATGTATATTTAATATCTACCCAGACATGTTCTGCCCTCTGCTGTACCTCTTTTAGCAGCCTTCTGTCCAGCTCCTGGGAAAAAGCCTCCATTTCCTCCACCATATCCACCGTAACCACCATAACCACCATAACCACCTAAAGAAAACAAAAGGGCAAAGGTGAGTGAGTTTCATAATCTATTGTGGTATAAAGAATATAGTGTTATAACCGTATTTCAACTAAATGTTACACACACCAGCAATTTCAGTTTTAATTCCAAATGACACAAACTCACCTCCTCCATAACCTCCACCGCCTCCTAGATTGCCGTAACCTTGGCGAGAAAATGATATATAGGCAGTTGAGTAAAGAGAAAGGAACAACATGAGAAATATTGTAACACATTGCAGATGGCAGCAATAATAACAGAAACGTGATTTATTCAGCAGTAATTATCATTAAATAAAAACATCACGCAATCTTTCATCAAGACATTTTACAGGATCTGTAATTTCTCCTTCCTAATGTATTTAAAAAAAATAAGGCACATGAAAAATTACACAATATCATGTGTGCTTGATTAGGTTTGATTGAAAACATTTATGTTTTTCGAGCCAAGAACTGCACCTTAGGCGGGGAAAGAGTTGACCCCCAGTGAGTCAGAAACATGATAGACCAAACATGAAATATGCCTGATCATCTGGTCATGCTGTCATCTAAACACTGGAGGGAGCAGTGTGTTCTTTCTGATACCAAAAGCTTCAAACTAATCTCTGGGCGGCAAAAGCTTTTGGCCGGATTTAACACACAATTAAAGTTATATCCCAGCTTTGGTATCTCGTTGCTGACAAGAGGAAACATATCGAGCATAAAGAAAGAGAATTTTAAATACGTTTGGAAAGAGGGAAAAGACATGAAATTAAATGCTCATCACCTGCTCATGAAAAATAAATTCAAATCTTAAAATAAAAAACCCAGAAAAGTGAAACCACAGACGATACCATTACACATATTGAATTTCAAACTCAATTGTATTTTATCGTTGCCATAAATCTTAAAACATGCACATGTAAAATTGTCATGAGAAGATAAAACATTTGGAAATACTTAGAAATATTTATAAGTGAATTATTGCACTGCTTGGGTTAAGTGGCTGATATGAAATAGGGGGAAAAAAACATTGTATGGGACTGACATGTAAAACAAATGTTCAAATTCCTGCTTAACATTTGTTAAATGTATACACAAAACACTTTTACACTTTTAATGGTTTTTATCAACAACAAAAAATGAGTTGTATTAAAAGAGGCTGTGAACTGCTCTTTCCCCAATCAGAGATAAACATGTTGGAGTAATGACTGGACATTTGAAAGCTGCCAGCAAGCAATTCCACCAAGGATCTTGTTTTCATCCATATGTTTAAGCCAACTAAATCTAGGGTGAGTGCAACTGAGCATGGGAAACCAGCTGAGGGAAGGAGGTGAGGAGTGGGGGGGTCAGACTGGAGGGCAAGATCGAAGTCCAGCAATCTGCAGGGTGCAGGTAATGATACTGACGAAGATCAGGAATGTGCAGGGAGACACGGATATAAAGTTGGAAGTGTGGAGTTTCATGACTTAGTCAAAACAAATGTGGGCACTGGCCTTGCCAGATTAAGCATGAAATGCAAGCCCAAACACTAAACTAAGAATCCTTTCAATAATCCATCTCCTTCAAAGCTTTCTGCTCGATACGCCTCGATTGCTCAACCATCCCAAGACACACCTCAAAGTAATAACAACAGTAATCAATTATTATATAAATCAGTCTGATATTGGGCTTTCATTTATCCAGTGCATCTTGCATTGACACAAGGAATCTGTCTCATTTATCCATCTTTTTTTTATCAGTCAGCTCCACATGCCTACAAAAGTTTGAAGGAAAAAAACAAGATCGTTACAGAAAAAAGTTCTGTCTGGTCTGGCCTTCGGATTACAGAATGTCCAATGTGGTTTATGTTTGTCATCGTGAGTGTTGGAATATATACAGCATAGTCTGCGCAACAGAGATTCTGTATGTTAATGGAACATGATACATGAAGAGAGAGCAGAGACGTTTCGGTTAGTCATCCATCATCTGGCCATCACCCCAACTGGCGTGAGGGCCAGCACCTGCCACGTTGAGCTCAACTCTCCGATTTGAGATCAGGAGACAAGATGCAGACACGCAGAAGTCAACCTCAGAGGGTGTGTGTCCGTGTGTGCGACCATGAGTGCAGGCCTTGAAAGATGCAAGGTTTATACGAGGAAGAAGAAGAAAAAAAAACGTTATCGTGTGTAGTTCTGACATCACAACACTGGGCAAATAATATGCTCCAAAGTAACAGATTCTACTCTGGAGATTGGGAATTATAGGGGTGGAATGTGGGTATGCTAACAAAATCTGGACCACTGTTACTTTGGCATCTACTGATTGTATATTTGCTAGAACTGGGGTAGAGTTTTTATACAAGAGCTCTCTGTTCTTTTGTTAAACTACTATTGTTGCAACATGTCAGTTCACACAAATAGACCTGTTTTAGCTCACATATTATTGGAAGTCTACAGCAATGTTGTTTGTTTTCTTGAACCACACACATCGAAAGTCTGCACCATGGCCGTGATATCATTTCATCTCGTTTCTTTGGTCCGGCTCCCAGTATTTCTTGATTGCTGACAAGCTGAAGGATTTCTGTAGACTTATGCAGTGTCTTATTTTCTTTGTGATCATCAAGGCATTATAGGAAAAAGCCACAGAGACCATTTGAAACCCCCAACTGTCTTGGGCTTTGGACAAAGGAGTCCTAGAAAAGGTCAATACTCAGAATATGAAATGGAGGGGACCGAAACCAAATACTACACAGGAGGGAGGATTCAGGGCCAAGGATATTGGAAGGTAAGTGAAGCAGTACTGCAATGCATCATAGTTTCCTTCATTTAAACAAAAAAAAGAAGGTGATAGACACATGGCTTACTAGCTAGTTTCCATTCAGAAAAGACCACTGGCTTTCCCAGCTGTGCAGTGCACCTGAAGGTTATTGAGGTGAAATTTAGGATGACGTGTCAGTGAATAATTTACCGTTACCCTATAATGGTGATTCATTTGTGGCGGCAGGTTAAGGTATGACCTCAGCAAGGGTACAAGTAAGTCTTGACATTCTCTGACAATGAAGGAATGTGAAATGAAAATGTGTTGAGGGACAAGCTGTAATATTCATCGCCTCCTGCCGTACCATGTCTTGTGCGTTGGTATTTACACTGAAGACTGACACTGGAACAAAACTGGCCAGACAGTATGGCTGGTTCTTTCAGTCACCAGTCATGTTGTCGTACTTGGGTCCAGTACAAGTGATGGATGTGAGCCAGTGAGCACAGATATATCTGGGTTCAATCTCAAAACGGAATTTTTTTTTGCTCATGCTCCACTGGGGTTAGGTAAGGTAATCCTCTGTTTCAGACCAGGGGAATACAAGAGACATTAATCAAAACATTGTCTTCAGCTCTTAGTTCCTCTCTCTTACTTGTTCTCCCAATTTCTGCGTCCTTTTCACTCCTCTCCAAAAGATGCCTCAGGAGTTGCGCCGACCAGACATGAAGTGTTAATGGCAAAAAGCAGAGGTTGCCAAGCTGGAGAAGTGAAAGATGGATTTACTCGCTCCATTCCATCTCCCCTCTTCCCCTTCTCCCTACTTTGCGAACCAGCTGGGCCTGGTGAAGGGTTTAATTTAAGAGAGCAAGGAATTCTATGGCAGAGATCCACTGTAACTGACAGCAGACGCTCAGAAAGCAGATTTTGGGGCTTGAGCTCTGGAAGGTCCAGGAAATTTGGGGTATTTGTTTTTCACCATAGTCTTTGTGTTAGCTCATATTTAATCAGGCAAAAGTTCTAAGAACAAATCTTTGTTTAGTAAAACACCAGGAGACAGAAAAATGTATTTTATGTCTATCATAACCTTTTAAAAATACTGTTGGTGAGAAAGACACAGAAAGATGATCAATTGTGATTCTTCAACAAAACACCAGAACTGATGTACAAACCGTCAAACCATAAACACAAAGAGTAAAAAAAAAGTGGCAAGAAGCACAGAGGCATTCTTTGGCCATGCTAATGCTGCAATTTTCCCAAATGTCATGATAACTTTATCTTCAAAGGCTCTGTGGAGGTCGCCAGAGAAGCAGTCCACTCTGACTGACTCTGAGATTCTGTTCTCCGGCTGTGGTCCCTTAAACAGTTTAACTTTAAGAGCAAAGTCCATTAGTATGTCCTTCGCAGTCATGACACCACATTTAAATCAGTGTCAAATGATCACACTGTTCCACCTCCAAGTTGCTGGATAGATTGCATTCTTTTGAATTGACGCAGGACAAGCTAGATGAGAGCACAATGGTGCGAGGTGCTGTAGTGATTCCATATCGCGTGAGACAAGTGGACACCCTAACGCTCTCCTGTGACCTCCCCTGCTCCTTGTCACTTCCAGGTTCTCTGTGCTGTCAGTCACAGGAACCAACTGCGAGAAGCTGGACCGGTCGCATGTTGGACTGATTAGGCATTCAAACAGTCACACCACTACAAACAAACTCTCTTCACCTCTGGCTGGTGTGGAGCCAGCCGACTTTGGCGGCAAGCCTTTTATTGTTTTCGATTTCCTTTTCCATGGAGTCATTGACACTATGAGAGGTCCCAAAGCCACAGCCTCCCTCGTTGCCAGATGACCCCAAGTGCAAAACTGTCAGAGCTTCTAGAGACGAACAGGGAAAGGGTGCCTCATTATCTAACATGAGGGGGCAGCCTTCAGGTTAAAATCAGTGTGAACATCATTGTTAGGTGGTCTTTGTACATCTTTATAGGTGACAAGTAAATCAAACTAATGTGTTTCAATGTGTTGTAAGCACTAACAATGATGAATAAACTTGAGGATCTCATCAACCCCCACATTTTGTCGTCAAGTAACATGATCTCTCAGGCATATTACAAATAGTTCCAAATTAGGGTTTACTGTGAAAGTCCCTATTACACGCTATGAGGATTACAAGCAGTGCCACTGTGCCAAACTTGGCCGCTTTGCCCAATGGCATCTGTGGCGGTCTGATCTCACCAGCCTGAGTCCTCTCACCCCCACACTCACATGCCTTAGTTCAAACACATCTGTTCAAAGACCATTACTGCTGTCCCTTAATTCAAACTGTGCTAATGTGTACACCATGCATTACAACACATTCACTGAGTTTGTGATGTAATTGTTTTTGCCACAAGTTATACAGAGCAGAACAAGATATGCTATTAGTTTTCACCAAGACTTGTCTCTTGTTGCAGTTTCTGTGAGAGTTGTGATCCTCTGCTGTCCCACTTTTAACCACTTTTAAAGGAATGTCACAGTTACTCTGCCAACACTGAGCCTCTGAGTATGTCTGAAGAGTATCCCTAAGCCGGTGCTCATACCGTTACCCATTTTTAGCTTGGCACACACACACACAGCATGTTCTGGAAAGCCATTCAGACACGGCAGAAACAAACTGCAAGCATTAGAATATACAGTAAAACCCAAAGAATCCAATTTTGAAAAAACTGCTGAAGTTCTATGTCTAGAGAAGTTCATTATGTGAATATTTGATAGGGTGTGATAACCAGTAAACAAACACAGCTATGACAATGGTATGTAAAGTTGGCCAAGTGTGTTTCCTCCTCCAGATGTTCCACATATGAATGTAACTGCTATCCTGCTGAATCATTTTCTGACAACTCAGGGTTTAGACCAGTGCTCTACAGGTCAGCTCGGCTTAAATCATGCATATTGAACCACTGATATTAGGTTCATGGGGTTAGCTTCAAAACTATTTTCAAAGTTCTTGAGTCATTATAAAGGCTGTGATCATTGTGCAGTCATCTAAAGCATTTCACTATTGCAAACATATGGGATACTTTACAAAGAAAAAGTGAGCAACAGATAAATTGTCTGACAGTTGGATCGCTGTTACCAAGTTGTACATTACATGTAAGTTAGAGATACTAAATAAGGCCAAAGCTGAAGTCATTTAATACAGCACTGAATCTGGGGAAGTATTGGATAATCCAGATATCCAGAACATTTCACTAAAGCGACTCACATCATTACAAATGTACTGAAAAATAAATAAACCAACGTTTCAAAAGCCTTGCTTTAAAGGTCAACTATTATACAAAATCCACGTTTTCATGTATTTTACAATATACATAAACATGTGTCCCCTTTTAAAAGTTTCAGGAAAAAAGATTCTCTCTCTTTTTGTCCTGATCCATTTATTAAAAACCTGTCTGTCAGCTGATCAGATTTCGGCCACTTTATGATGTCATAATAATTTTTTGGCTTGTGTAACCATTAGCCAATAACCAACCAAGGTAACACCGGCCACCTTATCACCTGAATCTCCTCCTAGAGCACCATTGTGTTATTTTTAACCAAATATTTCTCAGAGGGGCGTGGGGAGTGGCTCCTTATTTTCATCTAAAGTAACAGACACAGAATCAGCACTTTTGAAACAGGGCTGAAACAGAGGGGATTATGGGATGCTACAATGGGTGAGACATGTTTTGTATATATCTGAGACCTATAAGATATTGATGAAAAACAGTATGATACGGGACCTTTAAGTTGCAAAACAACTGCAAGCCTGCATTACACTTAAACTCAGATATACTGTAAGATATGTGTAAATCCTTGATCATAAACCGTGTTCCTAATATTTATATGCCAATAACAGTGTTGCACAGTGGGGGACAAATAGCTTCGACTGGCTCAGAAAACGTCATTGTAATTACTTACTCAGTCACAAACCCACTAAACAGGCTCTCAGGTTTAACAGACTTCGGTTCAAAATAAGAAGGTCCTTCAACTGGTGATCTGTCTTCCTGGACTCCTTCTCCATCACTACATAAACAACACTCAGGCTGTGCTGCCAGATGGACAACGATAGCGCTCCATGATCCAGGCCTCCTGGCCAACGGAGCAGGGGAGAGGCCGGGAGAGCATGCGACGGGATGGCTCATCAACCAACACAGCGAACATGGAAAGAAATTAGACCGGTGGTAACATAGTCACATGAAAACTATCATGCAAACAGAACTGGCTGGTGAAAGCCAGGATGCTGTTATGGAGCCATAGTGAAAGCATTGGTTCCATTTGGGAAGTTAGAAATTGTAATTAGCGTGACTGATTAGACACAATTTTAAACTAATAAAGCCTTATCTTACTCTTGCTTTATGCCAATTTCATTTTTATTCTTGGAAAAATTAAGGAGATTATTAAAAAGACACTAACAACATCTTGTGAGATCATCTAAAAAAAAAAAAACGATTGGGTAGCTACAGGCATTTCCAATGTGAATATACACACAGTAATTGCTGTGTGTATATTGGGTGGGCTAATTCTAATGTCCTCTGCAGACAGTCTAGCTTCCAAGATATTTAACACTTGGAACTGAGACTTTTTTTTAAGGACACATTAGGGAATTGTGGAGGAAAGAAGAGAAGAAAAGGCCTTCTTTCACATATGTATAGTGTCTGAATAACCAACAGTTAAAGTAACTTGTGGTGTGTGTCTTTGTATATTTGCATTATACGCATTTACAGGCAGTTGCTTGCAGTCT